>NC_064629.1:125629753-125932784 GCF_023864275.1 Schistocerca cancellata | reverse complement strand
TATGCTACTTTCGCTCGCCAGTCTTCCCTCCATCTTGGGTCTGTGGTTTGGTGACCTGAAAAATAGCATCTCAACAGGCGCGCTCTGCTGAACACTAGTGGTAGAAAACCGCCACACTATTAAGGATCTAGTTATTGTAAAATCCTAAAGTTTAATTTATCCTAGTATATGGTACTCTCTCTATTATTATCATTATTTTTTTCTTTTTACCTTATACAACACTCTTACATAATTCCTGTTCCGCTGAGATGTCTCGCTGCACGCCGCTATTGACGACAGTGATGTGCGCGCCGTACGAGATGGCCTCCGAGTTCTCACTCCGCCTCACTGAAACTCCAGAGACTGGGTTAGCCATGGCTATACACGACAATAAATTTATAGTTGCAACTTCCTTCTCCATGTGATGCGGTTTTCGCGATCAAAGCACACCTTTCCAGAGGCAATGTAATATGACCAAGCCAGGACTGGTTCCTGTTGAGGATTCCGTCGCCCAACACACGCCAGCTACAGAGTATGTCACGAATCTCCAAGTATAATTCCTTGGTTATTCATCTGAGACAGTCATGAGCAGCACGCTAAATCCCCAACCAGCACATTGGCATGGTAGGCTTTATGCCCGCATTTCTATCGTCTAGGGCACCATTGGAGTCAAACGCTCACAGGTTCACCCCGACTTGCAAGACAACGATGCTGGCGCAGCTCTGCAGAAACTATACTACCCATATTCATCCTCGAAATCACGACTTCTCAGAACGCTTCTAAGAGCGCGTTCTTGTATGCGCCCGTTAGTGCGACATCTCGTCACTCATCTTTACCCCTTAACATGGACACCAGATAGGAAAGGACACAAACATTGCTCATGGAAAGGTAGTGCCTCTTATCGCAACGACAGAGGAGATCCCGAACATAGACAACAAGTTAACAGCAGTAAATTCTTATGCGAGAAAACGCAGCGTGTTAATATTTTAACAATCTTAATCTATTAATGCAACGATTATTGTTCCCCGAAGAAAGGTTCATATCTTTGCCTATTCTACTATGTACACCACTTCCACTACTACTATAGCAAGGTTAATGTATTTGCCCATTCTACTATGTACGCCACTTACACTACTACTATTCCACGAACTCCTTTATGTGAGAGATGTTGTGGAGTCCTATGGACTTCTTTCCTTTCAGCGTCTCCAATTCATAAGCATTGTGGTGAGCTGCTCTCCTTATACGGTACGGGCCGTTGTAAACGAATAGAATTTTTGGCATTTCATTTTTTGTTTGTTCGAAAGTCGGAAAGACTTAACGAGCACCTTTTGTCCAATTTGGAAGTGTCGTAGACGAGCTCCCCTGTCGGCACGTCTCTTCCTGACCTCTGCTGCAGCACGTATCCTCTTGAGAGCCAAATCCACTATGGCTTGGTGCTGCGTTCGCGCCCTTGGTGGGAAGTTTACGACCTCGGTTATCAAGTCCTTAGGAATCCGGTTTTTCAGTACTGTAATGGGTGCCAATTTTGTTATCCCATGGGGTGCCTCATTGATCACCTCCTGGAAGTCTTTAAGGAAAACGTCCCATGTCGTGTGCTGTTTGTTACAGTACAACCGGCACAAGTTTCCGAGTTCTTTAATAACCCGTTCTGCAGCATTCGAGCTCGGATGGTGTGAAGATATAAAAATGGGATCAATTTTACATCGACGCAACGTCTCCTTCCAAGTTTTTGACTTAAACTGTGGCCCGTTATCAGAAATAATTTTACTCACATGACCAACCTGTGGTAGGAAATCCCGGATTAGGGCTCGTGATACAGTTCGTCCTGTCGCCCTCTTCAGTGGCGTAAAGGTAACGTATTTGGACGTTAGTTCAACAAACACTAATACGTAAGTATATCCTCTTCTTGTTCTTGGCAAAGGTCCCATCAAATCTGTTGCTGCTAATTGTCTTAATTTGGTCGGTACGATTGGGTATAATGGTGCCTGCATGCTCACAGTGGTGTGCTTAGCCTTTTGGCAGTCTTTACACACCGACAGTACCCTCCAAATTCGACGCTCCATGTTTCGAAAGTAACACATGGTCCTTAGCTTGAGATTGCACTTGCGTGGTCCGAAGTGTCCATAGCTGAGGTGAGTATGCCATATAACCTTGTTTATTAGGTGTTCAGGGATGCATACCCCCCATTCAGTGTCATTGGCATAATTTCGGTGGAAAATTATGCCTTTCCGCAAGAGGTAGAACTGCCTGATGGTGGCGTGTCTTCTGTCTATCCATTTCTGTTTCAATAACACTAGGGCAGGGTCCTTGTCTTGCTCCTTCTTGATGTCCTGCATACTACAGGTAATAAAATTTTCAAAGGCTACTTTCTGCATATAGAAAAGGCAGTAGTGATTTTCCTCCAGATCTTCTTCCATGTTGTGCTCAAATCCGATCGGTGATCGTGATAAGGCGTCTGCAATAATGTTCTGACTGCCGGGGATATATTCTATCGAAAAGTTGTACTGCTGCAGATATGATGCCCACCTAATGAGCCGCCTGTGATTAAGCTTTGCAGTCATCAAGAACTCGAGTGCCTTGTGGTCTGTGTAGACCCTCGTCTTGCGACCAAACAGAAGGTATCTGAATTTTTCAAACGCCCATACAATAGCCAGCGCCTCTAACTCGGTTACTGAGTAATTCCTCTCACTCTTGGCTAGTACTCTGCTACCAAACGCAATTGTCTTCCACACCCTGTTTCCTTCATGTACATAGTCTTGGAACACCATGACACCCAGACCTGAGTATGAACTGTCCGTTACTATGCAAAGTTCTTCTGCTAAATTAGGGTGTGATAGGATGGCTGCTTGTAATAATGCGAATTTTAATGCTTTCCATTCGGATTCGGCCGCCTCATCCCATTCCCAAGGAATCTTCTTTCCTGTAAGTTGATGCAACTTAGGACTGCTCTGAGTTTTGACATGTATAAAGCGGTTGTAAAAATTTATGATCCCCAAGAACCCCCTTAACTGCTTCTTTGTCGTAGGAATGGGAAACTTTTCAATCGCTTCGATCTTTTCGGGATTTGGCGCAATGCCCTCACCCGTGATGATATGTCCTAGAAATTTGACAGAGGACGTCCCAAAATTCGATTTTTCGATACTGATAGTCACTCCGTATTCCTTGAATGTCGCAAGGAGTTCGCCGAGGACCGCATTGTGCTCTCCCCAAGATTTCTCCGCGATCAGCAAATCGTCCACATAGCTGGTGACATGACGTTTCAAATTATCGCTTAGTATGCCTTCCAGCCCCCGAATGAATGCGGCAGACGAAATGTTCAAACCAAATGGGAGACGACGAAACCGGTAACATCTTCCAAATGCTAAAAAGGCTGTGTACTGTCTGCAATTTGGATGGAGCTCGATCTGCCAGAAACTCGATTTTAGATCAACTGATGAGAAGATTGATATTCCATGGAAGTTTTGTAAGAGTTCCTCTAATCGTTCCGGTCTGTCTGTTTCGGGTTCTATTATGGTATTAATTTGTCGCGAGTCCAAGACTAAACGAATACTACCATCTGCCTTCTCGACTACTCTTAACGGGTTATTATAGGCTGAAGCCGTAGGTTCTATTATTCCTTCACTCAGCATTCGCGTAATTTCAGCTGCTACTTTCTGTCGATATGCCAAGGGGATTGGATAGGGTGGCACACGAAACTGGTTGTGCGGACGTACACGAAATTCATATTGGAAATTCTTTATTGATCCTGTCTTGGGAAGGAAGACCTTCGCATGTTCTACTAGTAATTTATGAAGTTCTTTGCGGTGGTCGCACCTTATATTCTTTATTGCTTCCAGTTTTTCTCCTATTTTCTCCTTTATTTCTCCCATTATTCCGACTTCATTCTCATCTGTGTCCTCTCCCCTACCCGCAACGTCGACCTGTTCTTCCTTTCTGTCTTTCAGACACGCATAGTTTATCCGTACACAGTTAGACGGTAGTTGAGCTGGGATCAGCTGGTCGTCGAACTTAATGTGGACGGGATTCCCTTTCCTCAAAACCACTTCACCTCGTCCTAGATCAACTATCGCTTCATGTTCATTTAGGAAGTCCGTTCCTATTATCATGTCGATCGCCAGATTTGGCACGATCCAGAAGTTAGACTCTATTTTGTGTCCTTGGCAGGAGAATTCCAGTCTTGTTTGTTGGGTGACCTCCATACATTTACCCGCTAATGCCCCTTTTATTTTGGTTTTCTTAACCGATAGAACAGGCCAGTCCATCTCCTGAGAGCATCTCTTGTATGCTGCCTCAGATATTGCTGTTATGTAGCTTCCACTATCTATTACCGCATTCATACTCTTTTCAGCTATTGCTACTGTGATGAGAGGCTGCCGATCTTGTCGAGGAGTTGCTTTATGTTCCTCGAGCAGGATTTCTGATAAATCTTCGTAATGTATCATCCGTAGTTGGCCAGGTCCGAGATTACGTGCGAAATTCCGGCGGCCTGTGTTCGCACTAGTCTGGCGTCAATCCCTTGTTAAGCTCCCCCTCCTCTGACGTGCATTAGGATTTGCGGGTCTAGTTTCAATCTCCTGGTTCCACTGTTGTCCTTGGTTTCGCTCTCTGCAATTACGGTCGCTTTGCCGTTCGTTATTCCTCCTATCCCAGATTCCTTGTCTAGACTGAACCTGCTCCCTGACGTTCTGGTTTCCGTGTCTTTGGTTTCCATAACCTTGAATAGCGTAACCTTGACTTCCGTAACCCTGGTTTCCTAACTGACCAGTGCGATTATACGATCTGTTGTCGTCTTCCCTTCCTGGCCCGTGGTATTTGTTACTTTGCCCCTTCTTCCTGTCCTTTGCGTCTTGTTTATCAAAGACTACTTCGAGTTCGCGCAATAGAATCTTGAATGCTTCTATGTCAGATCCACACTTGCCGACAAGTGTCTGTTGGTACCTAACTGGCAATTTGGAAAAGTAAAATTTAATGATTTCTCCGTTGCTATATGGACTATCTAAAAATTGATTCTTCTTGAGTAATTCATCAAGAAATATGGTTGCGCTCCTCTGCCCGGACACTTACAGTTCAGGACAAAATATTATTTCCTCTTTAATTCTGTCTTCCGTTTCCTTTGACCAGTAGGTCCGCAGGAATGCACCAACAAATTCCTGGTAAGTCCGACACGTCGCTGCCACACCTCGCATCTTTTCCGCGGCTTGGCCTTCGATGTGTCCACACATGAATTCTAATTTTGCCTGGGTTGGCCATGATGCCGGTAATGAATTTGTGAACTGCATCACCCAGCTCTTCGGATGCATCGACCCTCCATTTTCTTTGAACTTCTGGAATTTTAGTATCGACAGGAAGTGATTGTGATCATAATCCTGTCTGATCCTCGCACTGGTGTTGTCACTCGTTTCCGATACTTGCACGTCTGCTGAATGTCCTTTTCTATCTTGGTGATAACTGTGATGTGCTACCTCTGTATCGCAGTGGAAGTGGCACTCAGAATTCACAAGTGGGCTACAATTATTGGAGCTATTACTCGCTGTTTCTGCGTGTGCATTGTTAGTTCCGCACTCGGTCATTGGGCTAGAGCACGGCGGGCTTTTCCTCGGAGACACAATTCTGTGTACTCCATCATTGGTATCCGAACGCGCAGTGCTCCTGTGCCCGTTTTGCTCTAGTTTTGCTATCCGACTCTCTACTTCTTCCATTCGATTCGTGTTGTTCGCAACCGCGATATTACCCTGAGTTTTTAAGAACGCTAGGGATTTTGAGTGGGATTGTGTTGTACGTCGCAAGCGCCCTGCGAGTTTAGAAGTTGCTTCCGCGACTTTCATTGCCCCTGTTGCTGCCGTTTTGGCTAGGCCTGCTACTTTTTGTGCTACCAGTGACATTTGTTTTGCTTCTCCACATTCTTTCTTTATTGTTAGTAATTCCCCACGAATTTTCCCTATATGCGAAATTATTGCCTGAGTGTCCTTCTTACGCTGTTCGTCAGCTTCTTCCTTCTCCTTCTTACGTTGTTTCTCCTCTTCTTCCTTCTCCTTCTTGCGTTGTTTCTCCTCTTCTTCCTTCTCCTTCTTGCGTTGTTCGTCAGCTTCTTCTTTCATTGATCGTAGGAAGCTCAGTATTGGGTTAATGTCATCATTTTGATCCTCGTCACACATGGGTGATGTAACTCTGGACACCTGGGCGCTAGAGCTCTGACGTGACCGAGCTGGCCTCTGTCTGCACTTGTTCGTTTGATTATAAACTTCTGCTGCCGTCTCGACCTGTGTGCCTGTCTCTGTTTCATCCTCTACCTCACTATCATGGTCGCGACGTTGCTCTAAGATCGCGTCCAAATCACCTTCCTCATCAATGACCCTGTCGTCCGGTGCTGCTATAAACGTGCCCATCTCATCTCCGAACCTATCCTCGTCAGTAACGTGCCTCTTATCCATTATGCTATTCTCTTTTGTTTTAGTTTCGCTCGATAACAGTCGTGCCTTACTTCTCGTGATCATTCATGAAAAAACAAATTTATCTAAAA
Organism: Schistocerca cancellata; assembly: GCF_023864275.1. NCBI lineage: Eukaryota > Metazoa > Arthropoda > Insecta > Orthoptera > Acrididae > Schistocerca > Schistocerca cancellata. Next base: position 125,926,285 of record NC_064629.1, on the reverse strand, counting down.
TTCACAATAAAAATCATCTACTCCCAATATTTTTCACATAGACATACAATTTCAACAACGCCGTTTCAACGCTGTAACTACAAGCACGATTTGTTGTGGTACAGAAACTGCACACAAACCCGACAAAGTGTGATGTGGTACGGACACCACATCAAAGAAACACAAAAAACAATGAACAAACAAAAAAATATATACACTGAAAACAAAAACTGTAATCATGCGCCGCTACTTAAAGCTAAACGCGGAACTACCAGAAAAAAAACTTGGGTATTAATCAATAAAAAATTAAGCAAAAAAAAATCTGAGTGTCCCTACTACTAATATAGCTTGCTTATCAGCGATTCACAGGAAAGATCCGAGGCTAAGGGTCGCCATTTTATGCGAGGTGCTGGGGCTAGCAGTGTATTTAACACTCAATTCTTCTAGAATCTACATATGTACATGATGCTCTAAGCCCCCCCTATTCTAACTCCAACTTTTGCTGTTGCACAAGGATAAAAAAAAATACGCGAACTGACTCTAATCAACCCTGCCAGTGGAGTAGAAGAGAGTTTGGCACCTGCAATAATTTAATTTGATAAATAAGTTAAATAAACGAAGGTTTCATTAACATAGTGAGGAATGATGGGGTTGCTCTACCGATTAACAGAATGAAAGTTCTGTCCAAAATAACAATATGATTTATTAAGACTAAACACAAAATAATAAACAAAAACACATGAAACATTTACAATACATCAAATTGGCTCAAATTGGATACTCAAACAAACGCTGTGAATGTGAAGTTGTCCCTAAACTAGATTGTGAGGATTATGACGAAGTGGTATGTGCAGCCAATTCCTTGCAACTCAAATCTTAGAGAAAACACATAGCCAACCCAACATTAATTGCTGCTACCCAAGACAGAACTAAGTTAGAAAAAAGACGAACAGGCGCGCTCTGCTGAGCTCTGATTATCACCTAGGAAAATCCCTATCTGCCGGTGCTGCGGGCATACATTACCAAACTGTCTTCTTGACTGCCAGGACACGATCTCGCGTACCGGAGCCGTTGGCTGGTTGCTTCGACGTCCTCGACCGAAAGGCGAGAGCCGACTACCCACAAGAGCACCCGTACAAAACTGAACACAGAACATTCCCGCCCCCACGACAGTGGCCGTGGTTAAACGTTCCAATCAGCAACTCGAAAACCGGCGGAAAATTCCACTCCATTGCCGGAACACTACCATTCCACCAATGGAGATTCTTGGCGCCAATTTCTGCGCCGATCTTGCTACGTCACGGAGCTATGCCCTGAGCAAGCCAATCACAGTTACTATTTTGCAGAAAGCGCGGGAATTTTCCCGCCACAGCTGCCTGGGTACACAAGTCATTCCCACGCCTCGCTGGTAGCCCGCCAGAAAGTGTTTTCGCTAAGTTTCTGCGAAGTAACGGAACCTCTAGCCCAGCCGCTACTTCAGACCCCTCCGGGCATGTCTTTTGACAATGTCGGCGTCTGCAAAGCATTCACTCGACTTCCTCAACCCGTCGGCTTAACGCTTTCCAGATCAACAGAGCCCGCCTGTCACTGGACCACCCGGGTGACGAGAGACGCTGCGTGGGAAGTCTGCGTGTGAAGTGGGGTAGCGTTCTCACTTCCCACGCCCGGGTTCCCGGGTTCGATTCCCGGCGGGGTCAGGGATTTTCTCTGCCTCGTGATGACTGGGTGTTGTGTGCTGTCCTTAGGTTAGTTAGGTTTAAGTACTTCTAACTCCTAGGGGACTGATGGCCGTAGATGTTAAGTCCCATAGTGCTCAGAGCCATTTGAACCATTTGCTTTTGTTGATGTTGATCTTATGTCCTACTTTCAAGGCACTGCCCATTCCGTTCAACTGCTCTTCCAAGTCCTTTGCTGTCTGTGACAGAATTACAATTTCATCGGCGAACCTCAAAGTTTTTATTGCTTCTCCATGGATTTTAATGCCTACTCCGAATTTTCTTTTGTTTTCTTTACTGCTTGCTCAATATACAGATTGAATAACATTGGGGAGAGGCTACAACCCTGTCTCACTCCCTTCTCAACCGCTGCTTCCCTTTGATGTCCCTCGACTCTTATAACTGCCATCTGGTTTCTGTACAAATTGTAAATAGCCTTTCGCTCCCTGTATTTTACCCCTGCCACCTTTAGAATTTGAAAGAGAGTATTCCAGTCAACCTGCGAAATTATCGTCTACAACCTGGCTTGCTCGCGGTGACGTTTTCCACTGTGTATTATGATTGTTTTTGTTCTTACGAATGCATGTTGTTGCATGACTGCAGCTAACGATGCTTTCCAGTGCTTATTTACCGCCTTCTCATACTTTGAACGATCTGAAGATAGTTGCAGATAGCAAGCGAAACGTGTTATCGAACTTTAATTGTGAAAGGAAAATTGCGGTCTGGGCACTAAAAGTTTTTACTTTTAAAAAACTTTTTATTTAGTAAACCACATTAAGACCGCCGTCTCCCTCCTGACCACGTAAAGCTTCACTGAGAAGAGATGTGTTTCACAGTATCTAAGATGAGCAAGTGTTCGTATCTCTTAAAGTATGCATTTTAGAGTCGATGTTTACTGGACTTTTTTTTGGTCCATACTACTTTCTCCCAAAATATGGAAAGCAAAGAGGTTGCAGTGCAAGAGACGTGTTTCACAGAAGTTGATCAAGTGCTCATTACTGGACTTCTCTTCTTGTTTTGGTGTAAGGAATGTGTCCTGGAAAGGAATTTAGTTACATCCTGTATACAGAGTAATTATATGCTTTTCGGAAATGACTATGAGAGCCTGCTTTTATCTTATATCAAGAAAACGTCCTTCATAATAATTTTATGTTTACCGCATTACTAATGACAATGAAACCACTAACAACGGAGCAAGTATGGAAAAAAATGACACATGATTTCTTGGTGCTCTTGTTAACCAACATCAATGAATTTAATCATTTACAAACAAGTGCCCAATAACGAAAAAAAAAATTAAATTGAGTAATTTGCTTCCGATTACTGTACGTCTCACTATGTTTACAAAGGCCGATAACAATGTTTCCACAACAGAAAAGGCGCCTTAGACTTTATGCGAACGTTTTAGGTCAGACTCTTTATGAGAAATCCAAGCTCCCACAGGATCTGAGAACATAGCTGTAAACGGTTACAGTGAGAATATTCACTAGTCTGCTAGTTATATCAAGCAGCTATCATCACTGCGCTAAGCGTAATCGATATTTTGAGGCTTTTGGCAATCTGATTACGCCGCAATTCAATTAACGAGGCCCCGGCTACCGCTAATAGAGGTTAGCAATCTCCATCCCTTGTTAAGCTCGTTACATCAGGCGCTAATTCTCCACGTTACGTCACCATTTTGTCATAGTTAGTAAAAGACGTCATTGTTATGGCACACCAAATCGGATAATTTCTTAGCAATAACATTTGCGATAATGCATTGCGTTTACCCTGAAAAAATTTCATTTCTTCGCCGCTATTTTGACGTGACTTACCGTGAGTTGTTCCACTGGTTAGTAAACATCAGTAACTACTAATGTTGTTAATATAAAGAAATACTGACGAGAAGAACTTAGATACAGCTATTGCGTAACCAACACCAGTTACCGGAAGTCTTCATCGATATTCTTTCAGATACTTGAACCCATGTTGCTGTTTCCCGACGGTGTATTTTCGGCGAACAAGGAAGGCGTGCTGCGAGAGACAGGCTTTTCGTTTCCCATCCAGTGACAGCAGCTGTTGTTCCACAAACAATACAGGCTGTCAGTCTTTATACGGTCCCATTACAAGAGCGGCTCCATTCTCTACCGCCCCCTAGAGTCAATAGCTTTTCTGTACGCTACAGAAGAATAAGGCTTAGAGTGACCTACATTGTAATAAGTAAAGAGCTCATATACACGCAGTGATAATATTTCAGTCCCACGTAACACTCTTCCTCAAAAAGTGTAAAGTTGCATCGAAAGGAAATTATTCGTGAAGAGTCAAAATTGTCGTGTGTATCCCCCCTCCTTTTCCCAAAGCCAATGAAACTGAAAAATCGCAATTATTCAGTACCCTTAGGTTATTGTTGTTGTTGGTGCTGTTGATGTTTGGTCTTCAGTCCGAAGACTTTCCTTGCTAGTATATATCGTGCAAGCCTCTTGATCTCTATCTATCGTATAACTCAAACTTATTTGAACCTGTTTACTACATTAATGCCCTCCCTGGACGATTTTTACCCACACACTTCTTTCTATTAACAAACTGACGATTCTTTATTGGCTTCGGTATGTGTCCTATCAAATCATCCCGTCTTTTAGCCAAGTTATGTCATGCATTTATTTTCTTCCCCAATTTGATTGAGTAACTTCTCATCTGCCCATCTACTCTTCAGCAATCTTCTGTAGAATCGTAACTCAAAAACTTCTACATTATTCTTCTCTGACCCATTTATCGTCCACGTGTAACTTGCATACAAGTTAATACTCGAGACAAATACCCGCAGAAAATACTACCTAAAATTAAATTTGTGTCAAACATTAGCAAATTTATCTTTTCCAGAAAATGCGTTTTTTAGCATCGCCTCTTTGAATTTTGCATTTTCTCTACTTCAACCATCGTCAGTTATTCTGCTGCTCAAATGAAAAACTCATCTATTACTTTTGGTGTCATCTAATTCCTTCAGCATGACCTATTTTAATTCGACTACATTTCATTACCCTTGTTTTACTTTTGTTGACGTTAACTTGCAACCTCTTTTCAAAATGTTGTCCATTCCGCTCAACCCCTCTTCCAAGACCTCGGCCGTCTCTGGGAGAAATACAATGTCATCAGCAAACCACACAGTTTCTACTTCTTATCCTCGAATTTTAATTTTCTTTCTAAATTTCTCGTTAGTTTTCTTCAAGCTTGCTCGACGTACAGATGGAATAACATCAGGGATAGGTTACAACCTGTCTCACTCCCTTCTCAACTACTGCTTCTCATTCATGTCCTTTGACTTTTAGAACTACAGTTTGGTCAATGTACGAGTTGTAGATAAACTTTCACTCCCTGTATTTTATCTCTGCAACTTGCAGAATTTCAAAGAATGTATTCCAGTCAACATCGTTAAAAGCTTTCTCTACATCTACAAATGCTATAAACCTAGGCTTGTCTTTCTTCGACCTATATCCTATATTGTCTCACGTGTTCCTACATTTCTCCGAAACCTAAACTGGCTTCTAGCAACCATGAGTTATTATACTGGTGGTTCAGTCAGTGTACGACATTCGTAATGAATATTGAGTATACATATGTATATAGGACATGTCAAAGTATTTACAAGTTTAGATCAATTTAAAATAAGCTAATTCGTATACACATATATTTACAGACTTCTACTTACAGACAATCATTAGATTTACTCCTGGTATACAATAGTTTATTTACAAATAACTTATTAAATAACGTAATGCCACACTGTTCACTTATACGTCACTATCAGTCACTGCACACACTATTCACACATTGTTTCATAACACTTCAGTCGCTACACACACACACACACACACACACATATATATATATATATATATATATATATATATATATATATATATATATATACACTGTTGATCTCTGGGCCATTTTCTGTTACGCAACTTCCCATTTGCTATCCTTCGGTAATTCGAGAGAATGACATGTAACTTTATTTAACGCAGACAACACAATGTGGTTGTTTCTGAAGCGCTCCGGTACTTGGATCTGACCTGTTTTATTCATTTTTCTGTATTGGCAGTTTAGTTAATATTAACTTAAACATAAGCTCAAAGCAGATGTTCCACGTGTGATATGGCAGATCAATGTCAAATGTGGTCATTTAATAGAACTCTACTCCGAAATTTGTTTCTGACATTTACTGTCCTCTGCAATTTAAGAACACACTTAAAAGTGCTGCACAGTTTAATTTCTCTTGAGATACTTCGTGAGATTCTCGGGAATGGACCTATTTATCTCGAGATTTTGAAGCGAGAAGAATTCCCATTCGTAGAAGATGGTTGCCTTTCTCTGACCAAATATGGAACGTCAATCATGTGCCAGTGTAGAGAGTATATGTGTGATAAATGCTTGTGGAGTGTAGCTTGTATTCTTATGGGTGAGAATAAAATGGAGAGAAAGGAAAACTCTAATTCTATACTGCTGTAGTCATACACCTTGTGTGCACTAAACGCCTGCCTGCCGCAGACAGAATCGCCGCGACTTTATGAGACACATGAGACAAGCTTGGTATTCACCAAGTGGCATTGGGGGCAGGCGAGTTGAACAGTAACTTCGCGCCACAATCAGTGCTCCCCATGTTGAGCAAATAATGGTGATGAAAACGACTTTCACAATCGTACTGGCTACCTCAATGTCGATTAACACACCATCGACGTACAACAACTTTGCAAAAACTTATAAATTTCATTAAAGTAGTTTATAGGCAGATAGATCAGTATGGCTCCCAACGCATTCGGAGTCTCATTGAGTTCATGCTACGATGCAGTGCCTCTATGATCAGGACGGAAGGGGTGCTACACCCTGCTGGTTATATGTCTCTAATTCTGTTACTCATGAGTGTATAGAATGATACACTTGGGTGACAAACTCGAGGGTTTTTAAAACATTTATTTATTTGTTAGTAAAATAATTGGTTCCTCGTTGGCAACGGCTCGGAGCAATAAGCCCCATTTTTAAGTGGATCGTGGAAGGTATACTGAGATAGACTATAATGTTTAACTTAGCTGATAAATATACAGCTCAAATTTATGTTACCATGTTGCAGTAGAGGATTTTGTTTTCAAGGAACAGATATTCTAAGGACGTGTTACATAACTCATCCTTAGAGGGAAGATGAATAGGTGACATAATCATTTAAAATGAATTACGTATTCATCCTTCAACTGCAAAATGGTTCAAATGGCTCTGAGCACTATGGGACTTAACATCTGAGGTCATCAGTCCCCTAGAACTTAGAACTACTTAAACCTAACTAACCTAAGGACATCACACACATCCATGCCCGAGGCAGGATTCGAATCTGCGACCGTAGCAGTCGCATGGTTCCGTACTGAAGCACCTAGAACCGCTCGGCCACCGCGGCCTGCTCTTCAACTGCACTAGTGGCGACTTTATAGTAACATTTCGAGTCTACCATGAACCTTGCTACATTTATTAAACTGTTATAGTAGCGATCGATTGTTTAAAACTGTTAATGGTTTAGTGATTTTTTACATCATCGAACATTCACACAAGTAACTCATTCAGGTGTCTTACTTTACATGGCTACTTGGAATAGCATTTCGGTAACCTTAATATATGAGAGCCACAAGTAGAAGACGTAACACTATATCGTCAGTGAAACTATTTTGGCCCCTGTTGTCGGATTACTAACAGTAAGATGGATTCGGCTGAAACTATCGTAACTTCATTATTTGTAACCATATGATATAAAGTGTCACTAGGAGCATTCATAAGCAAATTAAAGCACTAGGGCAGCCAAGAATTCGACTTGCGAGCCGCGCCCTGGCATGAGTGCCATCCCGCTCAGCCTAGGTGCACACTTCCCTCACCGCCAAGGCACGCTGTGAAGTGAACTGCGGTAGTCGTCGTAGGGTTGTGGACCATTGCGTCTGCGGCGGTGACGGAGCCTCTCCGTCGTTTCTTGTCCCCGGTTGACATACAAGGGTTAAGTTTAGACCGACTTGAAAACGTAATTAGGTTTTGCACGACGTTTACAAAAGTCATTTTTGTTTCATTATCCTCACGTGAAGGTTTACATTAGTAATGTTAACGAAATAGTCGAGTGTGCCGATGGCGTAAGACAGCTGGAGTATACTGAAAATCCCGTGCTGTAGCCTCGGTGACTTTTGTAGAAAAGTTTGAAGTTATTTCCCGGGTTGATTGACCGCAACTGTTCATCTTGACTTTCCTTACACCATTGCAGTACATTGTAAACAGTTATCGTTTACTGCCTGTATTGATAAGCAATGCAGTCACACATCTTCCAACTTCTACAGAAAAGAAAATAGGGTTAGTTGTTGCCTTTGGAATTAAATTATGTCCTCTTTACTCATTTACCAAGACGGCCTAGCAATCTGTCTGTATAAAAATAAGGAATTGATGATCTAAAAGATATGAAAACATTATCAAAAGTGGCCGAGCGGTTCTAGGCGCTTCAGTCTGGAACCGCGCGACCGCTATGGTCGCAGGTTCAAATCCTGCCCCGGGCACGGATGTGTGTGATGTCCTTAGGTCAGTTAGGTTCAAGTAGTTCTAAGTTCTAGAGGACTGATGACCTCAGATGTTCAGTCCCATAGTGCTCAGAGCCATTTGAACCATTTGATTATCAAAAATACGCAGCATCGGAGCACTGCGGCTTTGTGACTCTTCCTGTTCTGCTTTTATTTTCACAGTTCAGTACACCTTCTTCCTGTTTTCATGCCTGATCTGTGTTCAGTTTTTGACGGGCTATCCACTGGGCCATCTTACCGCTAAATCTGAGGAGAGCGCGATGGGGAGTTTCCCTCGCAAGTGCCTACATCTTCAAAATGCTGGAGAACAGAAAACTCGTCCTGCTAGGACAGCATTCCACCCAATCACAAAGCGGCAGTGCTCCGATGCTGCGTATTTTTGCTACTGTTTTCATATATTTTAGATCATCGATTTCTTATTTTCATACAATTAGTGTTGCCTCGATCCAAGCAGCTGTTATCATTCAGTATAATTTTAAGTCAGTTACGCTGGTTCCTATCGACTAGCCGAGGCAGTTTTGGGCTCCACTTCTCTGGGGAACTGTTAGAGAGCGTCTTCCCCTCTGAGCCAGACTCAAGTGCTTGTCAGAACCAGGAGTCTGGTCGCCTGAGCTGAACTCTCAGAATACCAGCGCGGAAACTGCCGCTTGCTCGCTGCGTGCGGCTTAAGTACTTTTACAGCCTTCCCCGGTCTGCTGAAAATCAGCCCGCAAATAAAAGCCTTGTAAATAAAAGTCGTGAAAATCTTGTGCCAAGACTATAATATCACTTTGTCGGCTGAGTAAGACTTTTGCTGGTACATTAACGCTGAATATCCGCCTTATATATACACTGAAGAGCCAAAGAAATTGGTACATCTGCCTAATATCGTGTACAGCCCCAGAAGAACGCAAAAGTGCCGCAACACGACGTGACATGGATTCGACTACTGTCACCATGAGGGAGAGGATTCGAGATCTCTTCTGAACAACACGTTGCAAGGCATCCTAGATATACTTCTAGGGGACTGATGACCTCTGATGTTAAGTCCCATAGTGCTTAGAGCCATTTGAGCCACGTATACTCCGCGCGGGGTAGTCGCTCGATCTAAGGCAGAACCGGTCAAACGCTGCACAGTTTGCAGACGTGCAGAAGTGCTGCACATGTGCGCACGTGTGCGACATCGACATCTGTTATTAGACATGTGTCCTGAATGAACGGCGGTGGCTCCACTTCCCTGTTTATGTGGTACAAGCAAGAGGGAAATTGGTCATTAAATCGATTGTTTCAATGTATACTTACATTTAGGGATTTTTTTAAATGTATGAAGGGCTACGCTCAGCTGAAGTCGATAAAATATAACATTCATCTAACTATCGGTAAAATGGAAATGTCGTGTGGCTAGGGCCTCCCGTCGGGTAGACCGTTCGCCTGGTGCAGGTCTTTCAATTTGACGCCACTTCGGCGACCTGCCCGTCGATGGGGATGAAATGATGATGATTAGGACAACACAACACCCAGTCCCTGAGCGGAGAAAATTTCCGACCCAGCCGGGAATCGAACCCGGGCCCTTAGGATTGACAGTCTGTCACGCTGACCACTCAGCTACCGGGGCGGACACTGTCGGTTATTATGCAAATTTCAGACGGAACTGATGAAAAATATAGCAATAATGGTATTGAAATAACAGGTGATCAACGAGAGGTCTGCGACTCGCACACGCTAAGTGGACATCTGCGCGCCGGAGATCATCGCCATCAGTGTCTCGTGTGTGCCGTCGTGTTTAGTGTTCAGTGTTCACCTGTGCCATCGACATCTTCAGTGTTTGTGCTTCGTGTCAACAGTTTGTAGTGTGGATTGTCATCGAGTGTGAACGGCTTCATGTTTTTTTATGTTCATGTGTCTACTGTTTTTTCCCCGCCGTTTTGTTCCAACTCATGTGTCTTCTCTGTTTTTATCATTGTACTATCTTTGGCTGAAGAGCGGCGTATTGTGCTGCTGCCAGCCTACCTGTTCTACGCGTCTTAAAATCACAATAAAGGAAAAAAAAGAGAGGTCTGCGGTTATCATTCTGTTCAGAGGTCAGTGAGACAGAAATTATGTGGGTGTAACTGAGGGCACCGAGAATTAGTTATAGGAAACCTTGCATTAGTTTAATGTTATTTGAAATCATGAATAAGGTTCGTTGGAAGTCACTAAGTGCTCTCTTTCTTAAATTCTAGCTCAAAAACATTACGCGTATTTACGTGCCGTCAGTCAAGCTGCCTTAATAAAACCCCACGGTTGTTAACTGTATTATATGTCTTACTGGGTTAAACTGTTAACGTAAAAGTGGATGTCTCAATGAGCAGACTGTGACAGTATTTTAAATGTTTAATATGCGAAATACCTTCCCATGGTTGGCTTGCAAGCTGTGGAAAGAGCACTAGAATGCGCCGGTACAGAGTATCCCAGCAAGTGGATAAAGGGACATCTGTGCGTAGAAACATGCACTACACGAACGCTAACGCCTGCGGCGTGCACGCTGTGACCCGGAAGTTGCACATGTGCAGGAGCACCGCACGCGTGCAGAATTTCTGGCCGGCCCTGATCTAAGGTGTCTTGTCACGGTCCGCGCGACTACCCCCGCCGGGGGTTCAAGTCCTCCCTCGGGCATGGGTGTGTGTGTTGTCTATAGCGTAAGTTAGTTTAAGTTAGATTAAGTACTGTGTAAGCTTATGGACCGAAGATCTATGCAGTTTTGGTCCCATAAGATCTTACTACAAATTTACAATTCACAAAGATATACACCATAATGTTCATGTCTGGTGAGTTTGGTGGCCAGCGGAAGCATTTAAACTCAGAAGAGTGTTCCTGTAGCCACTCTGTAGGAATTCTCGATGTGAGGGATGTCGGATTGTCCTGCTGGAATTGTCCAAGTCCATCGGAAAGCACAATACACATGAATGGATGCACGTGATCAGGCACGAGTTTACGTACGTGTCACTTGTCAGAGTCGTATCTAGACATATCAGGGGTCACATATAACTTCAACTGCAACACGCCCCACACAATTACAGAACCCCACCAGGTTGGACAGCCCCTTGATGACATCCATGGTCCATGGATTCATGAAGTTGTCTCCATGCGCGTACGCGTCCATCCGCTCGATTCAATTTGAAACGAGACTCGTGCGACCAGGCAACATGTTTCCAATCGTCAACAGTCCAATGTCGGTGCTGACGGGTCCAGGCGAGGCGTAAAGCTTTGTATTGTGCAGTCATCAAGGGTACACTAGTGGGCCTTCGGCTCCGAAAGCCCATATCGGTGATGTTTCGTTGAATGTTTCGCACGTTGACACTTGTTGGTAGCCCAGCACTGAAATCTGCAGCAGTTTGCAGGAAGGTTGCACTCCTGTAACGTTGAACGATTAACTACAGTCATCGTTGGTCCCGTTCTTGCAGGATCTTTTTCCAGCCGCACCGATGTCGGAGGATTTATATTTCATCGGATTCCTGATATTCACGCCACACAGTGAAACGATCGCACGGGAAAATCCCCACTTCATCGCTACCTCGGAGATGCTGTGTCCCATCTCCCGTGCGCCGACTATAACACCACGTTCAAACGCACTTGATAACCTGCCATTGGAGCAGAAGTAACCGATCAAGGAACTGCGCCAGACACTTAATGTCTTATGTAGGCGTTGCAGACCGCAGCGCCATATCCTGCCCTTTTACTTATCTCTGTGGTTGAATACGCATGCCTATACCCGTCTCTTTGGCACCTCAGTGTATGTAACGGTGTTATGATTTTTCGACATCGTACTATGGATAGTTTATACATCAGAACAAAACATCGTGCAATTCGTTGCCACATTATTTCGACTGTGCCACCGTCCGGGAGGTACAGATTCAATTTCAGCTAAAATGAGTTGACATCTACAGCGCTTATTATGAAAACTAATGCCATGCACGAGTTTGTGTTTTTGTTTGTATTTGCGTGACGAGAGAGGGAGAGAGAGGAATTTATTGCTTCAATCTATTTTACGTTGCTTGTGACCACCTAAAGGGAATGTTGGGCCGTGAAATATCTAGAGCCTCGTAAGTGCTTTCCATGTAGTGACACAATACATGATGCTCAGCAAATGTGTACTTTTACATTAGCTAATTTATTGTTTTTCGTCAATGTGCGACTGCTGGAGAGAAGATTTGCTTCCCGTCATACGGCCAGTTTGCTGGAATACCTACAGACAAAGACAAATAGGCTGTTGAGTCCACTCTAGCAGACTACGTGATAAAAATGGCTTGACATAAGATAAAATCGGAGCTCAGTGGAGCTCCGACATTGCAATGAATCCAATGGCGACAAGTTAAAATTTATGTCGCACCGAGAATCGAACTCGGATTTCCCGCTTTATGCGAGCGGTCGCCTCACCGGCTTTTTTTTAGTTTACTTTATTGCATTTTTTTGTTTTTTGTATTATATTGTTATTTTCTTTTATTTATTTATTTATTTATTTGTATGTTTATGTTCGTTTTTTAATTTTTTATTAAATTAGACTATGTACCAAAATTTCGGGAGTCGCTAGCGCCTTCCGATTGGTGGAACACCCAAACGTTTTTTTTCGAAATTTTAATGGAAATTCCGTTTGTAGTGCGTTCAGAACGTCATGTCGTCAAAAAAGGTATCAGAATCTCATCGCTTGGACGTTCCAGCTCTGTAGCCGCATTTCCACTGTTACTATACTAACTGGAAAATCCATGTGTTGGAGGACCGATTTCAGAAAGGTATGGTCGACACGGTCGAATGTCTGACTGAAGTCAAGCGATGCTTATGCGCCAGGTAAAGGACTTCATGGATGTTGTTGTCACCGCCCAGAGAAGTCGATCAAGGGAGGTGACGTATCTTGCTGCCTTATTGAATCGTGAGACCAAAAAAACGGGTAAAAATTTTCATGTCGCTGTTGAGTAGAGTGATTGTCCGGTAATCACAGATCCGTGATCACCCATGTGGCTTAGGGACCAGGATGATAGCTGCATCAGAAAGGTGGCTGGGATCGTCGTTGTGGGTGACATCAGTTCACGACATATAAACGTCCAAGTAGGTACCAAAAGATAGCAAAAACACTTGTAAAATTCGAGGGTGAGGCCGTCAGGTCCAGGGGACTTGTTGGCAGCTCCCATCCTGATAGCATCTAGGACTTCATTGGAGGCCACTTGTTCCTGAAGTTCCTGAGCCACATCCTCTGGCATGGTGTTAACAGTCAGCGCTGCTTCCTCCTCAATTAAGGTCGGGGGATGTGGGACAGCAGCGTACAGCCGGCGGAAATGAGAACAGAAAGCGTGACCAATTGCGCATTGTGTAGTGTATCCTCGTCCTTCTGCATCGGCAACATCGTGGATGAGAGCTTGACGACGACGTCGGCGTTCTGTGAGGAGGTGGTACAGCGATGTCGTTTTGTGAAGCATGAGGTCACGGGTGCATGATCTGAAAAGGGTCCCTTCCAAGCGTCGCTGCATTAGCGAAGTGATCTGCGCTTTAGCACGATGCACTGTTGTCTGATGGACAGGAGATAATGCCATCGAAGTGCAGTCACGAAGCACCGCATAATAAAAGTCCATGGTGCTCGCTTGCCATGCTTTGAAGTCTTTGCCATATCCCATCAGTGCTCTACATAGAGCTGCTTTCACGCAGGATATCCTCAGGATAATGTGGATGTGTATGAGGGTCGACGTCGACGACAGAGGGCCCACGCATCCTCAACGATCCGTCGGCAATCAGGGACAGTCAGGTGGGAAACGTTCAATTTCCACAGGCCTCCGCTGTGCCACACCTATGGCGGACGAGGACGACATCACAGATGTAGTCTTCATGGTCAGATAAAGCCAGAGGCCATACTTCAGCATATCGAGTGTCGGCAGCAAGGGAACGTGTGAGGTATATACGGTCGAGGCGACTGGATGAATGCGGCGTGTAGCATGTGAAACCTGCACAGGTGCCATGAACCTTTGTCCATGTGTCAACAAGCTGAAGTCTATCGATGATGACGGAGAGGGCCGTACATGGGGAATGACGTGGAAGTTGGTCATCAGGTTGAAATCGCCACTGAGGACCATTTCATCCAGGGGATCCTCAAAAAGCGGCGTTACCTCGTCAGCAAAGAATGTGTGTCGACCACGACGTCGACTGGAGCCGGACGGTGCATATACATTGAGGATGCGGACGCCAGACAGCGTGAGAGCCATACCTGTTGCATTAGGAAGGTACACTACATCTTCAGCAGGGAGTCCAGAACGGAGGAGGATGGTGACTCCACTACCGTTGTCAAAAACATGTGTGCCTTGTAGCTAGTGGGGTCATAGAAATCAGCGACGATCACTTCTTGGAGGAGGGCAATGTCGATATCAGCAACATTAATGGTTTCTCGGAATATTACCAGTTTGAGGGAAGCCCGAATGGTGGCCAGATTCATCGCCGCAATGCGGTAGTGTTGTGGTCATGCTTCCACCATTGGCACTGATATTCCAGCAGGAATGCCCGGCTGGCAGGTAACATCCACTCAGTCACTGTAGCCACAATCACTGGGTGGAAGGTAGGTCAGAGCCCCCACGGGGCACTGCCTGACGGGAGGGCTACCATCTCGATTTGCTCCATCGTCGACATCATCAGCCCAGGAGACTGGAATAGGTGGCAAGCGACTGTCGCACTCATCGAGGGCGAGATGTGATAACGCTGCTGTAGTGGTGTCCAAGGACTCCTCCTCCATGGGATCCATCGTTGTCGGGAGGGATCGTTCTTCAGATGGGATATCAGGAGCAGCCACTCCTGTCGTCAGGGTGCCCGAAGGGAGATCACTGTCTTGTATCCGCTCCACTGCCTGCATGCCACATGAAGAAGTGTGTCGTCGGATGGCGTTTGACTTCTCTTCTTCCGTTTTCGGGGCGACCGCTGATTTCGGAGGTGCTGTTCTGTATCAGAATATGTCCGAGGTCGCGCCCGTCTGAAGAAAAGCAGGGGTAGGCACCGCACTCACATCGATGACCAACGCAGCAGGCGGGCTGGCCATCGAGATCTGGAGAGTTAGTGGTGTCGTAGCCGTCGGAGGAGATGGTGCCAGCGAGGCCGTGGCAGCACCGTCATTTCCAGTGGTGAGTGCCTCGGGGAGAACAGGCGCTTCCTGAAGTGACGCATCGGGCCGCGTACGGCTGTGGCGTAGCTGTCTGGTAAAGAAGTGACTGTCGCTTTGAGTGCTGAGTCATTGTTCGGGACCTGGAGCAAACGTCGGCGGAGACAGTCTGACCGAACATGGCCCTCTTGTCCGCAACCGGCACACGTCCGCGGCTGGCCATCATACATAACGATGGTGGCACGCCATCAAAAAATGGTTCAAATGGCTCTGAGCCCTATGCGACTTAACTTCTGAGGTCATCAGTCGCCTAGACCTTAGGCCTAATTAAACCTAACTAACCTAAGGACATCACACACATTCATGCCCGAGGCAGAATTCGAACCTGCGACCGTAGCGGTCCAGACTGTAGCGCTCGGCTCCAGACTGTAGAGCCTAGAACCGCACGGCCACTCCGGCCGGCTGGCACGCCATCTATCAGCATGTAGAATGGTACATGTTTAGAGAGTTAGATTTTGATTTGGCGGACACCATTCAACACGTGGTATGGCGTTAACGTCTTTCATTTTTCCGCGATGTGCCCCACAACATTACCGTAGGGTCGGAAAGCTTCGACGACCACGTCTTGTGGCACTTCGAAAAGGATTTCAAAGACCCGAATTGTTCGAAGACCGCCGGCCGAGGTGGCCGTGCGGTTCTAGGCGCTACAGTCTGAAACCGAGCGACCGCTACGGTCGCAGGTTCGAATCCTGCCTCGGGCATGGATGTGTGTGGTGTCCTTAGGTTAGTTAGGTTTAATTAGTTCTAAGTTCTAGGCGACTGATGACCTCAGAAGTTAAGTCGCATTGTGCTCAGAGCCATTTGAACCATTTTGTTCGAAGACCGAAACCAGCGTGATCTACCGTTACCTCTCCAATATTCCCATCAGAATGCTTGAACTTGAGTCCGTGTGCCTGTTGTCAAACTACCTCAGCACATGCTTCCTTCAAATGGTTCAAATGGCTCTGAGCACTATGGGACTTAACATCTGAGGTCATCAGTCCCCTAGAACTTAGAACTACTTAAACCTAACTAACCTAAGGGCATCACACACATCCATGCCCGAGGCAGGATTCGAACCTGCGATCGTAGCGGTCGCGCGGTTCCAGACTGAAGCGCCTAGAACCGCTCAGCCACAACGGCCGGCACACATGCTTCCTCCGTCCTCATCTTAATATAGACTATACTCCCAGTGATAGAGAAGTGAATACCTATCACTTCCTGGAGGTCCAGAAGTAGCTCTTCGTGAATGGATTGTTCAGTTTCATAAGCGGGTGGTCGTGCACGTTCGGCTTGGAATGTTACTACTTTAAGTGTCGCTCGGCGGTAACAGTGCGCCATGAGGTGCAGTAGTAATGGACGCTACACGACACGAAATGCCTCGACGCGGAAGTAAACAACTGCGGTGCGCTGTCCGGCGTGCGGAACCGGGCCGCACGCGACCACGGCCGAAAGCCGACTGCTTCGGCTATCCAAGCACGCTTTCCGTCCCCCTCTTATTCTCAACTTGTCGCACATTAAACACGTAGCGTCCGCTCCCTTTATCCTCACTACTCGCAGCTTTGCCCGATTCCCGCCAGAGTTCGGACGTAGTGTGTAACCACACTGCACGCATCAAAAAATGGTTCAAATAGCTCTGAACACTATGCGACTTAACTTCTGAGGTCATCAGTCGCCTAGAACTTAGGAGGCCTAATTAAACCTAACTAACCTGAGGACATCACACAGATCCATGCCCGAGGCAGAATTCGATCCTGCGACCGTAGCGGTCCAGACTGTAGCGCTCGGCTCCAGACTGTAGCGCCTAGAACCGCACGGCCACTCCGGCTATCAGGCGCATATACACGCGTATATGTTTTGTGTCTTTTCTTTCGGGTATGTCTTTCGGATACCTCTTTCGTAGATGGGGTACTGGTGTGGGAGGCTTATTCAGGTGCTGGATAGCGTAGAAAGGGGTTGTGTCTATTTGTTAACCACGTATCACATCACCCCAGGCCAATTTGTTAATAACAACAGTACGTCACACCATCAGACAACATACGCAGGCAGATATGTAAACACACTCATTTTTATGTCCTCAGTTGGCTCATCTTCAGTTGCGAGTAATCGATGCGCACGTGAGACTAGTCGCTCGAATAAACCATATGTAGCTTCCGTGGTCTGCCAGAAATCAAGTTCGTTTGTACACGGAACGCATGCTGCGCTAGAGACTAACGCAGTACATGATAACACAATCAGTCCGACTTTACCGTAATGACAAATGGTCTGTTCAACCCCCCAAATTCACGTGCTGTTCACTCTGTATTTGTTTTATAAATTCGTACTTCTTTTGCTTTCTGCAATGTAACATTTACCTTTCAAAATGTGTTCAAATGTGTGTGAAATCTTATGGGACTTAACTGCTAAGGTCATCAGTCCCTAAGCTTACACACTACTTAACCTAAATTATCCTAAGGACAAACACACACACCATGCCCGAGGGAGGACTCGAACCTCCGCCGGGACCAGCCGCACAGTCCATGACTGCAGCGCCTCAGTCCGCTCGGCTAATCCCGCGCGGCATTTACTTTTCAGACGCGTTACACCTTTTTACATAGCAGGAATCTTCCGTAGTTTTGATCTGGATAATATTGTTTGAGTTTTCCATGTGATACAGATTGGAAACAGTTCACTCTATAATTTTTACACGGACAAAATATTTACAGTTACTCATTCGTCCTGCCATTTACGGTAATTGCGTGACCTGTGGTAGACACCTGGTGTCACATACCTCCAAAAGCCCACCAAGGACTTGTTGAGTCGCTCTTGTATTGCGGTCCAGTGGTAGACCAACAAGCTATTTAGCTGGTGGTCATAATGTTTTGGCTCATCACGCGTAAAATGTATATTATAAGGCTAGGTCTTTTCCCTCAGAAGCTCTCATCCTCAAATAACCTCTGGTCCATTCCATGCATGACCTTAGGTAACCATTTCAGTCACTGATTCAGTTAATAAATGACTAACTTCTATAACAGCAACAATATTCATAGTTCTAGCATACGCTATATCCTCAAGGCTATTTTTACTCATATTGACCTCCAATGATCTTCCAGAATGTTTCGTAGCTGCTTTCATTGTTGATACAAAGCTTATAATATTGAAATTCAGAGTCTCAGCTCCAGTGTAGGAATTGTGCTTTTTCCCAATAGATTATCACTTCCCTCACAGACAGTATGGCACTGTTGTGCACCTTTAGTTGATACATGGAAGTTTGCCCTAAGTTATTTCGTGTGAGTAATACGCGATGAGATACATGTTCTCCCGTAAACGAGCTCAGCGTGAAAGCGCTGTCCTTCTATACGACTGCTACATTCCGCTCGAAAGTGGAATACGTCTGGAGTGGTCCGGGATGGGTCGTAAAAAGGAACGGCTCGACTCGTACTGCCCGACCTCTACCTGTCTTGGGGTCACTGACCCGTCACGTCACCTGACAAATGTGACCTTTGTAATGAGAACACGTTCAGTTAAGGAGGCAGAATGAATTTATCACGAGGAAGTAATATTTTTATATATTTTCCTATTTTTAAGGCCCAGAGGCACCCCTTTCCCTTGTCCTGATATACACAAATTTAACAGCCTTCATTTTTACATGGAATATTATCAAATATTTTGAAAATTTCCATATAAGAGCCACAATACTCTGGCTGTTACGTTCCTCGGTACTATTCGAATCTTTGTTAAGCCCATGCGAGTTGTCGCAAATATAATTGTAATATTAATTGTTACACACTAATTACAAAAACATTGTGCAAAACAACCTAGTACTTACTGATAACATTTAAATATAAATTAACATACATTTCTAGCAAGACATCCGGCAAGGAAGTTACGGACCTCTATTTCTGAAACAGTGCATGAAGTCGTGTCGATTGATGACCACAGTATTTGGTCTCTTTGGGTGTTATGTGTTTCTTCGGAAAGAACCTGCTACCTAAAATTTTCCATAAGTTAACAAACTAAACTACATGAGCGCCTCCATAGCTGCCTGGTTAGCGTCCCTGCCTTAATTTAGGAAGGACCCGGGTTCAATTCTCGATATCTCCTCGGATTTTTCTGAGGTAGGGAGGTCAGGAATGGGGTCAACTCAGCCTCGTGAAGCTAACACAGGAGATAACTGGAAAAGAAGCAGCGTCACTATCAACATTCTTCGAGTGGCAACAACGGCTGAAGCGATTGGCGAGATGCGACATACTCCTCGTATTGCCTTGTAGGCAGCAGTCAGCCAGTAGAACACGCCAAATCCGAGAGTGTTATTTACCTTTTTATGTTTATCCATCTTCCATCAAAGTTCAAATGACTCTGAACACTATGAGACTTAACATCTGAGGTCATCAGTCCCCTAGAACTTAGAACTACTTAAACCTAACTAACCTAAGGACATCACACACATCGATGCCCGAGGCAGGATTCGAACCTGCTACCGTAGCGGTCGCGCGGTTCCAGAGTGAATCGCCTAGAACCGCTTGGCCGCAACGACCGGCCAACAGAGTTCTTCTGCGAGTTTCTGAACTCCCTTCATGTCTTCTGAAAGCAGCTCCTTTCTCGAATTTAACCAGTTGTGAATGAGCTATGAGTATGAGGTGCACTGCAATCTACAGTAGCCAACTCGTATTCAGGTATTATACTGCTTCTAACAAGGGAACCTCCCCATCGCACCCCCCTCAGATTTAGTTATAAGTTGGCACAGTGGATAGGCCTTGAGAAACTGAACACAGATCAATCAAGAAAACAGGAAGAAGTTGTGTGGTACTATGAAAAAATAAGCAAAATACACAAACTGAGTAGTCCATGTGCAAGATAGGCAACATCAAGGACAGTGTCAGTACAGGAACACAGTGGTCCCGTGGTTAGCATGAGCAGGTGTGGACCCTGAGGTCCTTGGTTCAAGTCTTCCCTGGAGTGAAAATTTTACTTACATTTACAAAGATTTGGACGCAATGTCATTTGTCAACCGATTCCTCCAAAGGAAAAGACGTCTAATATATTCTATACGACAGTGGTGACGGCATGTGCGTCACATGACAGGGATATGTTGTCGACCCACCTAACTTGTACACTTGGCGAATGGGTAAAAAGATTCTTCTACCTTGCCCGATTTAGGTTTTCTTGTGGATGTGATAATCACTCCCAAAAAAGTGATGAAAACATGAGAGTTTGTCACATAAACTGAAAATAAAAAATTAAACTCTTCACTCGAGAGAAGACTTGAACCTAGGACCTCTCGTGCTGCAGATGCTCACGCTAACCACGGGACCACGGCGCCCGTAAGCTCTCAGTCTCCTTGATGTTGCCTATCTTCTGCATGAACTACTCAGTTTGTATATTTTGCTTATTTTTTCATAGTTCCACACAACTTCTTCTTGTTTTCTCGATTGATCTGTGTTCAGTTTTTCAAGGCCTATCCACTTTGCCAACTTATAACTAAATCTGAGGGGGGTGAGATCGGGAGGTTCCCTTGTAAGCAAGGAGTGACCTTTACTAGTTATTGTTATTTGCAACAAGTTCTGGAACCAGCAACCATCACAAACTTACCAGCTCATCGACAGGATTATTTGTGCGAGGAGACGGGAAACAATAGGAAAGATGCTTAGAGCAGCTACAAGCATCGGATTACTAAAGGGAGACACCCACGTCACAGTCAGTACCTTTGCCTTCCTTTATCTTCGAGTAACAGAGAGTCTTAGTCCTCAACATGTTGGTGGTGGTAAGCATATGTCAGAACTTAGTTTTTTGGAGGGTGTCGTGCACTCTCAATATGAGCGTGTCATGCACTCTCGGTAGTTAACGCATGTCCCACAGGTAATATGCATTATTTTTGTCTAAGTGATGTGGAATAAGTCAGATTGCAGCCCATGTAAATATGATTTCTTTGCGTTACGACTGCATGCTGGCCATTTATATATCACTCACTCACTCCGTCTTCAGGCCACAAGTGGCCCATCGGGACCATCCGACCGCCGTGTCATTCTCAGCTGAGGATGCAGATAGGAGGGGCGTGTGGTCAGCACACCACTTTCCCGGTCGTTATGATGGTTGTCTTTGACTGGAGCCGCTACTATTCGGTCGAGTAGCTCCTCAATTGGCAACACGAGGCTGAGTGCACCCCGAGAAACGGCAACAGCGCATGGCCGCCCGGATAGTCACTCATCCAAGTGCCGGCCACGCCCGTCAGCGCTTAACTTCGGTGATCTGACGGGAACCGGTGTATTCACTGCGGTAAGGCCGATGCCTCCATTTATATATGACTTAAACTTATGAAAATGAACATGTTAGTCCTTGCTACTCATAATATGAGCGAAACATAAATTTAACAGCAAATAAACAGCTAGACATACACTGAAGAGCCAAAGAAACTGGTACACCAGCCTAACATCGTGTAGGCCCCCCGCGAGCACGCAGAAGTGCCGCAACACGACGTTGCATGGACTCGACTAATATCTGAAGTAGGGCTGGAGGGAAGTGACACCATGAATCCTGCAGGGCTGTCCATAAACCCGTAGGAGTACGAGGAGGTGGCGATCTTTTCTGAACAGCACGTTGCAAGGCATCCCAGATATGCTCAATAATGTTCATGGCTGGGGAGTTTGGTGGCTAGCGGAAGTCTTTAAACTTATAAAAGTGTTCTTGGAGCCACTCTGTAGCAATTCTGGACGGGTGGGATGTCGCATTGTCCTGCCGGAATGCACAATGGACATGAATGGATGCAGCTGATCAGACAGGATGCTTATGTACGAGTCACCTGACAGATTCTTATCTGGACCTATCAGGGATCCATTACCACTTCAACTGCACACGTCACATCATTACTGGTCCTTCACCAGTTTTAACAGTCCCCTGCTGACATGCAGAGTCCATGGATTCATGAGTTTGTCTTCATACCCATACACGCCCATCCGCTCGATACAATTTTAAATGAGATTCCGCCGACCAGGCAACATGTTTCCTGTCATCAACAGTCCAACGTCGGCGTTGAAGGTCCCAGGCCACGCATGAAGCTTTGTGTCGTGCAGTCATCATGGGTACATGATTGGACCTTCGGCTCCAAAAACCCATATCAATGATGTTTCGTTGAATGGTTCGCACGCTGACACTTGTTGATGTCCCAGCATTGAAATCTGCAGCAGTTTACGGAAGGGTTACACTTCTGTCACGTTGCACGATTATCTGCAGTCGTCGTTGGTCACGTTCTTTCAAGATCTTTTTCCGTCACCAGCGATGTCAGGGATTTGATGTTTTAGTGGATTCCTGATATTCACGATACATTCCTGAAATGGTCGTACGGGAAAATTCCCACTTCATCGCTACCTCTGAGATGCTGTGTTTCATTGCTCGTGCGCCGACCACATTCAAACTCAGTTAAATCTTGATAACCTGCCATTGTAGCTGCAGTAAGCGGTCTAACAACTGCGCCAGACACTTGTTGTTTTATATAGGCGTTGCCGACCGCAGTGTCTTGTTCTGCCTGTTTACATATCTCTGTATTTGAATACGCATGCCTTGGCGCTTCAGTGTATTAGTGTATACAAGGTGGAGAAAATTGTGTCACGAAATTTTAACCCTGGATAACTGATACCAATAGGAACCAAAATAACTAATGTTGTGTGGGTGGACAAAGCATAATTATTAAACTACGGAAACTTGGCGCTTTGTAGCTAGGACATTGTTTACTTAAATCAGGTGCTCGAAGAGGCGACCCTCTGACGCGACACAAGCTTGGTAACGTCCAACTGTGTATTGCTGAACTCTTTCAACGATTCCTGGCATTGCCCTAACGTGATTGGCGTCATGTTGAATCCTATCCATTAATTCCTCTTCCTTTCTAGGTGGATCGCGTCTAGATGGGTGAACTAGAACCTTGAAGAATCCCCACAGGAAAAAGTCCGGTGATCGCGAGGCCATGTCCTATGAACACCTCTGCCAACTATCCGGCTGTCAAAGAGTTCATTTAAATATCCGCGCACAGCGCGACTGTTATGTGCCCCATCACACTGCAACCACATGCATAGCTGTATGTCCAGAGGAACATCTTCCAGCAGACCAGGTAGAATTTCTTGCAAAAGATGGAGATAATTTGCCCTGGTAAGTCGAGAAGGTAGACGGATTGGCCCAGTCAGATGGTCACCCACAATGCCTGCCCAAATGTTGAGCGAAAATCGTTCCTGGTGTCCGTGGACATACGTGACATGAGGATTTCCCCTTGCCCAGTAAAGAACTTTTCGAGTGTTGTAAAGGCCATCCCGATGGAAGGTGCACTCGTCGGTAAACAACACAATGGCGGGGAAGTCGGGATCTCGTGCAACACGTCGCAGGACCATCGGCAAAACTCTAGCCTGTGTTCATAGTCCGCCACAGGATTTGGATCTTGGACAGAGTGGAAACTAAATGGATGTTGGCCGTCATCCCTCAAAACCTCCCAGACTAACCGATGAATGACCCCTATGTTGCGTCCAACCGCTCGAGTGCTTGTCGTAGGTGCTTCCTCGAAGCGCAGGAGAACAGTCTCTTCAAATGCAGCATCCCGTCATGTTCGAGGACTTCCAGTATCATCATGATATCCCGTTAACGATTCTGTTTCGCCATGTCGCCGGTGAATTGCTGTAAACTTCTGCAGGTTTGGGTGGCGTCTTGCTGGGTACCGTTCCTCATAAAACCGTCGAGCTTCATGCGCATTACCGTCGGCTAGTCCATAAACAAAAACCATATCTCGTTGTTCTTCAAACGTATACTGTACCGCCATTCTTACTGTGTGACTAAATCGCGGGTGACGTGTGTGTGCTCCGAAGCGAAGCTTACGTGTGAATGCCTCTGCCGTGTCTGCCTGCTTAGCTGACTGGTGACGTGCTTGTCTCACATGCAACGGGCCCGGGTTCGATTCCCGGCCGGGTTGGAGATTTTCTCCGCTCGTGGACTGGGTGTTATGTTGTCCTCAACATCATTTCATCCTCATCACCAGCACTCGAGTGGCCCAACGTGGCGCCGACTGCAATAAGTCTCGCACTTGGCGGCCGAACTTTCCCGGATGGGGCCTCCCGGCCAACAATGCCATACGGTCATTTTATTTTTTGCCTATGACTTGGGGTGAAGACAAACAGCATGACCTATTCGACACGTGTGCGTATCACGTTGGGGCAGCGACGGGGCGAGGAACGATTGTATGTGTGAACCGACAACCATGGCGCTGCCCGTCAACCGACGAACGGCAACAGGGCAATCCCACGGCCAATCGGAGAGCGTGGCGCCAAGTTCCCGTAGTTTAAAAATGGTGCGTTGTCCACCTACACAAGATTAGTAATTTTGGTTCCTACTGGCATCAGCTATCCAGGTTTAAAATTTCGTGGCACAATTTTCTCCACCCTGTAGAATAGATGGTGCTGTCCAGAAGAAACAATTTCAGATTAGATTTAAATTTGCTGAGCTACTTGTCAGCCTTTTTATGTTTTTCGGCAAATGTTCACAGACTTCCGAGTCTGCATATTGAATTCCTTTCTAAACCATTAACAGCCTCATAATGAATAACGATGAGAGTTTTTTTCTTGTAGTATTGTATCTGTAGACAACTACTCTTCTCAAATTGCTAAGTGTTATTTAAAACGCTTAATTGTTGGGAAAAGTGCCTACAAGATGACTGTGGGTGAATAATACTCTCACTACTCAATTTTGTGCAATTGATATTTTCTTTCATGTCTAGGGCTCACTCACTCAGGTCACCGCGAATACGAACTAGGATGTCTATTTCAACATTCTCGGCGACCAAGTGTTGCCCTTTCTTCTATATCTTCATGATAGGTATACTGTGGACACGCCGTCTTCCAAGAGAATACAACAGCCACCTTCGCAGACAGCACGCATACGTTTCTGGTCTGATTAACATTGAGGCAGCCTATCGCATATCGACCGCCCTGCGATATCTCCCTATCTCAATCTGGCGGAAAATGTCTGGGACTATTTGAAACATCGGGTAAAAAGTAAAAATCAACATCCCCGCCATTTACAGCATCGCGTGAAAAGTAGTAATCAACATCCCTGCCATTTACTAGCTCTAGGGAGCTAAATTTCAGTGAGTGGTTTCAGTTGGGAATGGCATATATGAAGGAACTAGCGACCTTCCTTCTCAGCCGAACTGCGGCCATTATCGAAGCTAAAGGCTGTATTACACGTCATGACCTTCAGGGGGTGACTGATTTTTGTGACGTATGCTTGTTTGTAATTATTATAAACGTGATGGTTAAGAAATAGTGAATAGCAAGTTGCTACTGTTGATGTGGAAATCTATAAGTTAATGCAGATGAGCTGGAGAAATAATCCTGTAATTGTGGAACATAGTATTAGTGGTGTGTTGCTTGACATAGTTACACAGGTGCAACGTTGCAAAGCGATATGAAATGGAAGGAGCACGTAAGGCCGCTAGTAGGGAACACCAATGGTCGACTACGGTTTTGCTGGAAATTTGTAAGAGAGTAATAGTTCATCTATGAAAGAGATCGCGTACCGAACACTTGTACGAGCTATTCTTGAGTACTGCTCTAGTGTTTGGGATCCGCTGCAGGTCGGATTAAAGAAAAACATCGAAGTAGTTCAGAGGCGCGTTGTTAAATTTGTCACTGGTAAGTCCGGCCAACAAGCGAATATTACGGAAATGACCCGTGAACTCAAATGGGAATCTCTGGAGGGAAGTCGAAGGAACGATTTGAAGTAGAATGATCATATAAAATTAATTGTTGGTAAGGTGGTTGAGATTCATTGGGAGAGTCCCTAGAAAATGTAGTCCATCAACAAAGGAGGTGGCTTACAAAACACTCGTTCGACTTATACTTGAGTATTGCTCATCAATGTGGGATCCGTACCAGGTCGGGTTGACAGAGGAGATAGAGAGAAGATCCAAAGAAGAGCGGCGCGTTTCGTCACAGGGTTATGTGGTAAGCGTGATAGCGTTACGGAGATGTTTAGTAAACATAAGTGGCAGACTCTGCAAGAGAGGCGCTCTGCATCGCGGTGAAGCTTGCTGTCCAGGTTTCGAGAGAGTGCGTTTCTGGATGAGGTATCGAATATATTGCTTCTCCCTACTTATACCTCCCGAGGAGATCACGAATGTAAAATTAGAGAGATTCGAGCGCGCACGGAGGCATTCCGGCAGTCGTTCTTCCCGCGAACCATACGCGACTGGAACAGGAAAGGGAGGTAATGACAGTGGCACGTAAAGTGTCCTTCGCCACACACCGAATGGCTCTGAGCACTATGGGACTCAACTGCTGTGGTCATAAGTCCCCTAGAACTTAGAACTACTTAAACCTAACTAACCTAAGGACATCACACACATCCATGCCCGAGGCAGGATTCGAACCTGCGACCGTAGCGGTCGTGCGGTTCCAGACTGTAGCGCCTTTAACCGCTCGCCACACACCATTGGGTGGCTTGCGGAGTATAAATGTAGATGTAGATGTAGACGCTCTTTTCACGAAACACTATTGAAAAAGTTTAGAAAACCGATTCTATAGCCGCCAACCTATATCTCACATAAGGACCGCAAAGGCAAGATAACAGAAATAAGGATTCGTGCTGAAACGTATCTGTACATTTGTGACACCTGTTCGGTACTAGGTGACGATACATCTGCCTCAAATGAACAGTTCGATACCATTCTTATTCTGACGATAGTTTTTTTGAAATTTGCATACCTTATGTTCTAAAACTGAACTTTCGTGTTATTGCGCTACTCGGACATCCTTTTTTGATATCTTCTTTATCTTTTTATACATTCTATTATTTTTTCGGAATTCATTTTGCTGCATTTTCGCAAACTAATTAATGCAGAGTAATGAAATTTCGGGAACATATTTGTCTAGCTAACATATTTAAGTGACTA
Source organism: Schistocerca cancellata (assembly GCF_023864275.1). Taxonomy (NCBI): domain Eukaryota; kingdom Metazoa; phylum Arthropoda; class Insecta; order Orthoptera; family Acrididae; genus Schistocerca; species Schistocerca cancellata. Next base: position 125,898,991 of record NC_064629.1, on the reverse strand, counting down.
ATATTGCAAGATCACAGGTTAATGATAGCACGAGATAAGACATTGCAGATGTGAAATTCTGGTATTTTAATAACCGACGTAATCGCCAAAACATTGAATGAAAGCATCCAAACGTGCATGCATTATGTTGTCCAGGTGCCGGATGTCAGTTTGTTGGATGGAGTACCTACCGTACTTGGTCGGTCAATACAGAGACGGTTAATGCTGTCTGTCGATAACGCTGAAGTTGTCGTCCGATGATGTCCCTTATGTGCTTGATTGGAAACAGGCCAACGCAACATGCCAACACTGTATACAGCATGTTGGGTTACAACAGTGGCAAGTGAGCGACCGTTATTCTATCGGTAAATAACCCCTGTTGTTGTGGTCCTCAGTCCTGAGACTGGTTTGATGCAGCTCTCCATGCTACTCTATCCTGTGCAAGCTGCTTCATCTCCCAGTAACTACTGCAACCTACATCCTTCTGAATCTGCTTAGTGTATTCATCTCTTGGTCTCCCTCTACGATTTTTACCCTCCACGCTGCCCTCCAATACTAAATTGGTGATCCCTTGATGCCTCAGAACATGTCCTACCAACCGATCCCTTCTTCTAGTCAAGTTGTGCCACAAACTTCTGTTCTCCCCAATCCTATTCAATACTTCCTCATTAGTTATGTGATGTACCCATCTAATCTTCAGCATTCTTCTGTAGCAACACATTTCGGAAGCTTCTATTCTCTTCTTGTCCGAACTATTTATCGTCCATGTTACACTCCATACAAATACTTTCAGAAACGACTTCCTGACACTTAAATCTATACTCGATGTTAACATATATCTCTTCTTCAGAAACGCTTTCCTTGCCATTGCCAGTCTACATTTTATATCCTCTCTACTACGACCATCATCAGTTATTTTGCTTCCCAAATAGCAAAACTCCTTTACTACTTTAAGTGTCTCATTTCCTAATCTAATTCCCTCAGCATCACCCGACTTAATTCGACTACATTCCATTATCCTCGTTTTGCTTTTGTTGATGTTCATCTTATATCCTCCTTTCAAGACACTATCCATTCCATTCAACTGCTCTTCCAAGTCCTTTTCTGTCTCTGACAGAATTACAATGTCATCGGCGAACCTCAAAGTTTTTATTTCTTCTCCCCTGGAATACTCAAAATGTTCGACATATGTGTGAAATCTTATGGGACTTAACTGCTAAGGTCATCGGTCCCTAAGCTTACACACTACTTAACCTAAATTAACCCGAGGAGAAACACACACACCCATGCCTAAGGGAGGACTCGAACCTCCACCGGGACCAGCCGCACAGCCGGCCGTTGTGGCCGAGCGGTTCTAGGCGCTACAGTCTGGAACCGTGCGACCGCTACAGTCGCAGGTTCGAATCCTGCCTCGGGCATGGATGTGTGTGATGTCCTTAGGTTAGTTAGGTTTAAGTAGTTCTAAGTTCTAGGGGACTGATGACCTCAGAAGTTGAATCCCATAGTGCTCAGAGCCATTTTTTTGCAGCGCCTTAGGCCGCTCGGCTAATCCCGCGCGGCCCCTGGAATACTGTTCGTGAATGGAAGCACAACGGGTCGAATCACCAGACTGAGGTACAATTTTGTACTCAGGGTGCGTGGGATAACCACGAGAGTGCTCCTGTTCTCATACGCAATCGCACCCCAAACCTAACTCCAGGCGTAGGTGCAGTGTGTCTATCACGCAGACAGCTTGGTTGCAGGCCACCAACTAGCCTCGTAACCAACACACGGCCATCACCGGCACCGAGGCACGCTTCGCAGCCCGAGTCAGGAATTCTTTTAGCGAGCCGGCCAGTTATCGTGCATGGACAGCCTGCAGGGAGCCGGTATTTTCGAGCAGTCACTCCAGATAATGCGCATTGTCGCGACGTTGGATCGGAGCTTTTATTAGAAAACACAGCAGACCTCCAATGAGCTCTCGCTTGACACCACTGAATTCGCAAATGGAGGTAGATTGGGATCAGTGGAATGCACGCTACAAGGTGTCTGCCTCGGAGCTGCCCTTGAAGTAAGCGATTTGTAATAGTTCGTTGTGTCACTGTGGTGCCAACTGCTACTCAAATTGCTCAAAATGGTTCAAATGGCTCTGAGCACTATGGGACTTAAGATCTGAGGTCATCAGTTTAAAATGGTTCAAATGGCTCTGAGCACTATGTGACTTAACTTCTGAGGTCATCAGTCCCCTAGAACTTAGAACTACTTAAACCTAATTAACCTAAGGACGTCACACACATCCATGCCCGAGGCAGGATTCGAACCTGCGACCGTAGCGGTCGCGCGGTTCCAGATTGTAGCGCCTAGAACCGCTCGCCCACCCCGGCCGGCGAGGTCATCAATCCCTTAGAACTTAGAACTACTTAAACCTACCTAATCTAAGGACACCACACACATCCATGCCCGAGGCAGGATTCGAACCTGCGACCGTAGCGGTCACGCGGTTCCAGACTGTAGCGCCTAGAACCGCACGGCTACTCGGGCCGGATAACTAACCAAAGGACATCACACACATCCATGCCCGAGGCAGGGTTGGTACCTGCTACCGTAGCGGTCGCGCGGTTCCAGACTGTAACGCCTAGAACCGCTCAGCCACCCCGGCCGGCCGCTGCAGACAGAAATGGGCAGAAACTAATATTGCGATCAGATAACTGTTGCAGATGCAGTACGACGCGCCAGTGTCATACGCCGAACAAGAGGGTTTTCCCTTTCGGCATTGCCACGTGACCGTACGGAGCTCGGTCTTCTTGACACCGTACATTCTCGTTACCACCGCTGCTAGCAGTCACGTAGTGTGGATACATTCCTGCCAAGTCTTTCTACAATACCGCAGAAGGAATATCCAGCTTCTCGTAGCTCTATTACACGACCTCGTTCAAACTCGGTGAGGTGCTGATAATGGTGTCTATGTTGTCTTAAAGGCGTTCTTGACTAACGTCAACTCACCACGTCCAGTCTCAAACGTAACTAACGCTCACGACCGTTACAGCGTGTATTTAAAGCGAAACTGATTCGCATCCTCATAGTGGCGCTACAAGCGCCACTCTTATGCGACTGGAGCGAAAGTTGAATAGACATCATCTTTCAGATGCAGAAACACGCCTACCAACTTTCGTTTATATCCGACAACTCCTTCTTGCCGTTGCGTTTTTTTCCCTGTCATTGTACGTTCATATTCAAAAATAAAAATGGTTCAAATGGCTCTGAGCACTATGGGACTCAACTGCTGTGGTCATCAGGCCCTTAGAACTTAGAACTACTTAAACCTAACTAACCTAAGATTCAAAATGGTTCAAATGGCTCTGAGCACTATGGGACTTAACATCTGTGGTCATCAGTCCCCTAGAACTTAGAACTACTTAAACCTAACTAACCTAAGGACATCACACACATCCATGCCCGAGGCAGGATTCGAACCTGCGACCGTAGCGGTCACGCGGTTCCAGACTGTAGCGCCTAGAACCGCACGGCTACTCTGGCCGGCTAACTAACCAAAGGACATCACACACATCCATGCCCGAGGCAGGATTGGTACCTGCTACCGTAGCGGTCGCGCGGTTCCAGACTGTAGCGCCTAGAACCGCTCAGCCACCCCGGCCGGCGGCTGCAGACAGAAATGGGCAAAAACTAATATTGCGATCAGATAACTGCCCTTGTGTTTACTGAACTGGGGGAATGAGGTTGTTACAGTGCGGAAACATACATACAGTCGTTTTTCTTTCGCTCCATTTGCAAGTGGATCAGGAAACGGAATGAGTATCTGTGGTACAAGGGCCGGCCGGTGTGGTCGAGCGGTTCTAGGCGCTACAGTCTGGAACCGCACGACCGCTACGTCGCAGGTTCGAATCCTGCCTCGGGCATGGATGTGTGTGATGTACTTAGGTTAGGTAGGTGTGGTGTCACCGTTAGACACCACACTTGCTAGGTGGTAGCCTTTAAATCTGCCGCGGTCCGTTAGGATACGTCGGACCCACGTGTCGCCACTATCAGTGATTGCAGACCGAGCGCCGCCACACGGCAGGTCTAGTCGAGAGAGACTCCCTAGCACTCGCCCCAGCCGACTTTGCTAGCGATGGTTCACTGTCTACATACGCTCTCATTTGCCGAGACGACAGTTTAGCATAGCCTTCAGCTACGTCATCTGCTACGACCTAGCAAGGCGCCATATTCATTACTATGAATGTATTCTGAACAGATAATATTGTGAATCATGTACCGTCAAGAGCAACTTTCATAATTAATGGATTAAAGTTAAGTATCAAACTAATTACGTCCGCTTTCTGAATTCTAATTCCCTGTCATATTCCAGACCACACGTCAGCATAGTTCTTCCCTCCTCACGCCAGCCTGCCTGAGCTAAAACGCGTGCATCTCGGCTTCCTCTAGTAACACGGTGTTGGCTCTTCTGCCAACGCAACAGAATGCATTACGACAATCACCGTTAACAGGCTAATGTTCTATTCTGTAGTACGTCGCCGGCCGCGGTGGCCGTGAAGTTCTAGCGCTGCAGTCCGGAACCGCGGGGCTGCTACGGTCGCAGGTTCGAATCCTGCCTCGGGCATGGATGTGTGTGCTGTCCTTAGGTTAGTTAGGTTTAAGTAGTTCTAAGTTCTAGGGGACTGATGACCTAAGATGTTAAGTCCCATAGTGCTCAGAGCCATTTGAACCATTTTTGAAACACGTCAGGAGGAGGGCCTCAGAAGAATCGTACCCCAACTTTTTTTGGGAGACACAACAACATCGAGAATTCAAGATGAGTATTTTTTTAAAATTCTGTTTATCGCAACAAATAACACAGGCGCTGTCTATCTACAGCTTTAATTCCAGAATTGTAATACTATACGTTTCTACGTCTGTTGCTGCAGACAGAAATGTGCAGAAACTGATATTGCGATCAGCTAACTGTCCTTGTGTTTAACGGACTGGGGGAACGAGGTTGTTACAGTGCGGAAGCTCCATTTGCGAGTGGATCAGGAAAGGGAATGAGTAGCTGTGGTACAAGGTACCCTCCGCCGAGCACCGTATGTCGGCGTGTGTAGTGTTTATGTAGATGTAGACTTAGAAAAAAACACATTGAAACGATACTTTCGAGAAATGATGGCCTGGGTGTACTATCGAGTTGCGGAATGCGAGTTCTTTTTTTTTAATCTCGCTGTCCATTCTGGATCCGATGACCCTACGGTTGCGTCGTATCGTTTTAGAAGTCACTGCTGGCGGGACCGGAGCGGAGTATTACGTAAAAACATCTAAAGACGAAGTCGACGACGAACGCTAGACACGAACTGGCGGCGTCGATTCGCCTGTAAACAAATGCCGACTACCGGGAACGGCGTGATTTCTCCCGAGTCGCTTTCTCCCGGCACGCTTCGCAGCGCGAGTCAGGAATTCCTTTAGCGTGCCGGCCAGTTATCGTGCGGGGACAGCCTGCAGGGAGCCGGCATTTTCGAGAAGTCACTCCAGATAATGCGCAGTGTCGCGGCGTGGGACCGGAGCTGCTAGCTGCTAGCTGCTAGCTGCGAGTTGCGAGCCGCGAGCTGCGAGCGGTGCGGCGTCAGTTGCGGGCGACGCGCCGCCTCAGTCCGGCCACTGCTGACTGCGCTCCGCCCACGCGCACCACTGCGGAGGACAGCCTTCCCGTCCGAGGTGGTAAGTACACCACTTGCTGACTCGCTTTCTCGCCACTGTCCGAGCGCGGGATGCCACGCACTCACACGCGTCACTACCGTTGACTTTCGCACTTCGCGGCCTGTCGACGTACTGCGTGACATAACTCGGAATATTAGGCTCCTCCCTGCCTTAAGAAAGTGTAGCACCTGTTCTGTATAGAGCCTGAAGACTTTTAACGTTTTCAGGGTTCTGTACCTCAATCGGTAAGAAAGGAGACCTTGTATGATTACTTTGTTGTCTGCCCCCGTCTGTTAGACCGCTTTTTCTCAGAAACGAGTTGAGATATCGAGTTGAAATTTATGTCTACGGTTCTACGGTTAGTTGCTAGTGTAAGAAATTTAATAAGAGATCTTCTTTACACTTTTGACAGAATTAGCTGTAAACTCATTATTTGTTGTTAATTACATAGGTTCACTACAAGCTTGTTTTGGCGTGTGTACAGTTTTCAAGTGTTCGTCTAGCTGGAGGGACGTCCATAAATCATGTTATAAGGGGAGGCCACAACGTTAGGATGACAGAGTTACTTCAAACTTTGTACACCTTTACTAGACATCAAAACAACGTAGAGCGCAAGTGCTAAGATGCGCTACTCTGGCAGTTCCGAGAAAATCGCAAGGGGAATTTTACGCGTGTTTTGTGTAATTGATCTATCTGTGCGAAGGTGCCAAATGTAAGAAGTCCTTGTGAGCAATTGGTTAGCGGTGGCGCTTTGCATCAGGGAGGTGGACTATGTGACGGTTCGTAACTCGCTCCACTAACACTTACATTTTAATCCATATTTTTTCAGCACTGGTCACATTATTTAATTTATATGACATTTGAGAGATGATATAATGAAACAAAGCCTACATGCATTTTCATGAAGTTGTAGCGAATTTCGTATGTTATTTGGCTATTTACTGTTTGTACTTAAATTTTCAAGGACAATGTACAGCCGGCCGGTGTGGCCGAGCGGTTCTAGGCGCTTCAGTCTGGAACCGCGCGACCGCTACGGCCGCAGGTTCGAATCCTGCCTCGGGCATGGATGTGTGTGATGTTCTTAGGTTAGTTAGGTTTACGTAGTTCTAAGTTCTAGGCGACTGATGACCTCAGCTGTTAAGTCCCATAGTGCTCAGCGCCATTTGAACCTTTTTTTTTTTTTTTTTTTTTTTTTTTTGACAAGGGACAGGCTTGGAAAGCCCAAGTCAAATCTCGATAAATAGTGATGCGAATAACATAGTAAGTTACAATGTGCTAGACCTCAAGAGTAAGGCACAATTACTAGTCGGATGTGCTCTCGACATCACACGTTGCAGGATGGTATTTGTTATAGAGACATGGAAAACATAAATTGAATCTTCATGCAAATACACGTGTTTTTTTTTTCATTATATTAGCTCTCAAATGTCACGTAAATTAAATAATGTGCCCAGTGATGAAAAAAATGTAGATTAAAGAAAGTAAGCGTTAGTGACATTCGATCCGTCCCCTCGTCTAGGACTGTCGTGCAACGGCCAAACGCTAACCGCTTCCCCACAATGACTTCTTACGGTCACCACCTTCGCACAATAGATCAGTTACGTAACAGATCCGTAAAGCTCTTGTGATTTTCTCGGAATTGCCCCACTAATGCACATTACTACTTGCACATTACGTTGTTTTGACAGGCTACTAAACGTGTGCAAAGCCTGAAATAAATCCGTGATCCCAACGTCGTGGCCTCCCGTTGTTAGAACGTAGGTCATTTTATGTACTACGTTGTTGATATAGGTCATTACGTATTTTCTGCAGAAATTTCCTGTAATTTTTTGACAGTTGTAAATGACAATCATTCATTTCAAAAAATTAAATTTCTAAGTCTATGCAATCAAAAGATACGGCGATTTATGTCACTTATCTTGATACTTGCAAACTCACGCATCAAAGCCCACTGTGTTCTTGCCGTTGACCTAGAATCACCAAATTTGTCAAGAATTAAGGTTTCACAGAGCGAGTAAAGGAAAAAATTCGAAAATTGTTAATTTGTACTTACATCACTTTTTTTTCTGTCCACCTGTCTGTCTCAAATGATACATCATTCATATGGACGTGGGACTGCGGCTGCTCATAAACTTGTGGAAATAAGGAATACCAACAGTCGTAGTCCTTCATTTTTTGTATTTTTTAAGGCTAATGGTACGCCTTACTTTACAAGTCCATCTGTCTGTCTGTTAAGACCCCTTTATCTCATGAACAGGTAGAGGCATTAAGTTGAAATTTGTGACGAACACTAAGTTCTACGGTCCCTTGGTGATGTAAAAAACTTCAGCTTTTAAGTCAATACAATCAAAGGGTATGGCCGTCTGTTAAGCAGCAGTTTTTCTCACGAACTGGTAGGGGTATCAAGTTGGAATTCATTTAAAATACTAATGCTTGCGGTGCCTAGGCGAAGTAAAAAAATTTAAGCATCTAATTTAATGCAATCAATAGATACGACTGTTTACGTCACACATTTTGATGCTCGCAAACTCACTCATGAAAACCTGTAGATGAACTATCTGTACGCATAATTAAGTTTGTCAGAACTCACAGAGCACAAGTCCTTGTCGCGCCTGTCTGGTTCTTTTTTTTTTTTTTTTTTTTTCATTCTCGATCCTGTTGTACTCGGTGGCCGTTATTCAAATAAGGATTGTTAGAGAGAGATCGCAAACAGCCACACATATATTAAAGAAGCTTTATTTTACTTCCATGGCTAGTTTCAGGCCATTATGCCATTTATTAGATGGCTACATTTGTTTTAGTACAGTATCAAAATCGTCAGCAGCATGTGGTCTGCTGCTGTACTGTGTAAGAATATTTAAGTAATTAGCTCCAGTTTATGTGCTGTATTGATGAATTATATAATACAGAAAATATACTAATGTGTATTCAGTTGAAAACAAATAAACTGAGCGAGTTTTGTGTGCTTACATTTATTCTTGTGAACCGCGCTTTGTCTCGTTTGCTCCTTGTACATTTCTGGTAGGAGGCACAAAGGATTTAATTGTAAACAGTACGTGCATACTTCAGAATCAACTGTGGCAACGGACATTTCACAGTATTCTTGAGTTTTCCCTCAACAGTCTTTCACTGTCACTTTTTATCGATGGAATTATTTATAGAAGACATTCATAGAGATTCTGGACTTACACCCCCACCCACAGACCTGATAAAAAGTCGTTGCCCTCTCCCTTTCCAGTTTTTAGAAAAAGTGTATTATCGTCGTGTTTTTGTAAATGAGCCTTTGAGGTTCCAAAATTTTTATTTGAAATTTTTGTACGCATTTATTAAATTTATGACATTATGATGTTACACTTCCATAAATTTAAATGGGTAGATCGGGTAACTTATGTAGAGGTAAGGGGAACCAAACAGGGGAGAAAAGAAATTTATGGCACATCTTGACCAAAATACGGCATCGTCACTGTGATACTGAAAGGAAGTGTCGGTGGTAAAAATTGTAGAGAGAGAGACCAAAGCTTGACTACAGAACCAGGTTCCAATGACTGTAGGGTGCCACAGTTATGAAGAGATGAAGATACTTCCGCAGCGTAGATTAGCGTGGGGGACTCTATCAAACCAGCCTTCGGGCTGAATCCTGCAACAACAAATATAAGATGATGGCTTCAAATTCGAGGACGAACTATGTTATTAGCTGTTCGACTGTATTTGAAATCCATATGTGGTCACTTCCACAGCCGCAAATCACAAATATCTAAGCATTTCAAACTGAAAATACGGGGTAGTTATAATTAAACTTTCGTACTTGAGCTAACGTAGACGGAAAACTGTGGGTACACAAATGTATTCGAACGATTTTTAGACTGAATAAAATGTCCTCCGATTTCCAACCGCGTCAATTGCTTAAAACTACACGAGCTTTCGGCCAAGCACTCCTTGGCCATTGTGAAGTGGTATGACTGCCATTGGGCTGTTGGTGCGCCCTTATATTCACTAGCCGCCGGCTGTGACGTCACTGTTGCCCCCGACATTGCCATACGTGGGCATGTTTTGAGTCGGCGTGCGATGTGCCCTCTTCAACCGCGCGGTTGCTGGATATCACGCAGCGCTGCGCTGCAAGCCACCGTCTCTATTCACGGTGTTTGCGGTAATTTTTATTTCAATAACTTCGGTTCTAGGCGCGTCAGTCTGGAACCGCGAGACCGCTACGGCCGCAGGTTCGAATCCTGCCTCGGGCATTGATGTGTGTGATATCCTTAGGTTAGTTAGGTTTAAGTAGTTCTAAGTTCTAGGGGACTGATGACCTCAGATGTTAAGTCCCATAGTGCTCAGAGCCATTTGAACCATTTATTTCAATAGCTTCCTTTATTAAACTGTCCCAGAAGCCGTTAATGCGAGCCACGACATGATCAGCTAACGCAGATTTCTCTGGATAGCGTAGGCGATAATACCTCTCATGTTCTTTCCTGCGTTGTTCCACAGTGCGCACTGTTTGTCCGATGTACTTCTGACCACACTCACAAGGTATTTCGTAGACTCCAGGTGTTCCGACACCTACTGCATCTTTAACTGGTCTCAGTAATTGACGGATTTTCGTTGGAGGCATGAAGATTGATTTGATCTTGTGTCTTTTCACAGGCGGCGTATCTTGCCCGACACAGAGCCACAGAATGGCAGCAAAGCAAGTTTCTTTTCCTGCTCTTCGCCGGTGGTTTTATTGTGATATTTCCCAGAAATCACTTCTTTCACTTGATGGACGCTGTAGACGTTATTCCTGAAAACCTTGCGTAGGTGGCTCAGTTCATGGGGCAGGTTATCGTCTTCTGATATTGCTCTTGCACGATGCACCAGTGTTTGTAATACTGTGCGCTTCTATGCTGGATGATGATGACTGGTGGCGTGCAGGTACAGGTCTGTGTGGGTGGGTTTTCTGTAGACGCTGTGGCCAAGGCACCCATTTCGTTTACGGTTTAGACGTGCGCTGTAGGATATGCGTTGATAGTTGTACTAGCGTCGTGAATTGCCGTTAGCGCCGTGCTGGTACGGCTACATAGAGTTGAAACACAAGGATCATTGTGCATTACAGGTGCAGACGGTCAACATGAGTCTGGACAAGGAGAGCAGCAATTTACTCCTAAAGCTGTTTTATCGAAACAACGGCGTTAGTACTGCTGCTCTTCGCCAGTATCGTCCAATTAAAGTAATACGGACAGGTCATCTTTTCGCACCGGCGTTGAAGAACATGATTCGGAAGTTCGAATTAACTGGCGATCTGGGAGTTACTCCTGCACCGAGATCACCAGATTTGAAACAGTGTGATTTCTGGCTGCCGGGCAACCTGAAGAACAGGATTTATCAACACGACTCAAACACTAGTTGGAGGTTGGAAGTGAGCGTAGCGATGAAGGTAGCAAACTCCTGAGATGCTTCGGGCAGCTGTACAGCAATCTCTAGTGCGCTTACAGCCCGTCATTGGTGCCGGTCGCCACATTGAGCAACGTTGTAGCCTGGCCATGAACATAGTACGCAGTGAACAAATGTGACCTTCTCATGTGGAAATTAACAGACTGCTTACCAGGAAATCTATACAGGGTGTTACAAAAAGGTACGGCCAAACTTTCAGCAAACATTCCTCACACACAAATAAAGAAAAGATGTTATGTGGACATGTGTCCGGAAAAGCCTAATTTCCATGTTAGATCTCATTTTAGTTTCGTCAGTATGTACTGTACTTCCTCGATTCACCGCCAGATGGCCCACTTGAAGGAAGGTAATGTTGACTTCGGTGCTTGTGTTGACATGCGACTCATTGCTCTACAGTACTAGCATCAAGCACATCAGTACGTAGCATCAACAGGTTAGTGTTCATCACGAACATGGTTTTGCAGTCAGTGCAATGTTTACAAATGTGGAGTTGGTTCAAATGGTTCAAATGGCTCTGAGCACTATGGGACTCAACATCTGTGGTCATGAGTCCCCTAGAACTTAGAACTACTTAAACCTAACCAACCTAAGGACATCACACACATCCATGCCCGAGGCAGGATTCGAACCTGCGACCGTAGCGGTCACGCGGTTCCAGACTGAAGCGCCTTTAACCGCGTGGCCACACTGGCCGGCCTCTTCAGATTGTACAATCGTGTCAACGCTGCCCTTTGTGACATTGTATGTCATTATAACTTCAGGCTTCTTTATTTGTGATTATGAAACCAATGGTTGGTCATGAAGAGAGCTAAGGACGGTAACAACTTTCTTTTTCTTAGGAACATAACAGGCTCGCATCACATCTGGCGGAAAACCAAATAATGTAGAGCATGTGAAATTTAAAATGTTCCCGGCGGATTAAATGTTCGCAGCCGGTCGTCGTAAACTTCACTCCACGATACTTCAACTGGACAGCTGACAGTCATCTTCAGGTGAGCCATCGAAGACTCAGAAGATGACTGTCAGCTGTCCAGTTGAAAAATCGTGAAGTGAAGTGTACGACGTCCGACTGCAATCTCGAAATCTCTTCGAACAGTGCAGAGCATACTTCACGCCCTTTAGGTGTAATAAAATCAGTGGACAGTTCACCTTTGCTTTGTCGGATAGTACCGATTACCGTCAGGTTTTTTTACAATAAATAATAAATCGAAAGATGGAAAAAAAAATTACCATCGCGGATCATATTACGTCCAGACTTTTCAAGTTCAGTCACCAGGATTTTCACAACATTCTCTCCAAGTCGCACGGCTATGGTTTCTTTGCCCTTCCCAAAATATACTTTCATCTTCCAGCGGTAGCTCGTTGCACCGTCACAGATTGCGTAGAACCGTATTCCGTGTCTACCAAGTTGGGAGGTATTGTCGAAACAGACGCCGGACGGTGTGGCCGAGCGGTTCTAGGCGCTAACAGTCTGGAACCACGCGACCGCTACGGTCGCAGGTTCGAATCCTGCCTCGGGCATGGATGGGTGTGATGTCCTTGCGTTAGTTAGGTTTAAGTAGTTCTAAGTTCTAGGGGACTGATGATCTCAAAAGTTAAGTCCCATAGTGCTCAGAGCCATTTGAACCATTCCTTTTTTTTTTTTTTTTTCGAAACAGACAGAAACCTTGAAATGTGACCAACTGTTCATCCACGGTCATGCACCTGAGGGTAATTTCCCACATCTCAAAAACTTCTCTGATTGGTTCCAATTCGTCACTTGACCTATGTTCATGTCAGGTGGCTATATCGTCAACGCGCAACACCCTCAAATAGCATGGAAGCGGTTGCGAGGCATAATTTAATTGAACAATGATCGACTATTCTCAGCACCCCAAAGCTGACTGATATCTTCAGTTCTTGACTTGTAAACTCCAGTCAAGATCAGAACACAAAGAGACTTTTTCATTTGATGCAAATCTGTATCCACCGAGTCCTCGTAAACTATTCGACCTTCCTCGTTGGTCCACATACACACTTTGTCAATGAGGAGTACACGAAAGTACAACATTAGACAAGATTGTTCGTTATCACCGTCCTAATCGAATAACTTGTAGGGCCATCGTCTTCTTTCAATACGTCTTTTTTGCCCCGCTTACTACAAATTCCAGCTTGTGGACATGTAGCCCACATTTCCTTCGCATTACGAGATGACAATAAATCGCACTCAACAGAATTTGCACTTAATTGTTCTTCTACATTTTCGTAAAGGGATTCTTCATGATCATCTTCGTGTAGTTCCGAGTTTTCAGCGACATCGACTTTATCATCATCACTGGAAGATTCACATCCACTAGGTGGGGTTTCACAATCAGAAGACTGCTCGAGCAATTCCCTTATCTCCTCATCTGATAGTCCTTTTCTCTGTAACATTTTGAGTTTGTAGAACAGACAACTGTTACGGAATAATGCATCGAAATAACCATGTGCTTATTACAAGGAGGACTGTTGAACACTGAAAGAATAACAGCGCGAGTTAACAATGGTAAATGGTGCAACAGATGTTGCACAGACAGGCATCTGGTTGTTGATAAATTGCTTCTAACCACACGGACCTGTGAGGCCCGTACGGGAGAACACATGCACTAACCCTTTAATAGTTAAATTTTTATAATTTTTTCCATAATTATGACTAACTTGATAAATTAGGAAATGTCAAAAATTTCATTACAATGAAATGTATGGTTACTGATAGAGAAGGTATTAAACATCACGTACGGGCCTCTGAGGCCCGATGGTTGGTAAAGGGTTAAAACGTTTTTCTTTCGATGAGTTATTCGTTATTTCTCTTCCGCGTGTCCTCACAAATGTTTCTACAAAGTTTCATTGTTCTACGATCATAGTTTTCCATGGGGACCCTCCCAAATACTGAAAGCTTAATTGTAGCCACCCTGTATATTATTATTAATTACAAATTTTCTTTTTAAAATTGGTGCCTTGCAGCTTTCACAATTCTTTTAGTTTGGAATTATGAACAAACGTATTTATTATTTAAAGCACAAGTAAAAGCAATATTACTTTTATTTTAAAAGACCTTAGCGTTTAAAGGGATGGCAAATGGTTCAAATGGCTCTGAGCACTATGGGACTTAACAGCTGTGGTCATCAGTCCCCTAGAACTTAGAACTACTTAAACCTAACTAACCTAAGGACATCACATACATCCATGCCCGAGGCAGGACTCGAACCTGAGCAGTCACACGGTTCCGGTCTGAGCGCCTAGAACCGCTCGGCCACAACGGCCGGCATTTAAAGGGAATCAGAATATACAGCAGAATATACAGGGTGAATCACCTAAAACTTGCGCCGCAAATGGAAAGTGCTGTTGTGTAGTTTTCACAGAATGGATTGGTAGTCAGGGGGTCGTACTGTTAGCCAGTAAACAGATTGTAGTAATACTTAGAAAGTGTATTTGTTCGTTGTAGGATTATAATGCGAGTCGTGTACGAGATATCGTATTTTGAAAAATTTCCACACCGATACTTGTTTGTGCCACTCAGCCTGCGTTGTTGCTAGGTACGATGTTTTTATGTTTGCTTGCAGTGTGCTTGTGTGTTTCTTGAGTGCAATGACACTTGCTAATCAGTTAGTGTGTGACAATCCAAGGACGAAGTCGAAAAGCGTGGCGTATGGAGAGTGTAAGGAGAATGCAGTTCGTTCTTGTACGTTGTGCGCGGCAAGATATTCCAACTGACGTCAACCATCTCGGCAATTATTTATCTACCTCTTCAACTAGTTAGGCGAAAGTTGTAGTGTAGCACCTAAGCAACGTAACAGAAGGAAACAAGTGACGACATAAGAGAGAGAAATCAATGTTCTTGCTGTAGTTACAGTTGATCCGCACGTTAGATCCCCCGCAATCGTACGAGGGAGTGGCATGAGTCAGGAAAATGTCCAACGCGTTCTCCATCGACATAGATTACATCCCTACCACATTTCTCTCCATCAAGAGCTGCATGGAAACGATTATGAGAACCGTATTAACTTCTATACATGAGCATTTAGAAGAACACTCCAGATGTGGCATGTATCTTGTTAAGTGATGAAGCCACATTTACCCATCATGGCCAGATAAACTGCTGAATCATACACTATAGGTCTGTTGCCAATTCCCCTTGGCTTTGCCGGGTGGAATGTCAGCGTCCATAGAGTGTAAATGTGTGGCGTGGGAAAATGAACCATCAGCCCATAAGCCCGTTTTTCTAGACGAAACACGGAACGTGTACAAGTATCACAGTCTCCTAACAAACCATCTTCCACAGATACTAGGAGGCGTTTCTCTCCAGACTAGGAGGAACCTCTGATACCAATATGATGGCGGACTAGTCCATAGGACGCAAAGTATTACAGTATGTCTTCGCGAATTGTTTCCAAATCGTCGGACTGGACGCACAGGACCTGTACCTTGATCGGTTCGTTCCTCGGATGACGCCTGTAGATTTTTTTTTCTGTGGAGAGAGCTGAAAGACGCTGTCTACAAGGACATAACATCTACGCCGGATGAATGCAACGACGTATTGCTGCAGCCTGCTCGGTCATTTCCGCTGAAGTGCAAGCACGTGTGCAGCAGTCGTTCCATACCACAGTGGAAGCGTGTATTGCCCCTGCCGGTGATCATTTTGAACGCAACCTGCTATGGTCCATTGTCTCGTTACTGGACTAGTGTACAAAATTGGGTTGTTCTTTAGTGCGTACTACGACAGGTATTATACTGGTGTCGGTGTAGGAACCTTTCAAAATACGATATCTCGTAAATGACTCGCACTAGAATCCTGCAACAAACACCACTGACATTCTACACTGAAGAACCAAAGAAACTGGTACGCCTGCCTAATATCGAGAAGAACCCCCGCAAGCACGCAGAAATGTCGCAACACGATGTGATATGGACTCGACTAATGTTGAAGTTGTGCTGAAGGGAATTGACACCATGAATATTGCAGGACTGTCCATAAATCCGTAAGAGTACTAGGGGATGGAGATCTCTTCTGAACAGCACGCTGCAAGGCATCCCAGATATGCTCAATAACGTTCATGTCTGGGGAGTTTGGTGGCCAACGGAAGTGTTTAAAACTCAGAAGAGTGTTCCTGCAACCACTCTGTACCAATTCTGGACGTGTGGAGTGTCGCATTGACCTGCTGAAATTACCCAAGTCCGTCGGAATATACAATGAACAGGAATGAATATAGGTGGTCAGACAGGATGCTTACATGCGTATCACATGTCAAAGTCTTATCTAGACGTATCAGGGCTCCCATATCACTCCAACTGCACACACCACGCTATTACAGAGCCTCCACCAGCTTCATCTACATCTACATACATACTCCGCATTCCACCATACGGTGCGTGGCGGAGGGTACCTCGAACCACAACTAGCATCTTCTCTCCGTGTTCCACTCCCAAACAGAACGAGGGAAAAATGACTGCCTATATGCCTCTGTACGAGCCCTAATCTGTCTTATCTTATCTTTGTGGTCTCTCCGCGAAATGTGAGTTGGCGGCAGTAAAATTGTACAACTGTTATACACTGAAGGAAATGGAAATAGATACACCATGAACGACCAGACCGATATTTATCAAACCTTGTGGAGATGTTCACCACATAACGGGTACTAAATTATTAAATTTCCCTTTCACTCGGATCTGATGTCCACCATCAGCATCAGTATGAAGTAAGTCACTCACGATCACGAATACGCTTTAGTAATAATTGTGGCATCGAAGCAAACACCCTCATCGTGGCGAATTTCTTAACATGTCTGAAACAGATGCTGTGTCAGTTCATGAAGACTGCTGGCTGGCTTCCCGTCGCGTCCTGTAAATGCTATGTGGGTGACAAAGCAGAGAATCTCGGAGGTCAGTCAAAAATCCGTAAATTCCTCAAGGCGTTTGTGGTGTGAAATACAGTGTGGCGTCTTGCATTATCCTGTTGGAATATGCCATTTGGTACTCTGCTCATGATCGGTATGACAACATGGTTTACCATCCTTGTCATATACTGACCAATAATCAGCCTCACTTCAAAAATTGTCAAACCAGTTCTCTCGTAAAATTCAAAACTTCCCTACATCACGATTCAAGGAGTTGGACAGATACGGAGCTCAAAATTCGCTGCTTCCTGTGTCGTTTCACCTGGTCCTCTAAACACATGACTGCTACAAACAGAAGAGAGATTCATCGCTGAACACTACAGGATGCCACTCAATGTCGCAGTTCCTCTACACAATGTAAGTCTCTATTGTCTGTTATATGGAGACAGTGGTAGACGACAGACGCCAATTAAAGATCTCAACCCCGACTCCAATATACCGTTCCCGATGGTTCGTGTTCACACTTTGCCTGTAAGGTCTGCCCGAATTACAGCAGTTGTCATCCGTCCATTCATCAGAGCCAGTCGAAAAATTCTACGATATTCTCGTAGTGTAGTCCGTCTGGAAGGATCCGTTCTTACTCTTCTTGCCACACTGTAGTCCTGAGCCCATCTCCTCACATCTCGTTCTTGAGTCATTGCGCTACAGCCAACCGTCTGTCCGATCTATGGGTACTATGCTCCCATGTCCCTCACGCTAATTATTCGACCTCCCCACAATTATAAATTCGAGGGCTGGTTAACAAAGACTAAGAGTGACTTTTTCCTGTAGCTTCCGTAATAGTTTCCTATCTGTACCATGAATATCTGAGAAGAGCGTGTTTTTATATGCAGTATAATGTTCATAGGCGGCAGCACTCTCGTATCGGTAGTTTGGTAGTAAAGCTCTATTTTGTAGACGCATTTTGCATTTCGTATGCCAAACAACGGAGGTGACGCGTGAGGAGCAGTACGGTGCAATAAAATTTTGTGTTCGCTTAAACCATACAACCACTGAAACTTACGAAAAGCTGTAGCAAGCACACAGTGTAGATGCGCTACCTCGTGCAACAATGTTTACGTGGTTCAAGGCCGACTTGTCTGTGTTAAGCAAGGTGGGCTGGTGTTTCGGCTTCTGCTGTGGCTGAAGTCAGCAGCAACACAGGTGCCGCGATTGTCTGTGAGGATTAGCGGCTAACATTACGTAACCTCAGTGAAATGTTGAGAATTTCATATGGCAGTGTCTTTATGATGACGGAGGAAATCTCCATATGACCCACGTTTGTGCCCTTTGGGCGCCACGTCTGTAGACTCCCGAGTAATAGGCTGTGTTACTGGAGACAAGCCGTGAGGTGATGCGTCTATTTGCTGATGGAGGGGATGCGTTTCTGGAATCGATTATAAACCAGCGATGAGTCATGGCTCCATCGTTATGATCCTGAAGGAAAACGATCCAGCACAGTGTGGAAATTGCCAGGTTCCCCAACGCCGATAAGGCCGAAAGTTGTTCCATCTGCAGCGAAAGTGATGGTGGATCAGGAAGCGCATTACAAGGAAACGACCAGAAATTTCTCGGACTGGGTGGCGACTTCATCATGACAATGCGCAGATCAAGTCATGCAGATTCTGACTCAATTCAGCATTATCTGTGTGCCGCATCCGCCTTAAAGCCTCGCTCTTGCACCCTGTGAAATTTTTATTCCCATCAATAAAGGCAATGCGCCGAGGCATTCGACTTGAGAACTCTGAAGAAGTGCTCAAGAAATGTGAGTCGATTCTCAAGAACCTGACAAAGAATGGCCTGCACCGTGTATTCGGGGACTGACAGAGATGCTATAAAAAAGAAGAGAGTATTTTGAAAAGGTTCAAATGGCTCTGAACACTATGGGACTTAACATCTGAGGTCATCAGTCCCCTAGAACTTAAAACTACTTAAACTTAACTAACCTAAGGACATCACACACATCCATGACCAAGGCAGGATTCAAACCTGCGACCGTAGCAGACGCGCGGTTCCGGACTGAAGCACCTAGAACCGCTCGTCCACCGCGGCCGGCTTTTGAAAAGGATCATGTAAACATTGAAGTGGTGTAATAAACAGCTGTGAAATATAATCAGGGTCAGTCTTTGTTGTCAGCCCTCGCATGGCAATAAACTGCTTGTGCATATCCTCTGTGCATGCTTTGTTGCGACTTCCACCCGAAACGTTTGACTACTATTGGACACAGCCAGCAGCCATCATGTACTTACACCACTGTTCATCCGCAGGGATGGCTCTCTGTACTTAAAACGCCGAGATAAGCTCACATGGTGATGAAATGTTCAGCAGATCCCACAACCACGGAAATACTGGACTATCAGTTTGACAAGTTCTGTCAATGTGTTTATGTTGCAACACTTCCCATTTCCGTCGGTGTAGTTACAAATATTAACATTATGTTATTAGTAACATATCCTGGATCGCACATCAACTGCCAATAATTTTAAGTTATCAATCAGTGACTGAAGTCACGTAGAATTCGTTCCAGCAGTAGCGTGATGGAGCAGCAGAAATACAGTAGTTTGTGTGTTGATCAGACAGACTGACAGCTTATCCAAAAATATTGTGCACCCACTAAATAAAGTTTCTAATTTTTGTTGCCATATAAATTTTGCCAAATTATTCTTTGAAGGAGCAGTTGCCCTTTTTCACGTAATCGGTGAATTACCCAGAGCGAAATAAATCGTAAGATAGACATGGCTGTCCGTATTTTTAAGTGTTCCTCACAGCTATGTTCATACAAAAAAGAAAATGTAGCTCCAAAACAATTTCGCTGCACGAGGCTTGATGGAAGTTCCACTACTTCCATGAGCTGAATGAGCAAGACGGGCAACGTTTATAGCGCTGAATTTGTATTCGAATACAAATTGGTTCCAATTTTCCCAGATTTACTTTTTCCTGTGATTTCTCTAGATCACTTCAGTTGAATGCTGGAATGGTTCCAATGGAAAGACCACTGCCAGTTTTAATCCCCAGTCTTATCCGATCAGAGACTGTGCTCCTTGCTTTATGACTTCATCGTCGACACAACATCGACGATGCGGAAGGCTGGTTATTACGCTTGGAACTGTGAATGGCATGTCTCTCACCACCTGGCGGCCATACAGCCGAACATCTCCTCTCGACCATGGTTCGCCTCTATGCAGCGTCGTAGACGTCATGTGACTTCTATCATTCGCATGAGGCTGGGACACGGGTGTTACCTCGAGCACCAATATCGGTTGAAGCTTATCACGTCTAGACACTTCGATCAGAACACAACGGCAGTAGCGGATCTTAACCACATCATATTGGCACGTTCCAAGTACACGACTGAACAACCAAACTTAAATAATAAATTGGTTGCGAGAGGTTACCCCCCTTCCCTACCAGTGTTCCTGTTTTACTCCACCGTTTTGATAAATATAGCTCCCTCACAGACTATTTGAAAGCCACCGGCATCCAAATTTAATTTATGAGTCATCATTTTCAAATGGCATCAGCCTGACTCGTAATCGGGTGCGTAGTGTTGTGTTTTAACTTGCGTACGGCCCTCTATTTATACATTACATTTTCATCTACATCTACATCCATACTCCGCAAGCCACCTGACGGTGTGTGGCGGAGGGTACTTTGAGTACCTCTATCGGTTCTCCCTTCTATTCCAGTCTCATATTGTTTGTGGAAAGAAAGATTGTCGGTATGCCTCTGTGTAGGCTCTAATCTCTCTGGTTTTATCCTCACGGTCTCTTCGCGAGATATACGTAGGATGGAGCAATATACTGCTTGACCCCTCGGTGACGGTATGTTCTCGAAACTTCAACAAAAGCCCGTACCGAGCTACTGAGCGTCTCTCCTGCAAAGTCTTCCACTGGAGTCTATCTATCATCTCCGTAACGCTTTCGCGATTACTAAATGATCCTGTAACGAAGCTCGCTGCTCTCCGTTGGATGTTCTCTATCTCTTCTATCAACCCTATCTGGGACGGATCCCACACTGGTGAGCAATATTCAAGTAGTGGGTGAACAAGTGTACTGTAACCTACTTCCTTTGTTTTCGGATTCTTCCAATGAATCTCAGTCTGGCATCTGCTTTACCGACGATCAACTTTATATGATCATTCCATTTTAAATCACTCCTAATGCCTACTCCCAGATAATTTACGGAATTAACTGCTTCCAGTTGCTGACCTGCTGTATTGTAGCTAAATGATAAAGGATCTTTCTTTCTATGTATTCGCAGCACGTTACACTTGTCTACATTGAGATTCAATTGCTATTCCCTGCACCATGCGTCAATTCGTTGCAGATCCTCCTGCATTTCAGTACAATTTTCCATTGTTACAACCTCTCGATATACCACAGCATCATCCGCAAAAAGCCTCAGTGAACTTCCGATGTTATCCACAAGGTCATTTACGTATATTGTGAATAGCAACGGTCCTACGACACACCTGAAATCACTCTTACTTCGGAAGACTTTTCTCCATTGAGAATGACATGCTGCGTTCTGTTATCTAAAAACTCTTCAATCCAATCACACAATTGGTCTGATAGTCCATATGTTCTTACTTTGTTCATTAAACGACTGTTGGGAACTGTATCGAACGCCTTGCGGAAGTCAAGAAACACGGCATCTACCTGTGAACCCGTGTCTATAGCCCTCTGAGTCTCGTGGGCGAATAGCGCGACCTATTATTGCTCTCCTGTACACTGTACGTCACTGTTCTACTGACACTATTGTACATACCGCTGGTTGTAACGTGTTTGTCATTTTGGGTTTTTCTTTTATTTTAAGTATGTCTGTTTGTATGCTACAATTCTCACGTTGTCGTATGATTTTATTTGCAACTGTTCTTCAGCTGTTGTACTTATTGTATGATGTACGGTGTTTGCCCATTAATGTTTTGTGTTTTCTATAAGAGCATGTGTATGTTTGTCATAATGTTGCTGCGTAGTGCTGTCTGTAATTATGTTCCAAAGTCATTGTCATCACTGCCGTCGGCTGTCTGGTGTCTTTTTTTTTATTTTACTTTAAGAGTGTGTTTACATGCTAACTTCGTAATTTTGTGCTATTCTTTTTTTTCCGATAGCTTCTTTCGCACTTTATAACCGTTGTTGGCTGTATGGTCCTTTCCTTGTAACCCAAAGCCAAAATGAAGAAGTAAAGAAAATATCGTCGAGAAAACGTAAATGCAAATCTTCATTCCTTCCAATGAGCTTTACGAAGGTGAAAGAGTTTCGGCAATACCATTTAACAATTTAGAAGATATCTCAAAAATTTAGCTGTCCTGATGTTTAATTTCGGGATTTTTATAATGTAAATTTCTCCATTTTCTCGGTCATCTTTTCTTATTCCTCCTCTAAGTTCTTCACAAAAATCAGACCTGTAACCAGACTATTTGGTTTGTACTTGTGCTTACAATCTTAGAAAGACTCCAGTTCAATGTCTCTTCGACGTCGGTACCATTAAGGACGATGCACACGCTTGGATTAGGCAGGGTCGGAATGGAAATTGTCTGTATGTTTAAGAAACTATCCCAGTATTCGCCTCAAATGTCTTGTGACTGCAGTGAAACCCAAATCAAGATGGCTGGGTGCGGATTTGAACCCATGTTCTTCTCGAATACGTGTCCAGTCTCTTAACCACTGATCACTATGCTTGGACCACCATCTTCTGAGGAAATAGCCGAAACGCTGGGGCTTTTTTTGCCTTCTTTGATGAATTACTCATCTATGATCACTGGCATGCGTGCTAAGTGACGCACGTGTGAACTCGATACGAGACAAAAATAGGCTGCAGGGACCCAAAGCGACGCAGGAGAGGCAAGTGGTGGCAATGACGCAGAGTCCCTCACGCTGCGGCAATTGGCGGGTGTGTGAATGGCTCAATTAGGTACAGAATGTTTCCAGGCCGCAGTGTTAAAAGTATGCCGCGTCTCCACTTCCTTTTGAAGCCCGCCAGAACCGAAGCTAGAGCACTACCAGATTTCCGCAACGTAACAAGAGCGTATCATCCTAGTTGCTACATTCAAAAAACTTAATTCATCATGTTCGTCACAGGTCGTCGAAAAGCCTTTCTCACTGAGAAATGGTAAAGAGCCCCGCTATGGAACTATTCTGAGTATCATGACAGTTTTCGCTGCTGTGTTCAGAAACATTAGATCCAAATTTATATTCATGTGACACCTTGATGCAGCATTCTTTTTTTTTGGGGGGGGGGGGGGTGGAAGAGGCAAATATCTAAGAATTAAGGGACACTGGACACGTTGAATCCTCATGAAATGCTTTTGCACTGATCCGGGATAAAAGTGACTGGCGATATTTGAATTAAGATTTATTCCTTGATCCTCCAGTACGCACATGCAACGTCTTATCATCTCTCTGCACCATTCAGCAAAGTGCGTATGTCTCTGCTCTTGACATTTTCTGGAACTCGTAGCATCGAGCGTTTTACGTAAAAGCGGGCCTAGAATGAAAGTATGGAAAAATGATTTTTGGACGTAGAAACCTTGCGAAAGTTGTATCATTTTTCGTCTTCGAGAGTCAGAATTTGTATGTTCAACATTTTTGTCCCAAGAGTTATACACTGAACGGTTGTGTGTGAAAGTTCATCCCTTAACATTCTAGCTTTTCCTATGTACAGGGTGACAATTACTGAACTCTGTGAAGTAAAATCGTCATAGCTTCTCAACGGTTTGTGTTAGGACTTCCAAACTGCACGGTTGGCCGCGGGGCATGATGGGAATTAGTAAGCGCATGCGCATGGTTTGGTTTAGCAACATCTACATCCACGTGATTACTCTGCTATTCACAATAAAGTGCCTGGCAGACGGTTCAATGAACCACCTTCAAGCTGTCTCTTTACCGTTCTACTAACGAACGGCATGCGGGAAAAAACGAGCACTTAAATTTTTCTGTGCGAACCCTGATTTCTCTTATTTTATCGTGAGGATCATTTGTCCCTATGTAGGTGGGTGCCAACAGAATGTTTTCGCAGTCGGAGGAGAAAACTGATGATTCAAATTTCATGAGAAGATCCCGTCGCCACGAAAAACGCCTTTGTTTTAATAATTGACACTCCAATTCATGTCTGTGAGACTATCTCCCCTAGTTCGCGATAATAAAAAACGAGCTGCCCTTCTTTGTACTTTTTCGATGTCATCCGTCAGTCCCATCTGATGCGGGTCCCACATCGCACAGCAATACTCCAGAGTAGGGCGAACAAGCGTGGTGTAAGCAGTCTCTTTAGTAGACCTGTTGCACCTTCTAAGTGTTCTGCCAGTGAATCGCAGTCTTTGGTTTTCTCTACCCACAATATTATCTATGTGATCGTTCCAATTTAGGTTATTTGTAATTGTAATCCCTAAGTATTTAGTTGAATTTACAGCCTTCAGATTTGTATGACTTGTCGCATAATCGAAATTTAGCTGATTTCTTGTAGTACTCATGTGAATAACTTCACACTTTTCCTTATTCAGGGTCAATTGCCTCTTTTCGCATCATACAGATATCTTATCTAAATCATTTTGCAAGTAGTTTTGATCATCTGATTACTTTACAAGACGGTAACTGACAGGCTCATCTGCAAACAATGTATGACGGCTACTCAGATTGTCTCCTATGTCGTTAATATAGATCAGGAACAATAGAGAGCCTATAACACTTCCTTGGGGAACGCCGGATATTACGAGGGTTAGTCAAAAGTAATGCCTCCAATTTTTTTTTCTACGTTTAATTGTCAGGAAATTTAAATGCAATTACATAGGTTGAAAACCACAACATTGAGGATCATTTTGTCATTTTTCAATGTAATCTCCGCCCATCTCTACAGTTTTGGTCCATCTTTGAACAAGGGCATGTATCCCAGCACGGTAAAAATCACAGCTCTGCTTCCTAAGCCATTGACGCACGGATGTTTAGACGGCCTCCTCATCTTCAAAATGAATCCCACGATGAGCTTCTTTTAGTGGCCCGAACAGATGGAAGTCTGATGGTGCCAGGTCAGGGCTGTGTGGGGGATGAGGCAAAACTTCCCATCCAATTTTGACAATCTCGTCAGAGGTATGACGACTGGTGTGTGGTCTTGCATTGTCATGCAAAAGAAGAACATCTGCCATTGATTTTGTTGGGCGAACTCGCTGAAGACGTGCTTTAAGTTTGTTGAGGGTTGTGACGTATTGAACAGAATTTATTGTGCATCCCTGCTCCAAAAAATCAACCAGAATCACACCCTCTGTATCCCAGAAAACTGTTGCCATAACTTTCCCTGCCGATCGCACAGTTTTGAATTTTTTCTTCCTCGGCGAGCTTGTGTGACGCCACTCCATTGACTGCCTCTTTGATTCGGGTTCAAAAAAATGCACCCATGTTTCGTCTCCGGTCACAATTTTTTTCAGAAACTCATCTCCCTCCAAACGGAAGCGCTGCAAGTGTTGGGAGGCTATTGTTTTCCTTGCCTCTTTATTCTGATCGGTTAACATTCTTGGAACCCACCGTGCACAAACTTTTGAGTACCCCAATTGTTTAATAATCGTGATCACACTGCCTTTACTAAGAGAAATAATGCGACACACTTAATCTGCAGTCACCCGACGGTCACCACGAATGATGTCATCAACTTGCTGAATGTTGTGTGGAGTCACTGCACTCACCGGCCTGCCGCTCCGCTTTTCGTCAGTCAACGGTGTTTGCCCTTCAGCTTCCTTACAACGACGAACCCATCGTCTAACAGTGCTGACATCCACTGTCACAACACCATACACCTTCTTCAGTCTTTCATGAATGCGTATGGGCGTTTCACCTTCTGCATTCAAGAATTCAATCACACAACGCTGTCTCAAACGAACATCGATGTCGGCCATCTTACAAACTTCTGCTGTGCTGCCACCTGTTGACACAGAAAGTTACTACTGCAGTGGATTGCAGAAGAAGGTTTGAGGAATGGCGCCAAATTCAAATTTTTCACTTAACTTAATTTCTTTAAGTAGAAAAAAAATGGGAGGCATTACTTTTTGACCGACCCTCGTACTTCTGTTTTACTCGATGACTTTCCGTCTATTACTACTAACTGTGACCTTTCTGACAGGAAATCACGAATCCAGTCTCACAACTGAGGCGATACTCCGTAGGCACGCAGTTTGGTTAGAAGACGCTTATGAGGAACGGTGTCGAAAGCCTTCTCGAAATCTAAAAATATGGAATCAATTTGACATCCCCTGTTGATAGCACTTATTGCTTCATGAGTATAAAGAGCTAGTTGTGTTTCACAAGAACGATATTTTCTCAAACTGTGCTGACTATGTGTCAATAAATCGTTTTATTCGAGGTACTTCATAATGTTCGACTACAGTATATGTTCCAAAACCCTACTGAAAATCTACCTTAGGCCTGTAATTCAGCAGATTACTCCTACTTCCCTTTTTGGGTATTGGTGTGACTTGAGCAATTTTCCAGTCTTTAGGTACGGATCATTCTGTGAGCGAGTGATTGTATATAATTGCTAAATATGGAGCTATTGTATCAGCATACTCCGAGAGGAACCTGATTGGTATACAATCTGGACCGGAGGCCTTCCTTTATTAAGTGATTTAAGCTGCTTCGTTACTCCGAGGATATCTACGTCTATGTTTCTCATCTTGGCAGTTGTTCTTGATTGGAATTCAGCCCACTTTCATCTGGATTAGTTCTTCAATAAGCAAAATTGGCGCATTTGGGGGACTTAGAATCCACATTTCGCGATCGAGAAGCCTCTGTGCAGTATCCAGTCACGGAACAATCAGTGCGATATCCCTTGATAACACAGTGATTGCCGAAGGTTACGTGAGCGTTTTGGAAGATGATTTCATCCATATTATCCAAAGTGACCCTGATTTTGACAAGATATGATTCATGCAAGACGGAGCTCGACCCAATCGAAGCAGGAGAATGTCTGATGTCCTGGAGGAGCACTTTGGGGACCGCATTCTGGCTCTGGGGCGCCCAGAGGCCACTGCCATGTGCCTCGATTAGCCGCTGTATTCTCCGGATATGAACACATGCGACTCCTTTCTGTGGGGCTATATTAAAGACAATGAGTACAGCAATAATTCCAAAACCATTGCTCAGCTGCAAACAGTCATTCAAGAGGTCATCGAGAGCTTCAATGATCCGACACTTCAACGGGTCATGCAGAATTTCACTATTCGTCTGCGCCACATCATAGCCAATGATGGCAGGCATATTGAACATGTCATAACCTAAATCCGAATATCAGTACGGAGGTTTTCATACTGAATAAATTGTGTGCAAACCGTAGTTTGTAACTAATTTACGTTTCTTCATACAGTGCAATAATTAAATTTATGCTACCTGAAATATGCAGCACTTACAACCGAACTGTGGTATAGCATGAGAGACAGTGTGTATCATCGACTACTAGAGATAACTGTCCATATTAGTCTTGTAGTGACTGCTTGCTTTACCCACCCGGACAGCCGCCCGTGTTAGCACCCCGCTTCTGGGGTTAAAATTCTCCCAGAGTGTTAACGACGAGGGCTGGTGTGCTGGTCAATGGGAAAATGATTTTTAGGCGGTTTCCAACGTCCGACTAGGTGAATACTGGGCTGGTACCCACTTCTCCACGGTTATAATATTCCTAAATTTTCAGATAACGTCCACAGCCTTTCACATGGGATAACACTAGACACAAACAGCTGAGGTACACAAATTCCGTGCTGAGGGAGGGGTAGCCACAGACAGACATCCAGCCACCATCTACCATTAACAATGCCAAAACCGACAATAAACTTACCAACCCCACAAAGATTCGGGATAAAATCCAGGATAAAAATGGTGTAACTATTTTCTCAACCGACAGAAAGGTGCAAAATTGACATTTGATCGATCTCTTTCCTGTGGCCTTGTAGATTAGCTTTATCACTGAAGATTACCGTTAGAACAATCAATACTAGGAATTTATTTTTTTATCTGTTCCTTTTGGCCGGCCGCGGTGGCCGTGCGGTTCTAGGCGCTCTAGTCCGGAGCCACGCTGCTGCTACGGTCGCAGGTTCGAATCCTGCCTCGGGCATGGGTGTGTGTGATGTCCTTAGGTTAGTTAGGTTTAAGTAGTTCTAAATTCTAGGGGACTGATGACCGCAGCAGTTGAGTCCCATAGTGCTCAGAGCCATTTGAACTATTTTTTTGTTCCTTTTGTGTCACTTAATATGACGTTCATCTCTAGCAATGCTTTGTGAACGTAGGATAAATAAATTGCACTGCAAGGACCTTGCTGAGTCGTATCACAGGCTGCGGGCAACGAGACCGTGCCACCATCAACAGGACGGTGGCTTGAGAAGTGCTGCCATATTCAGATCAACCTTTGGGCTGGTAATCCGTTTTGTTTTTATTCTGGATGAATTACAGACTTTATTGTCATTGGATATTTTGGCAAGCCGATTTCTTGCTATCTTCAGACGTTCATGAGGAGCGATTGTCTTCCACTGGATGCCGTCTTTATATACCCCCCGCTCCCCTCCATGTGAAAATTACCGAACTGTCAGTTTAATAAGTCACAGCTGCAAAATACTAACGCGAATTCTTTAGAGACGAATGGAAAGACTGGTAGAAGCCGACCTCGGGGAAGATCAGTTTGGATTCCGTAGAAATGTTGGAACACATGAGGCAATACTGACCCTACGACTTATCTTAGAAGAAAGATTAAGGAAAGGCAAACCTACGTTTCTAGCATTTGTAGACTTAGAGAAAGCTTTTGACAATGTTGACTGGAATGCTCTCTTTCAAATTCTAAAGGTGGCAGGGGTAAAATACAGGAAGCGAAAGGCTATTTACAATTTGTACAGAAACCAGATGGCAGTTATAAGAGTCGATGGACATGAAAGGGAAACAGTGGTTGGGAAGGGAATGAGACAGGGTTGTAGCCTCTCCCTGATGTTATTCAGTCTGTATATTGAGCAAGCCGTAAAGGAAATAAAAGAAAAATTCGGAGTAGGTAT
The DNA here is from genome assembly GCF_023864275.1 of Schistocerca cancellata. Taxonomy (NCBI): domain Eukaryota; kingdom Metazoa; phylum Arthropoda; class Insecta; order Orthoptera; family Acrididae; genus Schistocerca; species Schistocerca cancellata. The sequence goes on along the minus strand of NC_064629.1, from coordinate 125,870,026 downwards.
TAAAATCCATTGAGAAGAAATAAAAACTTTGAGGTTCGCCGATGACATTGTAATTCTGTCGGAGACTGCAAAGGACCTGGAAGAGCAGCTGAACGGAATGGACAGTGTCTTGAAACGAGGATATAAGATGGACATCAACAAAAGCAAAACGAGGATAATGGAACGTAGTCGAATTAAGTCTGGTGATGCTGAGGGAATTAGGTTAGGAAATGAGACACTTAAAGTAGTAAAGGAGATTTGCTATTTGGGGAGCAAAATAACTGATGATGGTCGAAGTAGAGAGGATATAAAATGTATACTGGCAATGGAAAGGAGAGCGTTTCTGAAGAAGAGAAATTTGTTATCATCTAGTATAGATTTAAGTGTCAGGAAGTGGTTTCTGAAAGTATTTGTATGGAGTGTAGCCATGTATGGAAGTGAAACATGGACGATAAATAGCTTGGACAGGAAGAGAATAGAAGCTTCCGAAATGTGGTGCTACAGAAGAATGCTGAAGATTAGATGGGTAGATCACATTACTAATGACGAGGTATTGAATAGAATTGGAGAGAAGAGGAGTTTGTGGCACAACTTGACTAGAAGAAGGGATCGGTTGGTAGGACATGTGTTGAGGCATCAAGGGATCACCAGTTTAGTATTGGAGGGCAGTGTGGAGGGTAGAAATCGTAAAGGGAGACCAAGAGATGAATACACTAAGCAGATTCAGAAGGATGTAGGCTGCAGTACGTACTGGGAGATGAAGAAGCTTGCACAGGATAGAGTAGCATGGAGAGCTGCATCAAACCAGTCTCAGGACTGAAGACCACAACAACAAGCCCTCCATGCTGGTGACCTCTAGCCGGCCGTCTCCGGCCGCGGACCTCGGGCAGTGCTGGGATTAGGGCTTTGCCGGGACACGATTCCGTGCCCTCTGTCCGTCTGGCACCAGCACCGGACGCTGACTCTGCCGGCGCGCCGACAACACGTCCTCGTACTCTCCATGCGGTTTCCACGGAGACTGCTGCTGCTGTTTGACTGTGGTCCCAAACCTTGCTTGCCGGCCGCGGTGGCCGTGCGGTTCTGGCGCTGCAGTCCGGAACCGCGAGGCTGCTACGGTCGCAGGTTCGAATCCTGCCTCGGGTATGGGTGTGTGTGCTGTCCTTAGGTTAGTTAGGTTTAAGTAGTTCTAAGTTCTAGGGGACTTATGACCTAAGATGTTGAGTCCCATGGTGCTCAGAGCCATTTGAACCATTTGAACCCAGACCTTGCTTAATTGAGAACAGTTCCCTCTACTAATCCGTCATGTAGCTGGATCTCTACAGCTTCTTCTAGAATACAGTCCCAGAAACTGTTGGGCTGTTGCAACAACTTGGAGCCGTTCTAATTCGTGGCATGTCCGTCGAAAATGCAGTGCACTGCCACATTGGACTTTATCAGCTTTTCATTATTTTGTAAAGCCCCGTGGTGTAAGTAACTTATAGAGTATGTGTGGTTGCCTAACGCTGTCTCCGCAGTGGAATTCTCGTATCTACAAATGATTAAAATGACCCTGCCATTAACAGGTTACACCTAGGGATTTCCAGACAACAAAGTGTTCTGCTGTGGTTCTACTTCACTTCAGATTAGTACATCAAACCAGTCATTCGTATGGGGATGCTACTAGAATGAATCACAACTTGATACCATAAATTATTTATTGGCAAAAAACACATAGAGTGCAAGAAATTGTATAAATATGAACTACACAACATCGGATTCTACCCTAAATGTAATATCGAGATTGGCAGAACAACTGTTTGACTTTCTTCAGACCTCGCTCCCCTTTATTAGATGCCCACAAAGTAGGCTGATACGGATTAGCAAAAATGGTTCAAATGGCCCTGAGCACTATGGGACTTAACTTCTGAGGTCATCAGTCCCCTAGAACTTAGAACTACTTAAACCTAACTAACCTAAGGACATCACACACATCCATGCCCGAGGCAGGATGCGAACCTGCGACCATAGCGGTCTCACGGTTCCAGACTGTAGCGCCTAGAACCGCACGGCCACTCCGGCCGGCAGTATTGACGTAAAGCACCCGTTTGTTTCCAATTACAAAGAAAATAATTTTTAAGGCTGAATTTTACTTGCCCATTCGGTAGAGCTGTCCCAGAAAGGTCTAGTGAGATATTTGTTTTATCGATATGCGTTAACAGTTAACAGTACAACTCGAAGAATAACCAGCACTCCAGCTGATATGGCAGCTGCCATGGCGCGCGCTGACTGCTGCATGCTTGACTGATTTGCGAGCACTCAATCGAATGGGCACATAAAATTTCGATTTTCAAATCATTTTTTTTGTAACGGAAAACTCGCCGACGCTTTCTGTTGCCACTGAGCGTCGCATGAAAGACGTGACAAGCTGTAATTGTTTGAGCTGACCACAGCTACACAATGTAAAAACGAAATTTTCAATATTTGCTGAACCACCAAAGAAAATGCGCCTGACGAAGCCTAGGAGAGACACCCGGTACAGACTATTGGCCACGTGAATTTATATACCTCATTTTTCCAATAAAAAATTACGAATTAAATTCCATCTTCATATCTATATCTTTTCCCTCGCAAATAGTCGCTCGACTATCCTGAGATTTTTCTTTCAAAATGAATTCCGGAGAGGGGTTCATTTTTCTTAAGGCTTCTTTTATGTTCAGTGTCTGAGTTACGTTTCCTGTAGATTCCCCTCAATCAATTAAATCGAATGCTCCACAACTTCAAAAAAATAGTAGCTAAAAATTATTCTACACAATTGTATTAATCGTTGCTCATAATTTTACCTCAAAGCTCTACATTTTGTTCTACTGAAGTGACCAATTGACGATCACAGTGATTCGCGGTAACAGTCTCCTCAAGGCTGCATTTTATAACCAGATTCTCGGGGTTTCATTAGCCATTTTCGGTAGCGAGTACAGTTCTCACGTGAGGTTGATATCGATTGTTAGTTGTAGCTAAGGATTCACTTCCGTGGTTTCTGTCGATGCATTTTATTATAAAATGGACCATAGTGCGCTACACTTGTATTTCCTCGTATTTCAGTACAAAGAGATAAAAAAGGAGAGGTTTTTCTGTTTTGCTTAGGGCTGAGGCACCACGTCAAGCTAAGAGTAACAGTGAGCTTCATTTTAGTTTGGGTTGAAAAATATTGATGCAGTATTCGAACAGTGAGTCTGAGAAACTGAACAGCTAATGATAAATTACATTTAAAGGCTGAATGCACTGAATTCATTTTTTCTTCTGATTGTATTTTTCCTTAATTATTTTTAGTTGATATTTAAAAGTGTACTACCTGTTTGAAATATAGAGCAAAGCAGGTTAGTTTTCAAATTTATGATCACACACATTATTAGACTGTGATGATATAACAAGGAGACAATTTAACAAATAGGTTACACTGTGGCACCTATTTGTAAACTGACATACGTTCTGTCCAAGCTGCATGTTACACGCCAATTTCAATAGCAGTCCATAGATATTGTTACTAAATCGACTTAAATAACATTATGAGAAAAGCAAATACATGATTATGTTTTTGTACTTTCAACATTGCAGCCCAGTCAGTAATCGTGATAATCTAATATACAAGAAACTATCAGCCTCGATTGCGGTAATGAAACGAACCTTTACCTAGGTTTCAGCCCAATTAATTGAGCCTTCTTCACAAGATATACCTGAATCTATAATTTGTCTAAGAGGGCATGGTCTAGAAATAAAACTAAAACAGCCTGAATAACGCATTATGCAGCATTCGTTGTGAAAGGGCCGATGTATTCTAATAGTGTAAGTCGGGGTAATGTGTTCGAACTTACATAAATCTATGCATAGTTTGTTACATTTGAGTCATAACCTAGTGCAGAGGCTTTATGTTTAAGATTTCCAACCTTTCTATAAGTTATTTGTTTAAAGATATAACTGCGTTGGTCTTTTATCTTTGACGGTCATGCCCTCAGTTAGACATGCGCAATGTTCCCCGCCATGTTGATACGCAGCGTGTTATCTAGTCCTACCTAGTTTTACATGAGCTCCCGAGGTCCACCGCAGGGCGACCATGGAGACGAGGCGCACGCCATAGCTTTAGTTAAGTCATGGTGTTGACTTAGTACTTATACACTGCATTTTTAAAACGTGACTACGCCTATTTAGGCTGTTTTAGTTTTATTTCTAGACCCCTCTTAGACAAATTATAGATTGAGGTATATCTTCTGAAGAAGGCTCAATTATTTGGGCTGAAACCTAGATAATGGTTGGTTTCATTACCGCAATCGAGGCTGATAGTTTCTTATATATATAATTATGTTATATTTATTGACTCTAAAGATTCTTATATCACAAGATTTCGACTTTATTGTTCCGGCCACATAGTGACAAGAGAGGGATCACCGAAGAAAGGCATTTTAATGAGTAAGACAGGGAGGAAGCCGAAGAAAGGCAGACCTGCCATGCGTTGTTTTGATAACATCACAGGTTTTCGGAAACAAACGCTCCAACAGGAAATTATGTTCTATTTTTATTCACGTAATCGGTTTCAACTCAGTTACAAACTGTTCTCAAGTGTATTAAGTGGTTCTGTCGTGGACAGCTAGGCCACATAATTAAATGTATAAACTCGGACTACAGGCGTCTTCTCACAAATAGTCTAAAAATTTTTACTACTTAACACACTTCAGAATGGTCCATAATGGAGGCGAAATTATTGGTGAATAAAACTACATTATAAGTGGGATGTGAAACGTTTTATTTGAATACATGCAAGGGGCGATCAAAAAGTTTCCTTCTGAGGGCGTTGCTGCAGTGTATATGCAAAGTAGCGCGACTCCGATGCGGGTATATAAAGCACCGAAATGTAGGCAAGGGATTAGTGTAGCATTCGTGTCTTTCCCACGTGCGTGCGGTAAATGTGGAAAAGTGAACTACGGCGACGTTATTGCCAAATGCGTCTGAACAGGGCTAACGTGCTGTTATTCTTTTCTTGGGTGCCAAAGGATAAATACACTTCTGGCCATTAAAATTGCTACACCAAGAAGAAATGCAGATGGTAAACGGGTATTCATTGGACGAATATATTATACTAGAACTGACATGTGATTACATTTTCACCCAACTTGGGTGCATAGATCCTGAGAAATCAGTACCCAGAACAACCACCTCTGGCCGTAATAACGGCCTTGATACGCCTGGGCATTGAGCCAAACAGAGCTTGGATGGCGTGTACAGGTACAGCTGCCCATGCAGCTTTAACACGATACTACACTTCATCAAGAGTAGTGACTGGCGTATTGTGATGAGCCAGTTGCTCGCCCACCATTGACCAGGCGTTTTCAATTGGTGAGAGATCTGGAGAATGTACTGGCCAGGGCAGCAGTCGAACATTTTCTGTATCCAGAAAGGCCCGTACAGGACCTGCATCCTCTTGGTGTAGCAATTTTAATGGCCAGTAGTGTACGTGTGGACATACATCGGAGAATGAAGAATGTGTATGGGGCAACATTTCCACCGTTGTGGAATGACATGCTACATACGCGAAATTTAACCGACAGGAAGAAGATGCTGTGATATGCAAATGATTAGCTTTTCAGAGCATTCACACAAGATTGGCACCGGTGGCGACACCTACAACGTGAAGACATGAGGAAAGTTTCCAACCGATTTCTCATACACAAACAGCAATTGACCGGCGTTGCCTGGTGAAACGTTGTTATGATGCCTCGTGTAAGGAGCAGAAATGCGTACCATCACGCTGCCCTATGGTAACGATGATAACGCACGTCCCCATATCGGAAATGTCTTAACGTCGTAGTTCCGCCAACTCAAGTGGGAGACCCTCGAGCAGCGGCCCAATAGTCCTTCAAAAATGGTGCAAATGGCTCTGAGCACTATGGGACTTAACTTCTAAGGTCATCAGTCCCCTAGAACTTAGAACTACTTAAACCTAACTAACCTAAGGACATCACACACATCCATGCCCGAGGCAGGATTCGAACCTGCGACCGTAGCGGTCGCGCGGTTCCAGACTGTAGCGCCTAGAACCGCTCGGCCACTCTGGCCGGCGCACAATAGTCCTGATCTCTCGCCCATGCCATTATCACGCCTTCTGTCTCTTAAAAAAGGCCTCGAAGGGTCGACCATTGCTGTCGGACGAGGACGAGCAGCAGACAGTTATGGACGCCTTCACGCAGCAGGACGCGGTTTTTCATCAAAGTTGTATCGTCAGCGTGGTGCATCGGTGGGATAATGCTTCAATGCTCGGGCGACTTTGTCTGATTGGCATATCGATTATGGACTGTGCTTTTTGTTCCCCTCTTATATGCAATGGACAGTAGCGGAAGAACTCCAGCGCAGGGAGATGTGGCAATTCAACTAATCTATCATTAGCACGACAGTGTAATCGCAGATGCTGCCGTCATCGCGTCCAACTATGTAATCTTACAAAAGAAGCCATACAAAGAAACTATTCGAAAGCCAGTAGCGTTTTGATGAAATTTAAGAACATTAACAAAATTTTTAAAACACACTTTCTCAATAGTTGTAAAACCTTTCCCACGTTCTCTCTGCGCTCTTACTATGTACGTACAGTCGCACAATTCCTTCTTCAGTGGTATCCAGTTCAAATGTAAACGCGACACTAAGCCAGCGGCCAGAGTGCATTTTGCGTGCCTACAGTGACTCAATGGCGAGGCGTCGTGTGAGACGCAGCAGCTCACACTTCTCACTGCCCTGTCCACGCTCCGATGTCTGCTGACTTCTGCGCGCAGCCGAGTAAGCGATCAAGTTCCGAGAACCGGCTGAGTCTGTGGTATGCTTTCTCTGCTACCAGTAAGCACGAGGGCTCAACGCGCATTTCTGAAAACTATTCTTAGCACGGACAAGGTCTACCTCGACGATTTGTGGAGGACACTGTTGAAGCGTGAGGAACAATCTTCAAATCCAAATTTAGATTTTCCGTGTATTCGCTAAATTAGTTTATGTCCCATAGGACCTACAGCGTAGTTTAAGCCAGCGAGTAACATATTTATAAGGAGTGTCCAGACTCGCTGTTGTATGATACTAGATTTTATTTCTTTTACTTTCACTACAGATTTGGTTCGGCTAAATAGCCATTATCGAATGACCCGCTGTACAATGTGGATGACATTATTTTCATTATAAATATTTATGTTATAGTAAGACATTGAGCATAGATTGCTACTTACGAATACAGGGTGTTTCCGTATGAGCGTACAAATATTTAACAGGATATAGAGCATTCTCCACTGAACAATTTGAGGTAAGGAACCTGAGGTCGGAGAAGCCAGCTTAAGGAGATAATCAAAATAAAATCCCATTAATCTGTACTTCTTTATTTACATTAGTTACAGTCAACTGCAAAAAAAAATTGTTGAAATGGCTCTGAGCACTATGCGACTTAAGTTCTGAGGTCATCAGTCGCCTAGAACTTAGAACTAATTAAATCTAACTAACCTAAGGACATCACACACATCCATGCCCGAGGCAGGATTCGAACCTGCGACCGTAGCGATCACGCGGTTCCAGACTGAAGCGCCTAGAACCGCACGGTCACACCGGCCGGCTAGTCAACTGCAAATACCATCACTGATACAATGAACGTACCATTTGTACTGAATCTTACAAAATGTACTGAAATGGACGGCCATCAACCTCAATGCAAGCCTGACATAGGCGAACAATATTTTGACGCATCCTGACAAATATCCCTGGTGCGGTCCTCATGTTACCAAGTCCCTCGTTTCTTCTTTCCAATGAACCAGTCTCCCGCATTCTCCGATCGAGAGAAATAAACACTCGCCGAGACGGATGATGCCTGTTAAGAGATCGTTCCCTGTACTGCATTTCAGCAGCGAGAACATTGCAACGTACTTCCCCGTAAACAAGGTGCATGTCCGTGAGTTCTGCGAAACTGTACCGGAGCTGCTCCATCAAATTGTGCTGTACGTCTCTGAATAACACTGAGTAGTCAATGTGTAATGTCGTTGATTCATAGCACGTTCTGTCATGGGACAGTGTAAATACGATGCGGTACAAAAGCAGCGCGGGGTAGCCACACGGTCTTGGGCGCCTTGTCACGGTTCGCACATCTCGCCCCGTCAGAGGAGGAGGAGGATATTAGTGTTTAACGTCCCGTCGACAACGAGGTTATTAGAGACGGAGCGCAAGCTCGGGTGAGGGAAGGATGGGGAAGGAAATCGGCCGTGCCCTTTCAAAGGAACCATCCCGGCCGGCATTTGCCTGAAGCGATTTAGGGAAATCACGGAAAACCTAAATCAGGATGGCCGGAGACGGGATTGAACCGTCGTCCTCCAGAATGCGAGTCCAGCGTGCTAACCACTGCGCCCCCCGTCACAGGTTCGAGTCCTCCCTCGGGCATGTGTGTGTGTGTGTGTGTGTGTGTGTTTTGTCCTCAGCGTAAGTCAGTTTAAGTTAGGTTAAGTATTGTGTAAACCTAAGGACCGATGACGTCAGCAGTTTGGTCCCATAGGAACTTACCACCACGATACAACAGAGCCACCTTCTGGACAAGTAAACAAAACCTGCATCACGACTTCCTAGCACTCATGCTCGTCCTCCTTGTTTTCTTGCAGGAAATATAGAATGTACATGTAAATAAACAGCACAGCTCGTGTAAACTTGCACGTATATTACTTGTAAATAAGCCGGTAAACAGTAATGATGGGCAAAGCGGTAGAGAAGTTTACTTCCAAATCCCCTTAAGCTGGCTTCTCTGACCCCAGGTTCCCTAATTCAAATTTTTCAGTAGAGAATTCTCTATGTCCCCTTACATTTTTGCATGCTCTTATGAAAACATCTTATGTATTGTCTAGGTGGAGTGACATACATACAACATCGCTGGCAACTGTATTTTGACTTTCGTTCAACATTTGTTGAATTAAGGTAGTAATTAATTTGTTATGATAGTAATTTGATAGTTTTGGAGCTACGATGTCATATGTTTACAAAGTATAAGCTTTACCATACAGATGATATTCATGATGGTTCGGAAGTAACTGTACGCACTTCGTGGGTGTGATGTATGCATCAAAATAAAGAGTAAAACGTTAAATAAAGTTTTGTGTGAAATTGCTGTATTTCAGAGCCATGCAGTATTATAAGTGCAACACAAAATTAATTCTTCACAGAAATCAACGACACGAAGGAATCCGAAATTCAACTAGAGTACGTACTGTATGTTACCCTAGGACATGTTCAAAATGATGTCCATGTGGACGAAAACAGTGACGTGCTCGACTTCTTACCGCACTCGGAATGTTGCAGGCTCCGTTCGTTTGATTCTGCACAGTTGCACAGCTGTTTTCTATTCGCTGATGTAGTTGCGCTACATCTTCAATTGCAACACCATGCACAAGCTCCTTGAGACGGTTAAGATCCTGAGATCTGACAGGCTAGGCATGACGACGTGTCCACTTATAAGGATGAGCAACTCTGAGATACTCTCTTGCCTCCCGACTGAAATGTGCAGAGGCACCGTCGACAAAGCAACATCAGTCGATATGCAGGCGAACACGACACGCCAAAAGCCTTTAATGGCCCATGATGTAATGCCAACCACAAATAACATTATGCATCACATCTCCGAGATAAAGCAGTTTCAGACAAAACTTTAGTCAACGTTATACTCTTATTTTGATCCATACGTTACACCCGCGAAGTTTGCACAGTTACTTTTCAATCACCCTGTATACATCATTCGATTGCGCGTATATCTAAGGCTGCTGTATGTTTGTAGTTGTTCATGGCGATCGTAGGTACTATCAATTTATAGGTGTTTATCGGGTAGAGGATTTTTATTGGACGTGTATGCTTTTGTGAACTTCTATTTTCAATAATTTTTTTGTAAACTATGACGGTCTGACGCTCTGACATATGGTTCCAGAGTATGTATGCTCATACCATACTCTCGAAACATAGGTCAAAGCGCCAATACAATACATGTGACAATGTCATAACTTGCGATAAATTATCGAAAATGTAAGTTTAAAAAAGCATATACGTCAAATAGTAAGTCCTACACAGTACAAACCTATAAATTAACAGCACCTAAGATCGCTGTAAACAGCAGCCACAGTTATACATGCAGCCAAATAGTGAATATATCATCTGTATAACAGTGCTTACACATTGTAAACACACAAAATCGTAACTCCAAAACTGTCAGATTACCGTCATAACAAATTAATTACTATCTTAATTCAAAAAATATAGAACGACAGTCAAGATACAGTTGCCAACGGTGTTATATGTATATAAATCCATCTAGACAATATATACGTAACTAGCAGTCCATGCTCAGTGTCCTACTGCAACATAAATATGTATAATGAAAATAATGTCACCCACCATGCACCGCAGGTCACTCGATAATGGCACTTTAGCGGACACAGGTCTGTAGTAAAAGCAAAAGAAATAAAAATTAATATAACACAGGGGTGAGTCTGGACACTCATAAATTCGCTACATTACTTGAGGTGAACGCCTGGAAAACTCACTGAACACACCATAGTGTGTGAATGGGCAAAGGGCAAAGGACTCGCCCATTCACTTCCTGTAACGACCCCGTTGTCGACATGAATGTTAAACTCCTTTTTTTGTCAGTATGTCACTAAGGCATCTACAAGCTGCAAGCCCTGCCGTCTCATTACATACACCACTGCTTTGTGAGATTTCTAGGAATAGCATGGACTCACTCCTTCATGAAAAACGTGTACACAGTTCTACAGATCCATTTACATGGTAATGAAAAATATGAGTGTCTAATATCATGTATCAATCTTAAATTAGGTTGTTCTTATGCCTTAGAATGTAGCATGGAACTTTTTTGCTCCATCTGTCATCCATGCCTGGTTGCAAGTCCCGCCTCTTCCGCTTACTTCTTTTGGTGTTTATTCAGTCACTGTTTTCATTTAAACACCAAAGTTCACCAACTAGTTCTATAACTTCATTGTTAACATGCACAAATTTCTTTTCGATGTGTTTATTGCGCATTATTTTGGTTCTATTATAATTGGTTTTCAGGATACTTTAAAACTTACTCTGTTCAGTTTTGCTGAAGTTTATCTGCATTATAACCAAACAGCACAGTATCGTCAGCAAAATACATGCTATTCAGATATGTTCCAATAACACATACTCTTTGTTAGCTTTCCAGTTCAAGAATATGGAAGCTTCTTGTAGGACTGCGGAGAGTAGTTTTACTGTCATTAAATGCACTTGTATTACTTCTTTTTTAATTTGCAATTTCTCACTGTCCTGATGAAGTCTCACGGCAACTATATTACTGACATATACATTTTTCTGCATGCTAACAGATGTTTAATCAATGATCAGTTTCTCGAACCAAGAGCTTTCTCAAAAATCTATGAATACTAGACACAATGACAATTCATACACATTGCTCCGTTATTTATTTATTTCACGGCAAATTTCTTATTTTTCATTTTTTATAGAAACTGTAAGCTGCATCTGTAGCTATTTATTCTATAACTAAGTATCTTTGGTTCAAATAGTGCAACAAAATCGGAGAAAAGATTAAAAATAGTTCTATATTGCTCGAAATGTTTTAGTTTTCTCGCAATACGAATGCAGTTCTTTCTAGAACGTTCAATTACACAGCACTTCCAATTATCTGTACCAATTACATGACCGTAGAAAACCTGTTCTACGATACATCTGACTGGAAACAAAATGGGAAGCCAGAATTTAGTACGTTCTGAGGGAATATTCGGTTAAAATCACAAGGAAAAATATTTCTACCTTTTGATTGTAAGCTGTATAAGAAGTTTTAAAAGAATGCTGATTATTAGATGAGTCGATCGCGTACCTAATGAGGAGGTACTGAATCTAATTGGTGAGAAATTTATAGCACAACTTGACTAAAAGGAGGGATCGTTCTCTAGGACACATTCCGAGGCATGAGGTAATCATCAATTTGGTAGTGGAAGGAATTGTGGGGGATAAACGCTGTAGAGGGAGATCAAGGCTCGCATACAGTAAGCAGGTTCAAATGGATGTAGGTTGTAGTAACTACGTACAGATGAAGAGGCATGCATATAATACACTAGCGTGGTGAACTGCATCAAACCACTCTTTGGACTGAAAGCCATGACAACAAGAAGAAGAGAAATTTTAATACATATGAAGTGTAAGCTGAGCATGTGCTAAAGAAGCAGTGAACTACTCCTATTAGTAGTAATAATAAAGGACTGAATCATTAAACTATGCAATAAGTGTGAGGAACAATTTGAAAACGCATTCTGACCTGTATGTTTAATGCTAAATAAACACCCCCCCCTCCCCCAAACACACACACACAATCTGGTGCAAATATAAATTGGTTTGGCATAGCTACGGTTTGAAAATTAAGCAATAAGTAATGTTGCATCAAGATGGTGATTCAACAGTGAACAGTTATTAGCTTTCAGCTTATAGCGTCCAGCTATATTTCCTCAGATATGTAATCACTAGCTTTAAATACAAAGAGTAATTAAGCCGTCAGGATCAATACACAATTGTCGAATGTTACTTCCATCTACGATCACAATAATGTGCGAGATCACTCCATACAATATTTAGCAAGCAGCAACCTTCGAAACTATGCCGGCGCTACCTCGCCTGTACGTGTAACCTAACAGCATGTACAGAGAAGCTACTTGTTTTTAATGTTTTGTGACTGCAATTCAATATGTGGTGTCAAAGGATGATTTGGTTTGCGATCGGAATACACTCGAAGACAAAAAGAACGACGCACCACGAAGAGATTATCCGAATAAAACGGAAATCGGTAGATGTGATTTACATATACAGACAAACAAATGATTATAATTTCAGACAAATTGGATGATTTATACACGACAAAGAGCTTCACAAACTGAGCAAGTCAATAACTGGTTGGTCTACCTATGGTCCTTATGCAAGCATTTATTTTTTAGAGGGCCCTGCCCATAACACTCCCAACATCCTCGACTGGGGAGAGATCCGGCGATCTTGCTGGCCAAGGCAGGGGTTGGCAAGCACGCAGACAAGCAGTAGAAACTCTTGGTGTGTGTGGGCGGCCATTATCTTACGGAAATGTAAGCCCAGGATGGCTTGCCATAAAATGTAAATATCGTGTGGCTAGGGCTTCCCGTCGGGTAGACCTTTCGCCAGGTGCAAGTCTTTCGATTTGACGCCACTTCGGTGACTTGCGCGTCGATGGGGATGAAATGATGATGCTTAGGGCATCACAACACCCAGTCCCTGAGCAGAGAAAATCTCCGACCCAGCCGGGATTCGAACACGGACGACAATCTGTCGCGCCGAACTTTTTTTTTATCGTTGTGTTTGGTCCACATGACATCTGTTCAAGTTCGTTTGTTGATCCTTCCACTCATTTTTTTATTACAGAGGCCAACCAGCTCTCTGACCGAACACGTTGAGCTACAGTGCCGGCTGGCGTCTCCAGACACGTCTTCGGCCTGGAATCTCGTTTACTGGAGTAGAAATGTCTTCATTGATGATTCCTGCTTCGAATTGTGTCTCGATGACCAGCGAAGATGTGTCTGGAGACAGCGATGGGATACCAATATGGCTGTCGCGCGCCATACTAGCCGAGAACCAGGAATCATGGTCTAGGGTGTCAAGTCATTTCACAGTAGGACCCATTTGGTTGTCATCCGCGGCATCTTTATACCATAGAGGTTCGTCGACGACATTCTACGCCCCATTTTGTTTCTCTTCATTGGCTTACATTTCAGCATGATAATGCCCGCCCCCACACCACGGAAATTTCTACTCCTCCTCTTCGTGTTTGCCAAACGCTACTTTGGCCAGCAAGGACGCTGGATCTCTCCCCAATTGAGAATGGCGGGAGCATTATAGGCAGGGCCTTCCAACCAGCTCGGGAGTCTGACGATCTAACGCGCCAATTGAACAGAATTTGGTATGCTATCCCTCAGGAGTTCATCCAACAACTCTATTAACCAATGCCAAGCCGAATAAATGCTTTCATAAGGGCCAGAGGTGGACCAATGCGTTATTGACTTCCTCAGTTTGTGAAGCTCTTTCTATTGAGTAAACCATCCAATTTTTCTGAAGTTTTAATCATTTGTTTCGTCTGTACATGTGTGTCACATCTAACGATTTCCGTCCCATTCGGATTATTCCTTCATGGTGCGTCCCCTTTTTTGCCTTAGAGTCTAATGGTAGAAAAAGTTGGTTAATAAGAGTATGTACTATTACCGACCACAGGTAATTGATTTACATGCCCACGTGGGTCCTCAAAGCAACATGTGTAATATCCAATTTCGAAATGAGTAATCAGAATACTAAGTTCCCAGTATACGAATTTAAGCAAGGCAAGAACTCTTCCATAATTTAGGAGAGGGTGATAACTTTGAATTTGTAGCATGATGAACTGAAAAGATAATATAATTTGCTATAATCAGTTTCTATTCAGTCAGTTATGAGTAATCTCAAAGTTTCCTTTATACCGTCCGCAAGAATACTGCTGCAATGATATTCGCGGAGTAATCGTGAGCAAGTAATGCAGAAATAACCTAACCACTACCAAAGCTCCACCACGGTAGGTAACTGAAATGATCTCTCCCGAGTCTCTCATCATTGTAGAATCTCGTATTAGAGGACAGCGGTTCTAACACCCGTCCAACTATCCAGATTTAGGTGTTCCGTGGTGCCTCTAAATAGCTTAAGGAAAATGCCGGTATGGTTCCTTTGAAGTGACACGCCGATTTCCTTCCCAGTCAGCTTATGCTCCGTCTCTAATCATCGACAGTTCTTTAAACCCTAATCTTCCTTTCTTCCCATCCGCCTCCTTTACTACTTCAGCGAGGTAGATTGTCTCACACCTTGCAAGATTCCTACGTGGTACTAAACCTCCATAAAATTTTTATTTAGTGTAGCGACGAGTCCATAGAAAGTGATGTAGACAACGCAAAGTACAACTGTGCATTCTTTCCCTCTGGAAACTGCAAAAGTTAAGTTAAACCTTTCGCGGATCAACTTGGTGAATCGACGCTTAGAGCTCCACCCTACCTCTTCTGTGCAGTTTTCTTGCTGATGTAGTTCCTTGAAAGCAGCTCTTGTAGCGCTATGGGATTCGTTCGAAGATGCCAACAGCCTAAATATGTGGCTATAAATGTAATCGCTGGTAACTTATCTACTTTAAATAAATTTCGGGATTCCATTACGATGCAATAATTGACAAACAGGGTATATTGTTGATAATCACACAGTTAAACACAAATGACTTCGAAATTACGGAAAATTAAGAGCATGGTCTGCACAGGGATCAGGTCTGGATTGCATCCTAAAACCAACTGACTAGCTTGGTACGCAACATAAATCTTCAGTATACTTTGTATAACTTCGGAATCATTCGGGTGTTTTCGAGAGGTTAATTATTTTCATTTGTTTGCTAAATAAATAGTTCCCTGCATACTGTCACGGTAGTAGCAAAGCTTTAATGACACATCAACATCTAAATCTATACTCCGCAAGCCACCTTACGCTGTGTAGGACAGGAAGTTTTGCGTACCACTGTCGCCTTTTCCTGTTTCAGTCGCGTATAGTTCACAGGAATAACGACTGCCTGTAAGCCTCCGTGTGAGTTCGAATCTCTGATTTTATCCTCATGGCCGTTTCGCGAGATATACGTAGGAGGAAGCAATATATTAGTTGAATCTTCCAGGAATTTTCCGCTCTCAGAACTTTAACAGTGGACCATAAAGTGATGCAGAAGGCTTCTTAGAGTCTGCCATTGGAGTTGGCTGAGCATCTCTGTGACGCTTTCGCGCTTGCTAATTGAACCTGTAACGAAACGTGCTGCTCTTCTTTGGATCTTCTCTATTTTTTCTATCAGTCGCATCTGGTACGGATCCCATACTGATGAGCAGTATTAAAGTATCGGTCGAGTGTTTTCTAGGGTACTTCTTTTGTTGATGGACTACATTTCGTGAGGGTTCTTCCAATGAATCTGTCTGTCATATGCCTCACTTGCGATTAGTTTTATCTCGTCGTACATTTCAAATCGTTCCGTACGCATAATTCTGGATACCTCACGGAAGTAACTGCTTCCAGCGATTTTTTTGCAATTTTCTAATTATACAATAAAGAGCCTTTATGTCTATATATTGGCAGTATATTACATTTGCTTAGATTGAGGGTCAATTGCCACTCCCTGTACCAAGCGTCGATCCTCTGCAGGTCTTCCTGCATTTAGCTACGATTTTCTAGCCTCGCGAATTCTCTATATACAACACCATCATCCGCGAAAAGCCTCATGGAACTTCCCACGTTGTGTACTTGGTCATTTATATACATTGTGAAATTTAATGGTCCTATAAAACTTCACCGAGCGAGGCGGCACAGTGGTTAGCAAACTGGACTCGCATTCGGGAGGACGACAGTTGAAACCCGCGTCCGGCAATCTTGATTTACATCTCCCGTGATTACCTTCAATCGCTTCAGGCAAATGCCGATTTCCTTCCCCATCCTTCCCACCTCCGATGAGACAGATGACCTCGCTGTTTAGTCCCCTCCCCCCCCCCCCCCAAATCAACCACCAACAAACCAACCAACTATAAAACTTGGCTGGGGCACGCCCGAAGTTACTTTTACGCTTGAAGACGTCTCTCCGTTCCAAATAACTTTCTGTTTTCTGTTTGTTAGAAACTCTTCACCCCAGTCACATAGTTGGTCTGATATTCCACACACTCGAATTTTGTTCATTAGGCGGCCGTTAGGAATTGTATCGAATGCCTTTCGGAAGTCAAGCAACAATGGGTCTACCTGGGCGCCCGTATCTACTTTTTTCTGTGTCTCATGGACGAACACAGCCAGTTGGGTTTCACTCGGTCGTTGTTTTCGGAATCCATTTTTGTTCCTACAGAGGAGATTTTCGGTTTCCAGAAATGGCGTAATATGCAAGGATAAAACATGATCCAAAATTCTACAACAGACTGACGTCAGAGATATGGGCCCATAGTTCTGTGCATCTGATCGACGATCCTTCTTGAAAATGGGAGTGACCTGTGCTTCGCTCATCGAGAGACCGACGGTGCAGAGCTGCCAGAAGAAGGGCAAATTCTTTCGCATATTCTGTGTAGCATTGACTTGGTATGGCGTCAGGTGCAATGGCCTTTCCTCTGTTGAGCGATTTCAGTTGCTTTTCTATCCCTTTGTCTCTTATTTCTCATATATCTGTCATTTTGTCGTTGTATGGCGATTTAAACGAGGAGCTATAGTGTGATCTTCCTATGTGAAACAGTTTTGGAAAAAGCCGTTTAGTATTTCGGTCTTTTGTGTGTCATTCTCTGTTGCAGTGCCATTGTGGTCACAGAATATCTTGACAGATGGCTTCGATTCGTTTACTGATTTAACGTAAGACTAAACCTCTTAAGATTTTCTGTCAAGTTGGTATCTAGTTTTATTCGTTGAACACTGTGGCGTCACCGCCAGACACCACACTTGCTAGGTGGTAGCCTTTAAATCGGCCGCGGTCCGTTAGTATACGTCGGACCCGCGTGTCGCCACTATCAGTGATTGCAGACCGAGCGCCGCCACACGGCAGGTCTAGAGAGACTTCCTAGCACTCGCCCCAGTTGTACAGCCGACTTTGCTAGCGATGGTTCACTGACAAATTACGCTCTCATTTGCCGAGACGATAGTTAGCATAGCCTTCAGCTACGTCATTTGCTACGACCTAGGAAGGCGCCATTACCAGTTACTATTGATACTGAATCATGTACAGTCAAGAGCGACGTTCATCACTAATGGATTAAAGTTAAGTATTCCACCAGCAACGTCCGTTTTTCTAAAGTCTAATTTCCTTGTCCTGTTCCAGACCTCACGCCAGCCTGCGTGAGCTAAAACGCGTGCCTTTCGGTTTCCTCAAATAATACGGTGTTGGCTCTCCTGCCAACCCACAACAAACACTTCACGCCACTCCTTCCTTACGCTAGTTTTGGCTACGTTTAATTTTTATCTGTGAGGCTTTGGCTACATTTAAATTTGCAGTAAAGCTCTCTTTGCTTTCGCATTGGCTTCCTGAAACGGTTGTCGCACCGCGATGGCACTTTTCCATGCCTCAGAATTTTGCTTGGGACATGTTTGTCTAAAGTGTTATGCACGATGCTCTTGAACTCTGTCCGTTGATGCGCAACGTTGTCAGTGCTGGATATGAAGTTTTCATGAGCACCTCTTGGGTAATCTGAGATCTGTCTCTTATCGTTCTTGTTAAACAAAAAGATCTTCCTGACTTTCTTTGTATATCTATTTGCAGCCGTATTCCGTGATGTTGTAAAAGCC
Organism: Schistocerca cancellata; assembly: GCF_023864275.1. Classification (NCBI taxonomy): domain Eukaryota; kingdom Metazoa; phylum Arthropoda; class Insecta; order Orthoptera; family Acrididae; genus Schistocerca; species Schistocerca cancellata. The sequence goes on along the minus strand of NC_064629.1, from coordinate 125,851,675 downwards.
TTATGATCACTTATGCTCCCCTAGCATTTAACACCCTCAAAGTGACTTTTAATGTTTTAGCTTTTAATATCGTAGCTTCACGTCTAAATGTTGGTGGGTCCCCAGTGTTTAGAACCGCCAAGTAGGATTCACTGTCCTGGCTTACTCATAATCCGTCGCATCGCAGCTGTACTTCGGTGCCATATAACTTGTCCATTATCACTGTTTGCATTCCGAAAATTGAACGTCTTCTTACTCGTCGTTAAGGTGTTTTACATTGCTGATTAAGAAAGTTAGCTACGCTGTTAACTGCGAGTCCCAGTATAACGTTAAAATTAGCAAACAAAATGTGGTCCAGCATAAGGGGAATGTCACAGCCTGTCCGGCCGAAGTGGCCGAGCGGTTCTAGGCGCTACAGTCGGGAACCGCGCGACCGCTACGGTCGCAGGTTCGAATCCTGCCTCGGGCATGGATGTTTGTAATGTCCTTAGGTTAGTTAGGTTCAAGTAGTTCTACGTTCTAGGGGACTGATGACCTCAGAAGTTAAGTCCCATAGTGCTCAGAGCCATTTGGACCATTTTTTGGCGCAGCCTGTACTAAACGCTCCAGGCATCCTAGAGTTGCCTCGAGTTCCATTTCAACCAGTTCACGTTCTATTGTAGCAGATACCTCATCAAAATACCTCATACCTCACGTTGAAATTGTATGATGACACCCCCACTACTTGTAATGTCACGACCTCTCCCTTATCATCTGTGATCTTACTCACTAACGTACTAAAACACTTCGCACAATCCATGATGTCTAAACTAACCTGTAGCCAGTGTCTGTATTCAAAGACGGAGACAAACTAGTGTCATGGTGCCATTTGACCCGGAGGTAGCCCGAACGAATCCGCATGGCGGAAGAAATTGTCAACACTTGTTTTTGGCCAACAATGGGAGGAGATATCTGATCACCATTCTTGGCGCTGATATCATGAATTACATTCCAAATACCCCTTTGCACTGTTATGATGGCCCATTCATCGGGCCGGCCGGTGTGGCCCAGCGGATCTAGGCGTTTCAGTCTGGAACCACGCGACCACTACGGTCGCAGGTTCGAATCCTGCCTCGGGCATGGATGTGTGTGATGTCCTTAGGTTAGTTAGGTTTAACTAGTTCTGAGTTCTAGGGGACTGATGACCTCAGAAGTTAAGTCCCATAGTGCTCGGAGCCATTTTGAACCCATTCATCGGATGGGAGCATTCAGCGAGGAGACGTGTTGGCCCTGTTCCAGAGGACCACTCTAATTGGTGTCACCGATTTTAACCAACCCCTTCTCTCTCATGTCATCATCATCATCATCATCATCATCATCATCATCATTATCATTATCTACATATATAGACATATTCCATAAGCCACTGTAGTGTTCATGGCAGAGGGTGAATCATAAAAAACATAACAGTTTCCTTTGCTATTCCATTCGCATATTGGACGAGGGAAAAATGACTGTCTAAATGTACGTGTAGGCGCCCTTGTCTCTCTTATGTTTTTCCCGGGATCCTTATGTGAGATATAGGTTAATGGCGTCATTGCCTTGGAATAAATCTAAGTCATGAGCCCATCTTCGTTAATGATGATTTCACGTATCGTACCATTTCTTATCAGTGCTTAGTATTACCCCTAAATACATTAATCTTGTAATCTGATACTATACCATCCTTTCTCTTTCTTATATGCTGTATCTTACGTTCATCCACATTTAAGGATAACTGCCATTCATTATATACAGCGGAAATGTTCTCCAAGTCTTTCCGCATTTCCTTACCATCGTACAACTACGATAATTTCCTATGCACGACTGCATCACCAGCGAACAATCATACACTGCTCCTGGTCCTACCTGGTACGAGGATAATCCCAAAAGTAAGGTCTCCTATTTTTTTATAAGTACAGAACTCTGTTTGTGTGGTAGTTGGTCGCACTGTTATGAAGAGTGCTTCACGTGTTGTGTGTAAACATGCGCACGCCGCGCTGAGGCGCTCAGTCTTTGCTTGGCAGCCGTTGAGAATAGAGCTACCGTTGGATGTTACCGCCAAGTGTGAATTGCGCGCAGTTATTCGGTTTTTGAACGGAAAGGGCACTGCGCCGACTGAAATCCATCGCCAATTGACGGAAGTGTATGGTGATTCGTGCATGGATGTCAAAAATATTCGTAAGTGGTGTAGAGAGTTTGCAGTTGGTCGGGCCGAAATTCACGACGACGGGACGGGAGACCGTCAATTTCTGAGGAGACAGTGTTGGAGGTTGAGCAAAGCATGCGTGAATATCGAGGTTTCTCGAGGCACCGCTCACAGAATTTAACGGAAACATTGAACTACCGGAAGGTGTGCGCAAGATAGGTGCCAAGCATGCTGACTGAGGACCACATGTGGCGAGTTGATGCTTCCCGCGCATTTCTTCACCGCCTTGCAGCCGAACAGGACAACTTTCTGGGCTCAATTGTCACGGATGACGAAACCTGGGCATACCACTTTATACCTGAGACCAAGCAACAATCACACCAGTGGCGGCATTCTTCTTCGCCAAAGCCGCGGAAATTCAAACAAACACAGTCTGCCGGTAAAGTCATGACAACCGTTTTTTGGGATCGGAAAGGGGTATTGTTGGTCGACTTTATGCCCACTGGGACCACAATTAACGTTGACAGGTACTGTGAGAGTCTGAAAAAACTGAAACGGGCAATTCAGAACCGGAGAAGAGGAATGTTGAGCAAGGGCGTACACAGTCTCCATGACAATGTTCGCCCACACATCGCTCGGCAAACCGTTGCTCTCCTGGAACAGTTTTAGGGGAACACCCACCCACCCTATAGTCCCGACTTAGCGCCCGGTGACTATCATCTGTTCCCTAGGTTAAAAGAACATTTGGCCGGGAAGCGATTCAGCTCCGATGACGTAGTGAAAGAAGAGGTTCATAACTTTCGGAACAGCATGGCGGCGAGCTGGTATCAGATGGGCATACAAAAACTGCCACAGCGTCTACAAAAATGCACCGACAGAAATGGTGATAATGTCGAAAAATAGCTAAATGTTCAAGCTGTAAATTGATGTAAATCACTGTAGAAATAAACAGGTCTGTGTACTTACAAAAAAATAGGAGACCTTACTTTTGGGATTACCCTCGTAAATAGCTCACATACGCTGGTGGAAAAACTTAAGTACGAAAGTGACTTGTACCATACGTAGGAAGAGCTGCTATAGTATTGTACAAAAAGGTAACTAGAAGAGATACGCAATGAGATGAACATCAATGACATGTTTATTCAAAGGCAATAATCACGCTGAAGTCATCGAGATTTATGATGGTCCCCTGGACATTGCAAACGATGGGACATGGTTCTTAACACATCGACATCTATATGACTACTCTGAAATTCACAGTTAAGTACCCGGTAGAGAGTTCATCGTACCATCTTCAAGCTGTTTCTCTATAGTTCAGCTCTCGAACAGCTCACGGGAAAAACGAACATTTACATCTTTATTTTATTCCAAGCAACATTTCTTTCTATGAAGATGGGCGCCAACAAAATATTTTCGCATTCGGACGAGAAAGTTGGTAATTCTAAATTTCGTGAAAACATCCTACCGCAACGATAAACGCCTTAGTTTTAATGATTGCCACCTCATTTCACTTATCATATCCATGACACTCTCTCCCCTATTTCGCGATAAAACAAAACGAGCTGCCTTTCTTTGAATTTTTTCGATGTCCTCCGTCAATCCTATCTGATAAGGATCCCATACTGCACAGCAATATTCTGGCAGAGGACGGAAAATTGTAGTGTAAACAGTCTCTTTAGCAAACCTGTTGGATTTTCTAAGTGTTCTTCCTATAAATGGCACTGTTTGGTTTGCTTTCACCACAACATTAACTACGTGGTCGTTCCAGTGGCCGGCCGATGTGGCCGAGTGATTCTAGGCGCTTCAGTCCAGAACCGCACGACCGCTACGGTCGCAGTTTCGAATCCTGCCTCGGGCATGGACGTGTGTGATGTCCTTAGGTTAGTTAGGTTTAAGTAGTTCTAAGTTCTAGGGGACTGATGACCTTAGATATTATGTGCCATAGTGCTCAGAGCCATTTGAACCATTTTGTCGCTCCAGTGTAAGTCGATCGTAATTGTTATCGTTAAGTTATTAGTTGAATTCACAGCGTTTAGATTTGTGTGATTTGTCGTTAACTGAAATTTAGAGGATTCTTTTTAGCACGTAAGTGGATCACTTCACATTTTTCACTATTTAGAGTCAATTTCTACTTTTCACATCATACAGATATCTTGTCTAAATCCATTCAATTAGTTTTGATCATCTGATGACTTTACAAGACGGTAAATGACTGCATCACCGGCAACCAGTCTAAGAGAGCTACTCTGATTGTCTCCTAAAGTGTTTACATAGATCAGGAACAACGGAGGACCTGTAACACTTTCTTGAGCAACGCCATATATTAATTTTGTTTTACTCGATGACGTTCTGTCACTTACTACGAACTGTGGTCTTTCTGACAGGAAATCACTAATTCAGTCGCACATCTGAGACGATACTCCATTGACACCCAATTTGATTCGAAGTCACTTCTGAGAGACAGTTTCAAAAGCCTTCTGGAAATCTAAAAATATGGAGTCGTCTTGACATCCCCTGTCGATAGCATTCATTACTTCGTGTTTCACAAGAACGATATTTTCTGAACCCGTGATGACTATTTGTCAATAAATCGTTTTCTTCGAGGTCATTCATGATATTCGAAAACAGTATATGTTCCAAAATCATACTGCAAATCGACTTCAGTGAGATGCGTCTCTAATTCAGCGGACTACCCCTATTTCCTTTCTTGTTTATTGGTGTAACCTGTGCAGCTTTCCAGTCTTTAGGTACAGATCTTTCGACGAGCGAGCGGCTGTACAACCGCTAAGTATGGAGCTATTTTATCAGCATACTGCGAAAGGAACCTGACTGGTATACCATCTGGATCAGACGCCTTGTCATTGTTGAGTGACTTAAGCTGCCCGCTACACCGTGGATATCTACGAGGGTCGTTAGAAAAGTCCATGCAAAGACCGAGAGATGGCACCACCGGCGCGTATCGAGTTCATGTTTAGTTAGTAGCATCTTTGGAAAGAGCACACACCAAGTTTCAACCATATTGGTCTATTTCTTTGTGTCTGGCATTCGTGTGAATCAAGGAAGTCGAGTGATTGTCAAAAAATGGACTAAGAAGAATTACGTGTGGTGATTAAACATTACTTTATGAAAGGCAAAACGCCTCAGGAGACTAAAGAGAAGCTTGATAAACATTACGGTGACTCTGCACCTTCGATTAGAACAGTTTATAAGTCTTTTTTCGAAATTTTCGGAGTGGCCATATGGGCACAACTGATGCTGAACGTTCTGGACGCCCTGTGGAGGTTACGACTCCAGAAATCATTTATAAAATCCATGATATGGTGATCGATGACAGAAGAGTTAAGGTGCATGAGATTGCTAGTGCTCTACGCATCTCGAATGAACGGGTACATAATATTTTGCATAAATATTTGGACATGACAAAGCTATCCGCAAGATGGGTTCCGCGATTGCTCACGCTTGACCAGTAACGGAATCGTGTGAAGTGTTCAAGGATGGTTTGCAGCTGTTCAGGAAGAATCCACAGGACTTTAAGCGTCGTTTCGTCACTGTTGATGAATCATGGATGTATTACTATACTCCTGAGACCAAACAATAGTGTATACAATGGGTTACCAAGGGAGAATCTGCACCAAATAAGGCGAAGACCAGTCCTTCGGCCTGAAAGCTTATGGCGACTGTCCTTTGCGATTCGCAAGGGATAATCCTCATCGACTGTCTGTAAAGGGGTAAAACTATTACAGGTGCATATTATTCATCGTTATCGGACTGTTGGAAAACCGAGCTGCAAGAAAAACGCCGGCGATTGGACCGCAAAAAAGTCCTTTTTCATCACGACAATGCACCAGCACACAGCTGAGCAGTTGTGCTCGCAAAATTAATGGAAACAGGATTCCAACTCGTTTCACATCCCCCGTGTTCTCCAGACTTGGCTCCCTCGGACTACTATTTGTTCCCCAATTTGATGAAATGACTGATGGGACAAAGATTTTATTCAAATGAGGAGGTGATTGCAGCAACTAATAATTATTTTGCAGACTTGGACAATTCCTATTATTCGGAAGGGATCAACAAATTAGAACAGCATTGGATGAAGCGTATAAGTCTAAAAGGAGACTACGTCGAAAAATAAAAAAGGTTTACTCCAAACACGTAAGTAGTTTTTATTTTTACACAGGCTTTTCAAACGCCCCTGTTACGTCTAAGTTACTCATGTTAGCAGTTGTTCTTGAATAAAATTCTGGAATATTTACTTAGTCTTCTTTGGTGAAGGAATTTCGGAAAACCGTGATTACAAACTGCCTATTGGCTTCTGTCTCGGGTTCTTCTCCGACGTTCATTAATGATTTTACTGACGTTTCGCCAGCACGAGTAGCTGGCGTTGTCAAAGCTTCACCCTCCATTGCCAGTGGTGAACTGGAGCCGAGCTCGTGGCCGCAGACTATATGTACCTGGCGCACCAACGTCCGAGGGCTTCTCCGCGATCATTTCCGGTGCGGTTCTCCTCTTGCTACCTGTGACGGTCGTTCGCTGCAGTACGGGAAGCCAGAATCCATTTACCTCAAGGCTTTCCTCTTTCTTGTTGAAGCTGTTCGCGTGTTTTTGTATTTCTACAGCTTCTCTGAACAAGCGTGTGTGGTAGTGCTTCTCTACAGCCAGAATTTCCGTGTCGGCGAATTTTATTACGTGGTCGGTCTTACTCATTGCGTGCTCTGCCACGGTCGGTTTCTCCACCTGCCCCAACCTGCAATGTCGCTTATGTTCTTTGATCCTGGTGTTATTGATCGCCCAGTCATTTCAACATAAACTTTTCCGCATGTGCATGGTATACGGTATATATATGTATGGCAGAAAGGCCGTACCCGACATTTCTTTTTCTGATTCCTTACTTCGTCGAGTGTTTGGAATTAAAGCGGAATTAAAGCTGCGAAGACGGGGCGTGTGTCGTGCTCGGGTATCTCAGTTGGTAGAGCACTTGCCCGCGGAAGGCAAAGGTCCCGAGTTCGAGTCTCGGTCTGGCACACAGTTTTAATCTGCCACGAAAGTTTCAATGTTCCTGGATGCTTTACGTGTTCTCACCTCTAGCCATACACGAGCACGTAATACTGTGAACATCTTCGTTTTGGTGTCCCAGGTGTTATGGAGCGGGGAGACATAATGTTGCATGAGCGTACTGACGTCCTAGTCTTCGAACTCGGCATCCTTACCGGTCAACATTATTGTGACACTGTACTCCTCCATGTGCGTCCTATCTGGAGTGCATTCTCCACTGACTTCATTTGTAGGGATAATAACGCACGACCGCATCGAACAGCGCTGGTGGAGGAGCTCTCGGAACGAGAGGATATTCGGCGAATAGACTGGCCTGCCCATTCTCCCGACTTAAATCTCACCGAGTACATGTGGAGCGCATGAAGGGAGGGAGGGGGGGGAGGACATTTTGCAGCTCGTCCACATGCACCAAAGACCATCAAACGCCCTGGTGGAGGAATGTAATGCCCTGCTACAAGAACTCCTTACCAACTTCGTGGCCAGCATGGGAGCACACACTGCCGTCCATGATGATCACACACCCCATTAAGAATCATAAGATATTACCGTACCTGTGTTCTTCTGAATTGCGATGCAATGTTCCTTCGGACATGTATGCATGTCCGAAGGGACAGGTTCAAAAATGATTAAAATGGCTCAAAATGGTTCAAATGGCTCTAAGCACTATGGGACTTAACATCTGAGGTCATCAGTCCCCTAGACTTCGAACTAAGTAAACCTAAGTAACCTAAGGACATCACACACATCCATACCCGAGGCAGGATTCGAACCTGCGACCGTAGCAGCCGCGTGGTTCCGGTTCCGGACTAAAGCGCCTAGAACCGCTCGGCCACACCGAAGGAACAGTTACTGTGGTTACTACAACCGCAGCTGCGAATATAGCTAACCATCAGCTATATAACGGAATGACGACAATGAAAATTGGTGCTGAACCGGGAATCGAACCCCGATTTCCCGCTTATCGCGAGCGCTCGCCTTAAAAAAATGTGTGTGAAATCTTATGGGACTTAACTGCTAAGGTCATCAGTCCCTAAGCTAATTAATTTAAATTATCCTAAGGACAAACACACACACCCGTGCCCGAGGGAGGACTCGAACCTCCGCCAGGACCAGCCGCACAGTCGAAGACTGTAGCGCCTGACAAGCTACGTTGTCCAAGACGCGACGCATACAAGCGACTGCGACGGGTCGCTACGTGACGTCAGAAGTTGCCTGCTGGCGCATGGGCAGTTCGAGTTTGGGATGCGACGCGCGACTGTTGCGGCAGCTGCCGCAGCACTGCACCGGTGAGCAGTGTTGGGATGGAAGTCGGACGACACAAAGACGTACGGCTGCCAGAAAGATGTCGAGCCAGTCAAGGAAAACTGAAATGAGCCACTCACAGGATGTGATGCTCTGTGAGCTGGTCTCGCAACATCCTTGCCTTTACGATTTGAAGAACCCTAAATATAGGGACACTTTGTTCAGAGACAGAATTTGGCTCTACTTCTCTCCATCATGTTAATGACAGACGCAGCTTGGGAAACACGCGCCGATACTGAGAAGTGAAAGTCAAATACAGCTGAGCGACAGATGGCATTCCCATCCATACTTATCGCATGATGCACTGTGAAGCGACAATGCGATACTCACGGGAAGTAATACTCAAACCCAATGTCGCTATGATTTACCTACCACATCATACAAAAAATATAATTGATGGCAAGGCGATATTAAACTAATTTGAACGTTTTTTCGCTCTGTTGAAAAACGTAAATTTTTGACATTTGTTGGTTTTGTTAGGACGTCTACTTCTACTTGGGTATCCTCGTCCAGGTTCAGAAGAAAATGCTAGAGGTGAATAATTTATCCTATTCCCAAGAATGAGAAGAAAATATATTGAAGGCAGCATGTCTTTACTTTTAAGAAACCTACATTTCGTGGCATTTTAAATGAAATTGTCAAGAGCATATGGAGAAATAATAGTAACTCATACCGGAGAAATATATGACATAAAATGGTTTCATTAGGTCCAAATGTGTCAGCGAAACAAAATAAATGCTTTCTCCATCGTGTGATGACCACACGATTCACGTTGCACGTCGACAGAACTGGCGGCTAGTCGCGACGCTCCCGGAGATATATGAGCCCAAATCTCGGAAACGGAGATCGATATCATTCTGATCTCAACTTTAAAAATAATTTCGATACGATAGCTTCTTTTCATCGGCAACGATGTATGGCCTAACGTGAACCATACGCAAAGTAGCCAGCGACCACATTTTCCACTGTACACAATTCAAATTTTATGCAGTAGGTTACTTGTAAATTAAGTATCGGAATAATTGTGACGAATATCGGAAAAATAGGCACCTCATTATCAAGCTGTGGTGCGAAACTGTAAGACACGCAAACATCAATTTTTTGTGCCTTTTACTTTCCTCACAATCGATAGAGAAGTAATATACAGCGAAAAAACACGCAAAACTGGAAGAGATACTTTTCAATTTTTTAAAGTAAAAGGAGAATCTGTATCGAAAAACTAACTCTGGGAGCCGATGTAACTTTGTTCCATTAACATACAGTATTTTTACAGCAAGAAAATCGGAATTCTTATTTTTCTTATGTATCTGAATCCGCCGCCGCCGACCAGAGCTTGTGAAACAGCGACGACTCCTGTCGCGTTGCGGCCTTGTCGCCGTCCGCCAGGGTGGGAAAAGAGGAGGGAGCAGCGTCGTAGTCGCAGCCAACTGTCGCGTCTTGCACAACTGAGCTTTAGATCGCTCAGCTAATCCCGTGCGGCAAGCGCTCGCCTTACCATTTGGCTATCCGTGCACGAATCACGGCCAGACCCAAGCTTCCATGTGTCGTCAACTGTGTATCCACAACCTGTGCTCGTGCGTCTGTTACGTATATTCCCGTACAGGGGAGACATTTCCGGTATGTTCTGACACTTCATTAATAATGGCCAGAACTAAACTTAATTTCCAGTTGACATTTCGTGACAGCAATTACGTCAGATGATCGGCGATGTCGCTGGCCTATAGTTCAAATAAAAAAATAATACTCGTAGCGCGTAACTGGTTATACAAAATTTATTATGACCTCTGAAGGCTATTAATCTTGCATATATAACACCGTTTATATTGGCCGTGCCGCTTATCAGGTAACAGAGCTGTGATCTGGATCAGGATCATCTAAAAAAAGTGCCAAGTTACTCCTCGACGCTGTTTCATACAGTGAGCGCGCGTGTCACAAAGATTTCAGACTGAGGACATCGTGCTCACCAAAGATGCTATCAATTACTGCAGCAGCTTCATGTATCAAGTTCACAGCTTATCGTGAAGATAGAGGTTGAAAAAGCAAGCAGGCACTTGACCTACAACTCTTAAGGCGGTGCCTTAACACATACTATTTGTTTTACGCTGACAGATAAATAAACGAGTACACGGCTTAAATTGTGAGAGTTAAAGCTAATATCGAGCTCTTTTTCTCTTAGTAATTAAAATCTTGTAGATTTCGAGGCAATTAGGGACGAAGTGCAACATATGGCGGGAGTATTAAGGCGTGGATCTCCTGAACAAGCCCCTCCGGTATTCGCCTAAAGAGATTTAGTGAAAATACAGAATACCTTAATCTGAATAGCCAGGAAATTTGAAGAAGAAACATTACCGACTGAAATTCCTTAGAGGAATCTTAAGGAAATGTTGGTAGTAGTCGGCCGGAGTGGCCGAGCGGTTCTAGGCGCTTCAGTCTGGAACCGCGCGACCGCTACGGTCGCAAGTTAGAATCCTGCCTTGGGCTTGGATGTGTGTGATGTCCTTAGGTTAGTTAGGTTTAAGTAGTTTTAAGTTCTAGGGGACTGATGACCTCAGATGTTGAGTCCCATAGTGCTCACAGCCATTTATTTTTGTTGGTAGTAACAAAATAAGTTGCTCACCAACCGACATTCTAGTGACTCTTGTTCACTGATTTTAAGTGTGGGAGTCTTACCCATGGGCCATTAGGGCTAGTAGACCACATAGAGAATGTCCAAAGAAGAGCAGCGCGTTTCGTCACAGATTCGTTGAGTAAGTGCAAACCGTCTCGCAGTGTAAAACCAAGCGCAACGGTAGATGCAACAACAGCGACATTTTGCAGCAAAAAGAGCTTTAGTGATAAAATCCCGAGAGCGAACGGTCCGTAAAGACTCAAGCAAGATATTCCTCGTCACCTCGTGCATCTCGTTAAATGACTATGACACGAACATCAAAGAAGTTCGAAGTCATTGGAAGGTTTATCCACACTCTAAAATGCAACAAGAAAAGGGGAAAATAATTGTGACGCCATAAGTACTATAATAATACAAGTATCCGAAGACCTGAATTGTGTTTCCGGCCGCGGTGGCCGAGGGGTTGTAAGCGCTTCAGTCTGGAACCGCGCGACTGCTACGGTGGCAGGTTCGAATCCTGCCTCGGGTATGGATGTGTGTGATGTCCTTAGGTTAATTAGGTTTAAGTAGTTCTAATTTCTAAGGGACTGATGACCTCAGATGTTAAGTCCCATAGTGCTCAGAGCCATTTGAACCATTTTTTTGAATTGTGTTCCTCCTCATTTCTATGCAGCCCATATGACTTGGGCTAATTTCCTTTTCTAACTTCATTTCGGTACAGTCGCGTAACTATACAAAATTGTTACTGTAAGAGACCACTTGAGAACACTGCACAGTATGGCAGTCAGTCCAGATGCAAATTAATGAAACGAGAAAGCAAATACGACGAAACGCGTTATTTGAGATGACACAGTCTTAAACGCTAGTGTTCTCTAATTTATCGTAATACTTGACACTTCAAAAAGTAGGTTTCTCCTTGAAATAACGTGACGACATTTTTGTACTGGACCGAGACCTGGGATTCACGTTCAGCAATTGTGGTGCCTGTTAATTAAACCAAAAAGATCTTAAATATCATTTCACTCACAAATAACGAAGTGTGAGCATGTTTAAAATTGAAATGACATGGTGTAAAGTTTTATGTTCGATCGGGATTCGAATCTAGAACGTAGTCCCATTGTTAACTACGCACAATCAAAAGTTAGATATCGAATTTTTCACCAGTAGCAAGAAGACAAAGTGAAATGATGAGACGGGAAAGCTTTGCCGTATCGGGATTTGAACTGGGGACCTACCTACGTTGTTTTCTATACTGTCCAGTCATATGAATGTATCCACCTATCAAAAGCCTGAATAACCCTCTCTTGCAGCGCGGACGGCTGCGGGAACTGCAGAAAGAGAGTCAGTGAGGTTCTGGAAGGTACCGACTGGGATGTGAAGCCATTTCGACACCATTGCCGTGGCCAGCAGCATTACGTGTCTCGACTGAGTATCCGTGGCACGTACAGCCTGATCGAGGTAGACCCAGAGATTCTCGATAGTGTTTAAACCTGATGAGTTTGTGACTAGGGGAATACGATAAACTCATCCTTGTGTTTTTTCGAACCACATATGCACACTGCGAGCTGTGTGACAAGTTGCTGCAGGTAGATGCCGAGGAACAACGAGCTGCATGTAGGCGTGGACATGGCCTCCAAGGATAAATGGTTCAAATGGCTCTGAGCACTATGCGACTTAACTTCTGAGGTCATCAGTCGCCTAGAACTTAGAACTACTTAAACCTAACCAACCTAAGGACAGCACACACATCCATGCTCGAGGCAGGATTCGAACCTGCCACCGTAGCGGTCGCTCGGTTCCAGACTGTAGCGCCTAGAACCGCACGGGCACTCCGGCCGGCTCTCCAAGGATAGATGCAGAGTTATGTTGCTCCATTGTGCCTTCCAGCATGGCGAGATTACCCAGAAAACGCCACGAAACCATTGCCGCGACCATAAAGCTCCCTCCTCTGGCCTGGATCCTTCCGATGGTTGTTGCATGGAGTTTGCTCTCAGACCTTTCACGCCATTCACTCCAACACCGATAGAGAATAAACGTGATTTACCTGAAAAGGCCAGCTGTCGCTACTCAATGGACGACCAGTTGCGTTACTAGAGGGCGAATTCCAATCTTCGTCGCGAATGAACAGCAGTCAACATTGGTGCTTGAGCCAGGCGTCTGCTGCAGGGGCGCATACACAGCAACGTTTGCAGAACGGTCCTCGAGCAGACACTGTTGGTATTCCGTTGGTTCATCTGGGCCAGGCTGTTCCAGCTCGTCGTTTTAAAGAACCAAGACGATTGAAGAACGTTAAATGTCCATTACTCATCTGCCTCTCAAATAAACGTAACTTTTCCATGAACTCTTTGATCTGGTCGTTCATGTCAACGATTAGCTGCCCTTTACCCTGCAATGACAGATTTAAATTATTCAGATGCATAGTTATGTCAGCTAGGAACGCCAGGTCTGATATCCATTTTATATCTTTCAGACAACGCATTTTTTCCCCTTTCATTTCGAGAAAAAGGGATGTTTCCTCACGAATGGCAAAGAAAACATCAAGAACTTTTCCCCGACTCAGCCAACGAGCTGTACTGTGGTAAGGTACATCCCCATACTCCGCTTCCATATCTTTCAGGAATCCTTTGAATTGGCGATGATTCATACCTTGACGCCGCACAAAATTCACACACTTCACGACATCTTTCATTATGCCACCTAGCTCTACTGTTTCAGCACACAGTGCCTCTTGGTGAATAAAACAATGAAGAGTCAAAATGTCTTTCCCGAATTTGGCCCTGAGTTTATTTTTCAAACGAGAAGCAAAACCTTGGTGACGATCATTTGTGGTGCACCGTCCGTCGCTACAGAATGGAGCTTATCCCACGGCAAATTCCTATTTTCCACAAACAGCTTCAAAAATGTCACCTCCTGTTGCGGTGTAATCGAGTGGTACCACATCCAAGAGTTCTTCACTTAGTTGCAGCTCCATGTCGACACCACGCACAAAGACTGCAAGCTGAGCACAGTCCGATATGTCGGTGCTTTCGTCAAGCGCTAGCGAAAATGCAACAAAGCTCTCCGCCTTTTTCCTGAGCTGTGTCTCTAAATCCGCTGTCATGTCCAGGATTTGACGAGACATTGTCTGCTTCGACAGGCAAACCCCTTCAATTGCCTGCACCTCCCTTGGAAACAAACATTCCGCAACTGCAACCATGCACGATTTTACGAGTGGTCCCACCGAAAACGGCTTGCCACTCGTCGCAATGATGTGAGCGACCCTGTAGCTTGCTCGAATTGCAGATTCAGTAGTGTTTTCTCCGCTCTCATTCATCTGAAAATTATAAACGCATTACAGAACACGAACTATGTTGCATGTTTTGATACCCTCCGTATTACGAAACCGTTTTTGAACTTACGTCTCCTGGTATGTCGTTCTTAAGCCTGGCTACCAGTTCTCTCCGTGCAACGCCTTCTACCTGATCGTAGTGCGCTGCGTGAAGACGTACACAGGGTGAGTCACCTAACGTTACCGCTGGATATATTTCGTAAACCACATCAAATACTGACGAACCGATTCCACAGACCGAACGTGAGGAGAGGGGCTAGTGTAATTGTTTGATACAAACCATACAAAAATGCACGGAAGTATGTTTTTTAACACAAACCTACGTTTTTTTAAATGGAACCACGTTAGTTTTCTTAGTACATCTGAACATATAAACAAATACGTAGTCAGTGCCTTTTGTTGCATTGTAAAATGTTAATTACATCCGGAGATATTGTAACCTAAAGTTGACGTTTGAGTACCACTCCTCCGCTGTTCGATCGTGTGTATCGGAGAGCACCGATTACGTAGGGATCCAAAGGGAACGGTGATGGACCTTAGGTACAGAAGAGACTGGAACAGCACATTACGTCCACATGCTAACACTTTTTTATAGGTCTTTTTCACTGACGCACATCTACATTACCATGAGGGGTGAGGTACACGTACACACGTGGTTTCCGTTTTCAATTACGGAGTGGAATAGAGCGTGTCCCGACATGTCAGGCCAATAGATGTTCAATGTGGTGGCCATCATTTGCTGCACACAATTGCAATCTCTGGCGTAATGAATGTCGTACACGCCGCAGTACACCTGGTGTAATGTCGCCGCAGGCTGCCACAATACGTTGTTTCATATCCTCTGGGGTTGTAGGCACATCACGGTACACATTCTCCTTTAACGTACCCCACAGAAAGAAGTCCAGAGGTTTAAGATCAGGAGAACGGGCTGGCCAATTTATGCGCCCTCCACGTCCTATGAAACGCCCGTCGAACATCCTGTCAAGGGTCAGCCTAGTGTTAATTGCGGAATGTGCAGGTGCACCATCATGCTGATACCACATACTTCTGTACCCACGGTCCATCACCGTTCCCTTTGGATCCCTACGTAATTCGGTGCTCTCCGATACACACGATCGAACAGCGGAGGAGTGGTACTCAAGCGTCAACTTTAGGTTACAATATCTCCGGATGTAATTAACATTTTACAATGCAACAAACGGCACTGACTACGTATTTGTTTATATGTTCAGATGTGCTAACAAAACCAACGGGGTTCCATTTAAAAAAACGTAGGTTTGTGTTAAAAAACATACTTCCGTGCATTTTTTTATGGTTTGTATTAACCAGTTACGCTAGCCCCTCTCCTCACGTTCGGTCTGTGGAATCGATTCGTCAGTATTTGATGTGGTTTACGAAATATATCCAGCGGTAATGTTAGGTGACTCACCCTGTATAATGTCGTCGTATATTGTACCTCTTCGCAGAATTAAATACTTTATGATATACAATACATTGCGGATGACCATCTCTCTCAATGAATAGAAAGGTATCCTCCAATAGAGGTACAGGGCTCCCGCGGCTAGTCATAGCTGTCATTGAACATGGATTATTGCGTCAGTTGCGGCTGCATGCGTCCAGGGGCAGTGAGTTCGCTTTCCCCCTCCACGCGGCTCCGAGCTGCCGCAGTGAACGCTCCGGCTCCCTGCAGCTCGGTTGGAACAGCCTCGTCTGGGCGGTCAATTGCTCAACAGTTGCACGAATGTTCGCCTGTACATATCTTTGCAGCCGTCGTTCACCCCTTGTCATCTATGGCTCGTGGTGCGCCACCGTTGCTTCGGACAGCACCATTTTGCTGTGCACTCTATTCTTTCACCACGGCGGCACGCGATCAGTTTACAAGCTTAGCCGTTTCGTAAATGCCTCCACCTTTGGCCCGAAAACCAATGATCATGCCCTTTCGGACGTCGGATAAAACGCTCCCTTTCCGCATTACGACAACGAGTGCACTGTTCTCGCACACCCCGACACGCTTCATATGCCCTCCACTGCTAGTGCTGCCACCTGACCTCTGTGAGTGGTTATTGCACGTTAACGTCGAACATTGGCGGTGGTCGCATTAATCTGACTGCACCCTGGAGCTACGAATAGACGCTAAATACTGTCCTTTTTTCCCACCAGTACCAAGATGTGCACATGTCTGAATTGGAAATAACGTGTCGAAAACTCCTGTGCTGACTGAGAGTTGAACACCTGCTCATGTAATTGTCGTTGACTATACACGAAAAGACGTTAAATATCGATTTTTTTCACCAGTAGCAAGGATTCGGGTGGTTCAAGATGAAATTATGTAATGAAAGTTTCTGTCTGAAAGGGAGCCGAAACAGGGACATACTGTTGCTGTCGATAGTGTACGAAAAGACATTAAACATTATAATTATTTCATAACGAGGTCTTATGTAATTATTTTTCACATGTAGGAGACATTTAGAAGTTTTGAATTCCACAAACGAAGAAACGATGGAACTGTTTCGTCCCAAAGTAGTCAAATCCGGCGAAACGGGACATCTGAATTAGAATCCCACTCCAGCACCTATATTTTCTAAATCATAAGTTCACATACAATGGAAAATAAGTCCCCTGCAACAACTACATGACGATTGGATCATTATTAAAATAATATGTCTGGTGAAAGAAAACTTATTGGTGGCAGAGTTTCTGCCACTTCCGTCTCTTGTGACGGCCCACCGTACAGCGACTCTCCTCTACCCGGTAGTAAACTGACGTCATGTTTAAAGTGTGTTTGGAACCACGGTGTAGCCCTTCGCTGTTTAATTGGGGTTACTAGAGGTGAGAGGAAAGGCCTTGCCGCAGTGGCTACACCAGTTCCCGTGAGATTAACCGATGTCGGGCGTGGCCGCCACTTGGATGGGTGACCATCCAGGCCGCCATGCGCTGTTGCCGTTTTTAGGGGTGCACTCAGCCTCGTGATGCCAATTGAGGAGCTACTCGACCGAATAGTAGCGGCTCCGGCCAACGAAAACCATCATAACGACCGGGAGAGTGGTGTGCTGACCACACACCCCTCCTATATGCATCCTCAACTGAGGATGACACGGCGGTCGGATGGTCCAGATGGGCCACTTGTGGCCTGAAGACGGAGTGCTGCTGCTGCTGTGCTGCTTCTAGAGGTGAGGTAGTTGTATTCGTGTTTGCTAAACATGGTTACCTCAAGTGTGAATTGAACCCAGACCCTAAAGATAGAAAACTAGAATTGTTCCAACAGATCATGGAAATATATGTATGGCAGAGTCATGATTTTGTCATAACTAAGAGTGCTCAAAGTTGGATAAGAGTTCTGATTCCCTGGAGGTGGATTACAGCCTGTTCAAAACATTCATTTGCTAATTTGTCTGCATCCCATTCCATAGCTTCCTACGCTAATCAACGCATACTTTCCACTTGATTTTGTTATCACTGAAATAAAATCACACAACAGTCACCTGCACGATCTGGCAACATGGTATGATGAGGAACTTTCTGTTGGAATTGTTACTTTCCACCCGCCACTTGAACCGTTATGGTGTTCTACGTATTTATGGTCTATCGGTAAATGCAAACCTTAGATATCGAGCAGACACTTTTCTTAATTTTTTTTTAAACTACAGCCCACATCTCGTGGTCGTGCGGTAGCGTTCTCGCTTCCCACGCCCGGGTTCCCGGGTTCGATTCCCGGCGGGGTCAGGGATTTTCTCTGCCTCGTGATGGCTGGGTGTTGTGTGCTGTCCTTAGGTTAGTTAGATTTAAGTAGTTCTAAGTTCTAGGGGACTTACGACCACAGCAGTTGAGTCCCATAGTGCTCAGAACCATTTTTAAAACTACATTTCGTCTCATATGTTTGTATAGACAAGGGCGTTACTGGCTTTCCTCGTGCACTATATGACTGATAAATATTGGAGTATATGAACTGCCAGGGCAAAATTTACCTGAAAAAAGTAAACTGGTGCATAAGCTCGTGGGGATTTAGTTTGACGTGTTGTCACAGAGGTTTTTATAAGTATATTTATCAACCGTCATTTTTTATTTTAAGTTCTAGAATTTTTCTTGCTGGTGAATGGTGATACGGACAGATTAGCTATCGAATTTGCTGAACAGACTGTAATCCATTCCCAGGGAGCCATAATTCTGATCCGATTTGAAGGATCTTCAGATACGACAAAATCATAAGCCTGCTATACATATACACTGATCGGTCAAAACGCTACGATCACTCCCCACCGCGATGTTGGATGGCGTGGGCACGTGACACAGTAACCAAAGTGTGTAAGCGGAGTAGACACGGACAGGGACCACCATAGCGAAGAAATGGGCTGAAAATGAGGAAATCCACTGAGATAAGCGACTCTGACAAACGGCAGATTATCATTACACAGAGCATCTAGAAAACGGCGAAGATGGTCGAATGCTCACGTGCTACTGTCGTGAGCATCTACGGAAAGAGGTAGTTTTCTGTCCTTTCCGGGGTTAACTGTGGTGAGCCCCCAAACCATCGGAATGGTTGATTTCAGTGGCCGCCCTCCAACCTCACCATCAGGGTGACTGATTTCGGTGTGTGTTTCCATCCACCCGCCGGAACTCTTGCGCTGGTTGCTACGCGGCTACTGGCGTAATATAAACCACAGTCATTGTAATAAAGTAAAGCGTCCATGAAGTGAAATTGATAGGCGCACCTGCCACGGATACTCACGAAAATCAAACACCCCCATGGTAAGAGGCAAGGTAACTCATCGAACTCAAGCATCCCAGTCGTGAGAGGCGAAAGGATTCACCTATATCAAGCATCCTGCTGGGTACAGAAAAGTATTGCACTACGTCGTTGTTCCTGGATCACGCTAAACGTAGTTTCTAGCCATACATTGAAACGGATAACCATATTGTGCTGTACAATCAAATTTACAACACTAAAGTAAATTTCGAACATCAATACCAACCGTTAGAACATGAAGGTTTACATTACAGTCGTAACTTAAATTAAGAATTAAATGCGTCGTTTCTAAATTGTAAAAACATGCACACTTGATATACGAGGGTTGTCCAGAAAGTAATGCCGAAAACAATGCTAAGAATGCGAAACGTTACGTATGTGTAGTTTGAAGTCTCCTGAGCGAGCGCGCCAAGTTTCCGTCACTTCCGACAGATAGCGTAGCTGCAGGACAATTTCAAAATGGCTTCTGCAGGTGATATACGTCACAAGCAACTTGCCCTCATTGAATTTCTCACTGCAGAAAAATAAACTGTGGGGAATATTCACAAACGTTTGACAAAGTCTATGGAGCACCTGTTGTCGACAGAAGTACAGCTAGTCGCTGGGCATGGAGGGTGAGGTCATCAGAAGGCGGTACGGCGGAGCTCCACGATTTGTAGCGGTCGGGGAGACCATCCACGGCCGTCACACCTGACATGTTGCAGCGAGCTGATGTCATTCGCGAGGACTCGGCAGTTGGCTCTGCATCTGTCAGTGAGTAAAGGAAATCTGAAGGCTGCTGAACACATCACAAAACGGGGTTGGACAGTGTTACCCCATTCACCCTACAGCCCTGACTTATCCCCCTCGGACTTCCACTTGTTTGGGCCGTTAAAGGATGCCATTCGTAGAAGACATTTTGAGGAATATGAGGAGGTGATTTGAAGATAGGGCATACACACCCTTGTTTCACACTGGAGGAAAGCCATACAACCCGATGAAGATTGCGTGGAAAAATAGGGTGTGTAGATAAAACACCATTCTTTCGTGTGTGTAATCTTAATTATGTTCAATAAAGAATTGTTGAAGAAAAAAATGAGGTGCATTACTTTTTGTATATCAATTACAATTTTGTATATATTTTTACCAAAGATGGAAAACAATGGTTTGAGTCAGCCGTACGTATTTTTTGGCGTAGAATCCGAGCATGTAGTAAAAATGAGTGGGGGTGGGGGGAGGGTTTCCATTTGAAAATACAAAGTTGACCCCGCATACGGAGGAGGGGTTGTTAGAAGGTGGCCAGTTCTAGCACAGGCAGATGTCTCCTTTACTAATATCAGCTTTTCACCTTGAACATTTTTTTGTATGATGAGTCGTTTTCGAGATATTTAGTTGTGTATATTATTGTTCTTGGATTGTTGTTGTTGTTGTGGTCTTCAGTCCTGAGACTGATTTGATGCAGCTCTCCATGCTACTCTATCCTGTGCAAGATTCTTCATCTCCCAGTATCTACTGCAACCTACATCCTTCTGAATCTGCTTAGCATATTCATCTCTTGGTCTCCCTCTACAATTTTTACCCTCCACGCTGCCCTCCAATACTAAATTGGTGATCCCTTGATGCCTCAACACATGTCCTACCAACCGATCCCTTCTTCTAGTCAAGTTGTGCCACAAACTTCTCTTCTCCCCAATCCTATTCAATACTTCCTCATTAGTTATGTGATCTACCCATCTAATCTTCAGCATTCTTCTGTAGCACCACATTTCAAAAGCTTCTATTCTCTTCTTGTCCAAACTATTTATCGTCCATGTTTCACTTCCATAAATGGCTACACTCCATACAAATACTTTCAGAAATCACTTCCTGACACTTAAATCTATACTCGATGTTAACAAATTTCTCTTCTTCAGAAACGCTTTCCTTGCCATTGCCAGTCTACATTTTATATCCTCTCGACATCGGCCATCATCAGTTATTTTGCTCCCCAAATAGCAAAACTCCTTTACTACTTTAAGTGTCTCATTTCCTAATCTAATTCCCTCAGCATCACCTGATTTAATTCGACTACATTCCATTATCCTCGTTTTGCTTTTGTTGATGTTCATCTTATACCCTCCTTTCAAGACACTATCCATTCCATTGAACTGCTCTTCCAAGTCCTTTGCTGTCTCTGACAGAATTACAATGTCATCGGCGAACCTCAAAGTTTTTATTACTTCTCCATGGATTTTAATACCTATTCCGAATTTTTCTTTTGTTTCCTTCACTGCTTGCTCAATAAACAGATTGAATAACATCGTGGAGAGACTACAACCTCGTCTCACTCCCTTCCCAACCACTACTTCCCTTTCATGTCCCTCGAGTCTTATAACTGCCATCTGGTTCCTGTACAAATTGTGCCGGCCGGAGTCGCCGTGCGGTTCTAGGCGCTACAGTCTGGAGCCGAGCGACCGCTACTGTCGCAGGTTCGAATCCTGCCTCGGGAATGGATGTGTGTGATGTCCTTAGGTTAGTCAGCTTTAAGTAGTTCTAAGTTCTAGGGGACTGATGACCTCAGACGGTTCAAATGGCTCTGAGCACTATGGGACTTAACATCTGTGGTCATCAGTCCCCTAGAACTTAGAAATACTTAAACCTAACTAACCTAAGGACATCACACACATCCATGCCCGAGGCAGGATTCGAACCTGCGACCGCAGCGGTCACGCGGTTCCAGACTGAAGCGCCTAGAACCGCACGACCACACCGGCCGGCCTGACCTCAGATGTTAAGTGTGGTGTCACCGCCAGACACCACACTTGCTAGGTGGTAGCATTTAAATCGGCCGCTGTCCGCTAGTATACGACGGACCCACGTGTCGCCACTGTCAGTAATTGCAGACCGAGCGCCACCACAAGGCAGGTCTAAAGAGACGTACTAGCACTCGCCCCAGTTGTACGGACGACTTTGCTAGCGACTACACTGACGAAGCCTTTCTGTCATTTGCCGAGAGATAGTTAAAATAGCCTTCATAGTGCTCAGAGCCATTTGAACCATTTTTTGTGTTGCATAATATGAGTCAGATTCTTCCACTCGATCAGGTGTGAAAATACTGTACGTGCTCTAGCAGCGTGAGTTTACGATCCTATAAATCTTTCCTCAGAGGTATTGTTCCAACGAACGTAATCGTTACCTCTCCTTCCAGCTGTCACTTCGACACTGCCAGCGGAGTACTTAGAATGCGCTAAACTTTTGCAGAGATAGCTTATCACGGGGAGATAACGAATGTTTACTTCTCCCACTCTAATCTATTTGCACGTGGTAGGCACGCCAGTTGCTCTTTCGCTGATCGAGTGCCTCCGTTCCGCATCAGCTTCAGTCTCTCCGCCCGCGTCACCGCAGTATCAAGCAGCGGAGTGAAGTGCGACTTCCAGCTGCGTGTCAACGAGAAACGTGTGCTAGTCTGCAGTGCACGCGACAGTAAGATTGTGTGTCAGCTACAGCTGCTGCATCTCCTGGTGTTCAATTGCCCTGCAGCGTGGCTCTTGTTGGCGAGTGCTATTGTTTGCGGATAATCCGTCCCTGGCTGTTCCACGTGTACGAAGCATCAGACGGTCCAGCGAGCAGAGCGCCGCGCTGCTTCACAACGTGGAAGTGTGCCATCAGCTGTCCGTCCGATGCCGCCGAGCGTTTCCCGTCAGGAGGACGGCTTCAGCGAATTGTGTTCCCGGAAGCAAGGTAAGGTACGTCGTGCTATTTCTGCTACAGCAAAAACAAAGATACACATAAGCTAAGTGTTTCAAGTGTAAGAAAATTACTTTTTCATTGGAAAGTTGCAGTAAAATATTAGCACCATTTCTACTTTTATGAGAAAATTTTTGTTAGCCTTTGCCGTGGCTGTTATCGATATCGGATGGAACAACAAGTTTACTGTCACTAGTTATTTCCACGACGTGTTTCGCAGGTTTAAGCCTCCATCATCAAATGGGTGTATTTGGATTAAGGGGGGTAGAACATCAAACGGCCCGACTTGGAGCAGGAGAGGCATCACAGGACATTTTAATTTCCAGTGTCTTACTTTTACAAATAAATTCATAAAACTTTGTCAGCATCGCCAGGAAGGATTCAGGATTCGCACTCATTGCAGTGGAAGTTCGAAAACATAGCAAAATATTTTTTTTACGTGTGAAATTTCATCATTTTTTCACTTACTAATGGCTGCATTTGTTGCTATAGGTACACTTTTCTTCATAAGTTAGAGAGATTCTTCGATGAATTTTGCACAGCATACATACCATACTTACAGGTGTATGAAACTCTAGAATTTATTTAATTTATGAAAAAACGAATGATCTGTTGTATTTTAAACTTCATGTTTAGAAAAAACACAAATTTTGTAGTTAATTACCTCAATTTTTACCACAAGTTTTAATAGTTTTGGAAAATTCTAGGGTTTCATACACCTTTAAGTATGGTTTGTGTGCTGTGCAAAATTCATCGAACCATCTCTCTTACTTATGAAGAAAAGTGTACCTACAGCAACAAATGCTGCCATTAGTAAGTGAAAAAAATGATGAAACTTCACATGTAAAAAAAATTACTTCGTTACGTTTTCGAACTTCCACTGCTATGAGTGTGAATTCTGAATCCTTCCTGGTCATGCTGACGAAGTTTAATGAATTTATTTGTAAAAGTATAGACAGTGGAAATTAAAATGTCCTGTGGAGCCTCTCCTGCTCGAAGTCGGCCCGTTTGACGTCCTCCCCCCCCTTAATATGGAATGTACGTATTGTGTTTTCACTTGGGAATAACCTGTGGCACTGCCTAGTAGAGAAAAACACTATTTCATTACATGGCTTCCAGTCTTGTGGAGGTCTCTGAAAGAATGAACGAAAGTGTAAATGTGGAAGTAAAATAAAAGTAAGACTAAAAATACTTCCATTATTCACAGGCTCCTTTTCCTGTCGCGTTACATAATATACACCAGTGCACTTTGTAAACACTGAAGGGACCAAACGTGCAGTTTAGAATCTAATAAGTGAAAAGGAAGATGTAGAAAACCAAAACAAAATTTTCGAGCAAGTCTCAAAACATGGTAGAGATCTGTGGTTGCGTAGATGAATAGAAATTTAAGTGTAAATATCTCCAGTGGTCACAGATTTATATTTTTGATGTCATTTCTTTTCCAGTCTTCCATTAGCTGCGTGTGTGTATGCGTAACTGGAGTATCTACGGTCTTGGACCAGTATGCATAAACTGTTCGACTGTGTTTATAGAACAGAATAAGCGCAGCTAATGGTTGAAGCAGTAGTGAGAAATTAAGTAAACTTAATGTTTCCGCAAGGATATCTGTGTTTACAAAAGCATAAATTTTGGATAGGCACAACAAATTGAAATTTCGGAAGCGATTACCGTTTTGACTGTTTCATATCGCCTTTCAGTCCACTCCGTTTTAATCTATCGGAATTTGGACTAGCTCGTCTGTGACATTACCTATAAATACTCGCATTTTTATTGTCTTTTATTTACTGTTTTAAGGAGTCTCCTATACTTCCATGTAAAGTTATCTGTAGTTTTGATGCATTTTGTGAATTTTGAGGACAGAGAAGATGAAATCAGTATCGCACAAGCCACCTTACTGTGTGTGTGGGATGGTACATCTCATACCAACATCGTTTCCCCCTTTTGTCCCATTCGCACTAAAAGAACGTCTTTCAAGCAAAGCTCCACAAGATCTCGAATTTCGCCGATTTTATTGTTATGGTCGTTTCGCAAGATGTGTATGGAAGGAAGTATTGTGTTGCTTAACTGTTCTCGGAACGTACGGTCTCCAAGTCGTAACAGTAAACCTTACCGTGACGCATAATGTCCTCTAACGGCAGCTGTCACTGTGCATCTCCGTGACACTTTCGCGCTTCCTAAACAAACCCGCAACGGAACCTGCTGCTATTCTCTACATCCTCTCTGCTCATCTTAACTCGTACAAGACTGTTGGGAAATGCTCAATAATCGGTCCAACTGTGGTTTTGTCAGCTGAGCCATTCTTGCGCGAATTACATTTCTTAGGATTCGGGCAATGAATCACAACACAGAACCTGTTTTTCTTTCGACTTTTCACGTGTTCAGTCCACATTAAGTCGCACCACAACATATCCTCCGATATGTTTTACGCATGTTAGTGTTTCTCACGACTGATCGTCAATTTTGTAATCGAATAATGACGGGTGTTTCTGCGTACTTAAGTGTCATTCGTACCTATTAATGTACGTAACTCCTTAGAACATGTAGCAGTGAAAGATTTAATATTTACTTTTGTAAATCGTAATCTCTTTAAGTTGAGACAAAAAGTTTTCGATTGTCTTTAGCGGGTGACAGCGATGTGGTGTTGCAAAATAACTTACACTACTGGCCATTAAAATTGCTACACTAAGAAGAAATGCAGATGATAAACGGGTATTCATTGGACAAATATATTATACTAGAACTGACATGTGATTACATTTTCACGTAATTTGGGTGGTTACATTTTCACGTAATTTGGGTGCATAGATCCTGAGAAATCAGTACCCAGAACAACCACCTCTGGCCGTAATAACGGCCTTGATACGCATGGGCATTGAGTCAAACAGAGCTTGGATGGCGTGTACAAGCACAGCCGCCCATGCAGCTCCAACACGATACCACAGTTCATCAAGAGTAGTGACTGGCGTATTGTGACGAGCCAGTTGCTCGGCCCCATTGACCAGACGTTTTCAATTGGGGAGAGATCTGGAGAATGTGCTGGCCAGGGCAGCAGTCGAACATTTTCTGTATCCAGGAAGACCAGTACAGGACCTGTAACATGCGGTCGTGCATTGTCCTGCTGAAATGTAGGGTTTCGCAGGGATCGAATGAAGGGTAGAGTCACGGGTCGTAACACATCTGAAATGTAACGTCCACTGTTCAAAGTGCCTTCAGTGCGAACAAGAGGTGACCGAGACTTGTAACCAGTGGCACCCCATACCATCACGCCGGGTGATACGCCAGTATGGCGATGACGAATACACGCTTCCAATGTGCGTTCACCGCGATGTCGCCAAACATGAATGCGACCATCATGGCCGGCCAGGGTGGCCGAGCGGTTCTAGGCGCTACAGTCTGGAACCGCGCAACCGCTACGGTCGCAGGTTCGAATCCTGCCTCGGGCATGGATGTGTGTGATGTCCTTAGGTTAGTTAGGTTTAAGTAGTTCTAAGTTCTAGGGGACTGATGACCTCAGAAGTTAAGTCCCATAGCGCTCAGAGCCATTTGAACCATTTGCGACCATCATGATGCTGTAAACAGAACCCGGATTCATCCGAAAAAATGACGTTTTGCCATTCGTGCACCCAGGTTCGTCGCTGAGTACACCATCGCAGGCGCTCCTGTCTGTGATGCAGCGTCAAGGGTAAACGCAGCAATGGTCTCTGAGCTGATAGTCCATGCTGCTGCAAACGTCGTCGAACTGTACGTGCAGATGGTTGTTGTCTTGCAAACGTCCCCATCTGTTGACTCAGGGATCGAGACGTGGCTGCACGATCCGTTACAGCCATGCGGATTAAGATGCGTCATCTCGACTGCTAGTGATACGAGGCCGTTGGGATCCAGCACGGCGTTCCGTATTACCCTCCTGAACCCACCGATTCCATATTCTGTTAACAGTCATTGGATCTCGACCAACGCGAGCAGCAATGTCGCGATACGATAAACCGCAATCGCGATAGGCTGCAATCTGACCTTTATCAAAGTCGGAAACGTGATGGTACGCATTTCTCCTCCTTACACGAGGCATCACAACAACGTTTCACCGGGCACCGCCGGTCAACTGCTGTTTGTGTATGAGAAATCGGCTGGAAACTTTCTTCACGTCAGCACGTTGTAGGTGTCACCACCGGCGTCAACCATGTGTGAATGCGCTGAAAAGCTAATCGTTTGCATATCACAGAATCTTCTTCCTGTCGGTTAAATTTCGCGTCTGTAGCACGTCATCTTCGTGGTGTAGCAATTTTAATGGCCAGTAGTGTATGTACATTTCCTGTGTCAGATCCAATGCAACACAGACATTTTCTCCTGGCAACTGTTAACAGCATCAGCCTATTTCTGAAATGCGTGTGAACGCAATGTTGTCCCGTAAATCAACTTATTCATGACGGGTTTCACGCATAGGACAGTGTTCGTAGTGGAAAAATATCCTTTACAATGGTATCTCATTCATTCTTTTAAACATGACGTGAAAAACATTCAGTGATTTGAGAAACGTAATAAACGTAAGTACTCTGCATTACAGCACTGGCTCAAGCAACAAGAACACTTACGGAAAAAATCATTACACTGAGTTGTGCAACGTAAACGAAAGTTGGTAGGCGTGTTTCTACATCTAAAAGATGATGTCTATTTAGATTTGGCGCCTGTCGCATAAGCGTGGCGCTGGAAGTACCACGATCAGGGTTAAAATCGTGTTTGGTTTAAATACACGCTGCAGCGGTCGTGAGCGTCAGTTACGTTTGAAGGGGGGTAAGACGTCAAACGGGACGACTTGGAGCAGGAGAGGCATCACAGGACATTTTAATTTCCAGTATCTATACTTTTACAAATAAATTCATCAAACCTTGTCAGCATCACCAGGAAGGATTCAGGATTTACACCCATTGCAGTGGAAGTTCGAAAACATAACAAAACTAATTTTTTTACGTGCGAGATTTCATCATTTTTTCACTTACTAATGGCTGCATTTGTTGCTATAGGTACACTTTTCTTCATAAGTTAGAGAGATTCTTCGATGAATTTTGCACAGCATACATACCATACTTACAGGTGTATGAAACTCTAGAATTTATTTAATTTATTAAAAAACGAATGAACTCTTATATTTTAAACTTCATGTTTAGAAAAAACACAAATTTTATAGTTAAGTACCTCAATTTTTATCACAGTTTTTAATAGATTTGGAAAATTCTAGAGTTTCATACACCTTTCAGTATGGTTTGTATGCTGTGCAAATTCATCGAAGAATCTCTCTTACGTATGAAGAAAAGTGTACCTACAGCAACAAATGCTGCCATTACTAAGTGAAAAAAATGAAGTCATTTCACATGTAAAAAAAATTATTTCGTATGTTTTCGAACTTCCACTGCTATGAGTGTGAATTCTGAATCCTTCCTGGTCATGCTGACGAAGTTTTATGAATTTATTTGTAAAAGTATAGACAGTGGAAATTAAAATGTTCAGTGGTACCTCTCCTGCTCCAAGTCAGCCCGTTTGACGTCCTAACCCCCTGAAATAGGGCGTGCTGGGTTGATGTTAGCGATGAATACTTTTAGGGCGACGGAGACGTCATTATCAACACCTCACTGAGTTTCAACGGGGTCGTGTAATAGGACTACGAGAAGCTGGATGTTACTGCAGAAAGACTTGACAGGAATGTAGCAATTTTAGATAATTCTGGTGGTGGTGATGACGAGAATGTACGTCGCGAGAAGACCAGGCTACGAACGGCCACGTGGCACTACCGAGAGGGAAGATTGTCGCGTTCGGCTTATGACTCTGGCGCATAACACTGCATCTGCAACTACAGTCTGAGCAGAGTTGGCACCACAGTGATACAATGAACTGTTACAAATCGATTACTTCAAGGGCAGCTCCGAGCCAGGCTCCTTGTACAGTGCATTCCACTGACCCCAAACCACCTCCATTTATGACGTCAGTGGTGTCGAGCGAGAGCTCATAGGAGGACGGAGTGGAGGTCTGTTGCGTTTTCTAATGAAAGCTTGTTCTGCTTCGGTGCCAGTGATGGCCGTGTGCTGGTTAGAAGGAGGCCAGCTGAGTGCCTGCAACCAATCTGTCTGCGGACTAGACACACTGGACCTATGCCAGGAGTTATGATTTGGGGTGCGATTTCCTATGGTAGCAGGAGCACTCTCTTGGTTATCCCACGCGCCCTGGCTGCAAAATTGTACGTCCGTCTTGTTGTGTCGGCAGAAGAGCCAACACCGTGTTACTAGTGGAGGCCGAAATGCACGCGTTTTAGCTCACGCAGGCTGGCGTGAGGAGGGAAGGACTATACTGACGTGAGGTCTGGAACATGACAAGGAGTGAGAATTCAGAAAGCGGACGTAATTAGTTTGATACTTTAATCCATTAATGATGAACGTCGCTCTTGACGGTACATGATTCACAATATTATCCATTCAGAATACATAGTAATTATAGTAACTGAATATAGCACCTTGCTAGGTCGTAGCAAATGACGTAGCTGAAGGCTATGCTAAACTGTCGTCTCTGCAAATGAGAGCGTATGTAGACAGTGAACCATCGCTAGCAAAGTCGGCTGTACAACTGGGGCGAGTGCTAGGGAGTCTCTCTAGACTAGACCTGCAGTGTGGCGGCGCTCGGTCTGCAATCACTGATAGTGGCGACACGCGGGTCCGACGAATACTAACGGACCGCGGCCGATTTAAAGGCTATCAGCTAGCAAGTGTGGTGTCTGGCAGTGACACCACACATCTGGTCATCCGACCTGTTTTGCTGGCTTTCATGAACAACATTCCAGGGGCTGTTTTCCAACAGGACAACGCACTCCCACATGCCACTGTTTCATCCAAAATTGCTTTACAAGGTGTCGACATTTTGCATTGGCCTTCTCGATCACCAGATCTGTCTCCAGTCGAGCATATATGGGACAGCATTGGACAACAACTCCAGCGTCACACACAAACAGCATTAACTGTCCCTTTATTGACCAAGTGCCACAGGCATGGAACTCCATCGCACAAACTGACACCTGGCACCTGTACAACGCAATGAATGCACGTTTGCATTCTTGCATGCAATATTCTGACAGTTACACTGGTCATTAACGTGCCAGTATTTCACATTTGCACTGGCTTATCTCGCGCCTACAGTAACCTGTGGTCTTGCAGTGGTAATCACTTAAATATCTTACCTAGACAAATGTATTCCCGAGATTTCATTACATTAATTATTTTTCGCTGTTGCGATTTTTTTTTTTTTTTTTTTTGTCAGCGCAGAGCACTCGTCGTTATTTAAGCCAGTAATATTTATGCCAATATATACACTCCTGGAAATGGAAAAAAGAACACATTGACACCGGTGTGTCAGACCCACCATACTTGCTCCGGACACTGCGAGAGGGCTGTACAAGTAATGATCACACGCACGGCACAGCGGACACACCAGGAACCGCGGTGTTGGCCGTCGAATGGCGCTAGCTGCGCAGCATTTGTGCACCGCCGCCGTCAGTGTCAGCCAGTTTGCCGTGGCATACGGAGCTCCATCGCAGTCTTTAACACTGGTAGCATGCCGCGACAGCGTGGACGTGAACCGTATGTGCAGTTGACGGACTTTGAGCGAGGGCGTATAGTGGGCATGCGGGAGGCCGGGTGGACGTACCGCCGAATTGCTCAACACGTGGGGCGTGAGGTCTCCACAGTACATCGATGTTGTCGCCAGTGGTCGGCGGGAGATGCACGTGCCCGTCGACCTGGGACCGGACCGCAGCGACGCACGGATGCACGCAAGACCGTAGGATCATACGCAGTGCCGTAGGGGACCGCACCGCCACTTCCCAGCAAATTAGGGACACTGTTGCTCCTGGGGTATCGGCGAGGACCATTCGCAACCGTCTCCATGAAGCTGGGCTACGGTCCCGCACACCGTTAGGCCGTCTTCCGCTCACGCCCCAACATCGTGCAGCCCGCCTCCAGTGGTGTCGCGACAGGCGTGAATGGAGGGACGAATGGAGACGTGTCGTCTTCAGCGATGAGAGTCGCTTCTGCCTTGGTGCCAATGATGGTCGTATGCGTGTTTGGCGCCGTGCAGGTGAGCGCCACAATCAGGACTGCATACGACCGAGGCACACAGGGCCAACACCCGGCATCATGGTGTGGGGAGCGATCTCCTACACTGGCCGTACACCACTGGTGATCGTCGAGGGGACACTGAATAGTGCACGGTACTTCCAAACCGTCATCGAACCCATCGGTCTACCATTCCTAGACCGGCAAGGGATCTTGCTGTTCCAACAGGACAATGCACGTCCGCATGTATCCCGTGCCACCCAACGTGCTCTAGAAGGTGTAAGTCAACTACCCTGGCCAGCAAGATCTCCGGATCTGTCCCCCATTGAGCATGTTTGGGACTGGATGAAGCGTCGTCTCACGCGGTCTGCACGTCCAGCACGAACGCTGGTCCAACTGAGGCGCCAGGTGGAAATGGCATGGCAAGCCGTTCCACAGGACTACATCCAGCATCTCTACGATCGTCTCCATGGGAGAATAGCAGCCTGCATTGCTGCGAAAGGTGGATATACACTGTACTAGTGCCGACATTGTGCATGCTCTGTTGCCTGTGTCTATGTGCCTGTGGTTCTGTCAGTGTGATCATGTGATGTATCTGACCCCAGGAATGTGTCAATAAAGTTTCCCCTTCCTGGGACAATGAATTCACGGTGTTCTTATTTCAATTTCCAGGAGTGTATAAAAGATCACCAGAATAGATACGTAATGCAAACAGTAGCAGTAATTTATTCCTTGATCACCACGCAGCTCAAGATCAAGCCATATGTGAGTAGGTAAAAGTGAGATACGAGGGGATTAAAAAAAGTTACACGTGTCGTCCCTTGCTAAGACAATTGCGCAACGTATGTGGCGCTTTGTCTGAAGAAAGCACAATACACGTTCTGGCTATCTCGCAGAGACAGCTCTCCTGCGATACAGATAACATGTGCATCACAAGGTGGGAATGAAAAGACTCGGCAACTGCAAACATAATCCTAAATTGAACTCAGCGGGGCAGTACGATTCTTGAGGGCAAAGTCTAAATTGGACAAATATTTATCGTAAAACTCTGGTGGTATATGGACTAAATGTAATGCCGCGTGCAGCCCTAATGAAATGATGCCAACAATTGGACCAAGGACGCACAGACGTGGCTGATGCTGAATGGGAAGGAAGGCCGTCGACATGGACCACAGATGAAAATGTCCAGGCAATCGAGGAACTGATTTGACCAGTTGCATGTTTTCCGACGACGAGGACGTTCACGTAGCGATTCTCGAATGGCTCCGTGAAGAAGGAACTGAACGATTGATAGAACGTTCCGACTATTGTTTACAGACACTGTGTGACTTCGGTAAAAAATACTGCATCTGTGTCACTTTGAAGTGTAGTGTAGCATGCCATATAAGATGATTGGCTTGTCATAGTAATCTATAACATAGTTCTTGAAGTCCCCTCGTAACTGCACTGCTAAGAAACGTCAACATATCTTCGCGTGAAGGCAGATGAAATTGATGAATGCAATGACTTTTCTTTTGTCACATATTCTT
Organism: Schistocerca cancellata; assembly: GCF_023864275.1. NCBI lineage: Eukaryota > Metazoa > Arthropoda > Insecta > Orthoptera > Acrididae > Schistocerca > Schistocerca cancellata. Next base: position 125,819,171 of record NC_064629.1, on the reverse strand, counting down.
TCGTCCACATGGCTATTCAATGGCTATTCATGCAGGGCAAATAATTATTTTCAGTTCATTAAAATGTCGGCGCTTCTCACGGTGTTCGATCACCACGCATATCGCAATCTCTCAATTCTGACACGCTGTTCTGAACTGTGTATGAAAGTTTCAAACTGTAATTTCTATCCTCGTTTACTACTAGTGGAACTTTGAGAATTTTGAATGTCAGAAACAGTGAAAATGTTTATTTCTTACTGTAAATACAGTAAATAAATTCAATACGGTGTTGGCCCACCCTTAGCCTTGATGACAGCTTCCACTATCCCAGGCATACGTTCAGTCAGGTGCTGTAAGATTTCTTGGGAAATGGCAGCCCATTCTTCACGAAGTGCTGCACTGAGGTGAGCTATCGTTGTCGGTCGGTGAGGCCTGGCACGAAGTCGGCGTTCCAAAACATCCCAAAGGTGTTCTATAGGATTCAGGTCAGGACTCTGTGCAGGCCAGTCATTTACAGCGGTGTTATTGTCGTGTAACAACTGCGCCACAGGCCGTGCATTACGAACAAGTGCTCGATCGTGTTGAAAGATGCAATCGCCGTACGCGAATTGCTCTTCAATAGTGGGAAGCAAGAAAGTGCTTAAAACATCAATGTACGCCTGTGCTGTGATACTGTCACGCAAAACAAGAAGGGGTGCAAGCCGCCTCCACGAAAATCACGACCACACCATAACACCACCGCCTCTGAATTTTTTTCTTTTGGCACTACACACACTCTCAGATGACATTCACCTGGCATTCGCCATACCCACACCCTGCCATCGGATCGCCACATTGTGTACCGTGATTCGTCACTCCACACAACGTTTTTCCACTGTTCAATCGTCCAATGTTTACGCTCCTTACACCAAGCGAGGCGTCGTTTGGCATTTACTGGCGCGATGTGTGGCTCATGAGCAGCCGCTCGACCATGATATCGGCCGGCCAGTGTGGCCGAGCGATTCTAGGCGCTTCAGTCTGGAACCGCGCGACCGCTACGATCTCAGGTTCGAATCCTGCCTCGGGCATGGATGTGTGTGATGTCCTTAGGCGAGTTAGGTTTAAGTAGTTCTAAGTTCTAGGGGACCGATGACCTCAGCAGTTAACTCCCATAGTGCTCAGAGCCATTTGCGACATTTGATTACGGAGCAGACCATATCCTTCGCATTCTTGTCCAAATGAGCGAAACCGAGCTGCTATCCGAACGTTAAATTCTGCCATTCCTTTTACCGTAGAACTCAGACACAAACTCCATCCGAACTGGCTTCGGAAGGTCCAATGGATCGACCGACCGCCGTGTCATTCTCAGCCGATAGGCGTCACTGGATGCGGATAGGAACGTGCTTGTAGTCAGCACACTGCTTTCCCGGCTGTTGTCACTTCACGAGACCGGAGCCGCTACTTCTCAATTAAGTAGTTCCTCAATTGGCCTGACGAGGGCTGAGTACACCCCGCTTGCCAACAACGCTCGGCAGATCCGGACGGTCGTCCACCAAAGAGCCCGACATTGCTTAACTTTGGTGGTGTGACGGGAACCGGTGTTGCCACTGCATCGAAGCCGTTCGCTTTATCGCAGCATTGAACAGGATGTTTCTGCGTGTTTGCAAGATTTGGATAATAATGGACACAAAAACTGATTACTTTTTAACCAAAACTATTCATTATTACATTTCATTATGACTGACCTGTTTGCATACCATAACGCTTAGATAAGGTGGTGAGCTCGAGGAGGATGGAATTCGTGTGCCAGCTTAGGACTTTTGGCTTCGCACACCTTCATGCATCTGTTGTACGTTGCAACGAGGTTTCTTCCCCTCCCGTCGCTGTGTCCGCGTGCATCGAAAACCGACACACACGGACCGATACCTGCACAAACTATCAAACCACCACCCGAGTCCCAAAAGAGGCATGATTAATACGCTCGTAACGAGAGAAGGACGAATATGTGAGCCGCAGCACGTCATACGAGAAATGCAACACCTGAAAGTGTTCTGAGGAGCAATGGGTATTCCGTAAATTATGTTAGAAGTGTAACAGAGCCAAACACTCAGCGAAGTAAGGAACCAGAAAAAGAAATGTCCGGTACGGCCTTTCTGGCATACATTCCCAAAGTGACGGACAGAATCGGCCGTATACTGCGCAAACATGCAGTAAAGACGATTTTCAAACCGACAAGGAAGATCAAAGAGTGTCTTAGATCGGCAAAAGAGAAAAGGGACCCACTTGCAATGTTGGGAATATACCGTATATCGTGCACATGCGGAAAAATTTATGTCGGAATGACTGGGCGATCAATCAACACCAGGATCAAAGAGCATAAGCGACATTGCAGGTTGGAGCAGGTGGAGAAATCGGCCGTGGCAGAGCACGCGCTGAGTGAGACCGACCACGTAATAAAATTCGCCGACATGGAAGTTCTGGCTGTAGAGAAGCACTATCACACGCGCTTGTTCAGAGAAGCTATAGAAGTACAAAAACACGCGAACAGGTTCAACAAGAAAGAGGAAAGCCTTAATGTAAACGGATCCTGGCTTCCCGTACTGCAGCAAACGGCCGTCCAGGTAGCAAGAGGAGAACCGCACCGGAAATGACCGCGGAGAAGCCCTCGGACGTTGGCGCGCCAGGTGCATATAGTCTGCGGCCGCGAGCTAGGCTCCAATTCCCGCTCACGCCGCGGTGAGGTACGCATAGCTGACTGTCGCTGTCGCTACTAGAGATGGCTGGACGCGGAAGGGGACGCAGAGCTGCTGCCTTGGCGGAGTTGCTGCTCACGATAGCAGGGACTTCCGGCAAGAAGAAGAGGAAGACTGCAGCGCAGTGCTTTCGCTGCCAAAAGCTTGGCCACGTCGCCAAGGACTGCAGCGGAGCAGTTGCGTGTTTGAAGTGTGCGCAAGCACACGACACACGTGACTGCAAGAAGCAGAAGGACGCCCCCTGCACCTGCGCCAACTGCGGTGGTGCACACGCGGCCAACGCCCGTTCTTGCGCCTACAGAAGAAACTGGCGCGGACCGGAGAAGAAGACGCAGAAGCAAGTGACCACCACACACGAAGAGGTGGTCACTTGCACAGAAGACGTCGTCACCAGGCGCCTTAACGACGCCGTACAAGAAGCCATGTCCGCCTTCAAATCCGCCATGGCGGAAGAGAGGGCGACCATGCTGGCGGAACTGGGCGAGGCTCGGCGTCAGATTGCTGTGCTGACGCAAGAGCTTCGCTCGGTCAAAGCAGCTTCCGCCACAACAGTCGACACGGCCACCCAGGCGACTCCTCCACGCGTGGAGTTCGCGACGGTGGCCACGCAGACCGACGAGCCTGCCGAAGGGGAGGCAACACAGCACACGACGGACACCGAGGCAGCAGCGCAAGAAGAGGAGTGGGAAGAAGTCCCATTCCTGCCGCTTCCAGACATGTATAGCGCAAGCGCTGTAACGCAGAAGATCGCTGCATCGCTTCGCGATGGCACATACCCCCACCACGACAACCCATATCCTTTCGTTCCACCTAACCATCCTAAACCCCAACTCCCACATCGCCCACTAGGGTATCCAGAAGGCCTTCTTGGTCTTTCTAGGGAGGAGTTCAATCTGATTGACTCCTACCCTATCTTCACAGAGTGGCAAATGCGCTGTATCATCATCGCTCTGGTCAACGGAGAATACGATAAAGCGGGATGCGTCACGCACAATATCCCAACCGAGGAAGAGCCCTCAGCAACAGCCAAGAAGAAGAAGAAAAATCGTCACACCGACAAGTACAGGAAATAGGTCACCGGCACTCCTTGCCAGTCCAGAAAAACCTACCAGTACAGAAAGAAGATTCGTCAAGAGTCCCAGGGGAGTAAAGGCCAACAGGCCACAAACTTCCAACAGAACCTCCTCACAGTGAGGAAGTCATAAAAGGAGGAGCTAGGCTCCAGTTCACCACCGGCAACGGAGGGTGAAGCTTTGACAACGCCAGCCACTCGTGCTGGCGAAACGTCAGTAAAATCATTAGATGAACGTCGGCCGAAGAATCCGAGACAAGCCAATAGGCAGTTTGTCAACAAGTGGCCACGGAAGCCTTAACAATTTTGTAATACACACACAGTTAAAACACAAATATGCACAAAGCGCTGCTATATCATTCGCAGATATATGACATACGTAACATTCCTTTCATCAAAAAGGCATCCGCCTTCAATGTGCCAGACCCATGAAGAGCCAAGGTTCATCAGAAGCAGACCTTCGCTAGCGAGATAAACGCCAGGTTCGTTGGCTGGTTGATTCGGGGGAGGGGAACAAACAGTGAGGTTATGGGTCCCATCGGATTAAGGAATGATGGGGAAGAAAGTCGGCCGTGCCCTTTCAAAGGAACCATTCAGGCATTTGCCTGAAGCGATTTAGGGAAATCACGGAAAACCTAAATCAGGACGGCCGGTCACGGGTTTGAACCGTCGTCCTCCATAATGCGAGTCCAGTGTGCTAACCACTGCGCCACCTCGCCAGCAATAACAAAAAGAGAACTAATAAATACGTTTTGAAGTCACCTCTACCAATCACAGTTTGTCAGCATTCACCTTAAATTTTACTTTTGCCATACGTTTCGAATTTTAAATACCATCTGGCGAAAATGGCAGTAAAAGTTTTTATTCGAAGCATACAATGACTTTTCCCGTGTTGTCGTCTTGGCGCGTGTTGCAAAAAGCCTTGGCAGAAAGAGGAGTCCAGCATATCTCATGAGAATGTTACTTCTTTCAACAGCCTGCTTTTCCTGCAAGTATTTAAAAAGTAACACGCATTAATATTAGATAAGAGAATAAAAGAACACTTTTTTCGTATTGCTCTACTGAGCCTTATCCTCACGCGTTTCGCAGCATATTGCAAGACAATAATATCATAGAAAGATCATTGTATACTTGGACTAAATGCTTTTGTGTTTTCATAGATCTCTGTGGATGAAGTTTACAGTTCGGGACAGACAGCAATAATTAAATTTAAGGAAGACACCAACAAATCGAGACTGGAAGTGGTGACTGTAAAATGTATTTAGTAATCTTATTTATAATAAAGGTATGCGTGAATATCGGCAGTAATAATTGCTTGGCAGCCACAAACATGGACGGCCTTATTCCAAGTATATCTTCAGTTATCCTCAGTAATAATTACTTTATAGTCAAAAGGACGGCGTCTATGTTAAAATATGATTGCCTTTCGTTCGACCGTGTGCTGCCGATATGCAGGATTGCATCAAGAGACTCTGCGCAGCTGTTGTTGGGTGGCTGAATACTTGAGGCCACTGGTATTCCTCGGATGTGCGGAAGATCAAGGTTCATGAGAATGTTACTTCTTTCAACAGCCTGCTTTCCCTGCTATTATTTAAAAAGTAACTCGCATTAATAGTAGATAAGAGAATAAAAGAATATTTTTTTCGAATTGCTCTACTGAACCTTTTCCCCACGCGTTTCACAGCATATACCAAGACTTCCTAGCTACAACCGACTGACCTGCATTTGTGGGCGTCATGTTCCCGTGACCTTCTCTTTCGTACAGTCCGCGAAGCATGTTCCCGAAGAAGCACCAGACCACTTAAATAGCCTCCTGTGATGGACGAGTTATGATCTTTGCCTTGTCCTGATCTATCACTTTGTAGTGCTTGAGACACCCCCTCAACCAGCATCGTAGTTAACGTTACTGAAAGTGCGTTAACAAAACTAATGCCTTGGACAAAATTTCTGGCAGGACCAATCTGTAGGAGGTGTCCCGCAAGGGATGGTCAGTATTCAGGAATATGACAGGAACGGTCATTCGAAGCAAAAAAGTCTAGTAAAAACGGGGTCTAAAATGCGTCCGTTAAGATGGTTCAAATGACTCTGAGCACTATGGGACTTAAAATCTGAGGTCATCAGTCCCCTAGAACTTAGAACTACTTAAACCTAACTAACCTAAGGACATCAGACACATCCATGCCCGAGGCAGGATTCCAACCTGCGACCGTAGCGGTCCAGACCGCCCGGCCACTCCGGCCGGCGTACGTTAAGAATTGTGAGCATTTCTTCATCTTAGAAACAATGTTCTTCTACTGCAGGCCCTTTGCATTCCATATTTTGAGATATGGTAGTATGGACCAAAACAAGAAAATAAAGTCCAGTAAACATGGGCACTAGAGAGCGTCTTCCACCTAGAGGCTATGAAATCCGTTTCTTCTACTAAACAAGTGTTCATAGCTCTTAAGGTATGCATTTTAGAGCCCATGTTTACTAGATTTATTTCGCTTCGAATGATAGTTCCTGTGATATCCCTGAATTCTGACCATTCATCCTGGGAACACCCTGTGTAGGACCTACTGGTGTCGTCTGACCTATAGGTATAACGCATCTGCCTGTACCGTCTTCAGAAAGTTTATATCCATCATTTCCGTCGTGGATCTTCCTTTCGGGTTGTGGTTCAGAATATTGTTGGGTGGTTTTCCATCTGTCAAACTGTTGTATCTCTCTACTCAGCTACCTCATTAGTGGCATGTAATTCTACTTATTTCGAACATTTTCATTTTTTATTAAAACTCTTATTGTGCAGCTCTTTATTCACGTCAAGAATCTCTGTTACTTGTTATTTGATGTCAGCATTCTTTTTACTTATTCAGCTCTCTGTTCCACACAACTTAAATAGAAACACTATAGTTTTATAAAAAGTAATTTTTATGTCTTTTGGGTTTGGTAGTTAATATTCTGTTTCTTGAAATTGGACAGTTTTTCATCTACACCATTATCATAATAGCCCAGATACTGAAGCGTGAAATCTGTTTAATTATCTTGTTATTAATTGCTGTTTTCGACCAGGCTGGATATTTACCTTGCCGGCCGCAGTGGCCGTGCGGTTAAAGGCGCTGCAGTCTGGAACCGCAAGACCGCTACGGTCGCAGGTTCGAATCCTGCCTCGGGCATGGATGTTTGTGATGTCCTTAGGTTAGTTAGGTTTAACTAGTTCTACGTTCTAGAGGACTAATGACCTCAGCAGTTGAGTCCCATAGTGCTCAGAGCCATTTGAACCATTTGATATTTACCTTGATAGGCTAATGGTTCAAATGGCTCTGAGCACTATGGGACTTAACATCTGAGGTCATCAGTCCCCTAGAACTTAGAACTACTTAAACCTAACTAACCTAAAGACATCACACATCCATGCCCGAGGCAGGATTCGAACCTACGACCGTAGCAGTCGCGCGGTTCCGGACTGAAGCGCCTAGAACGGCTCGGCCACCGCGGCCGGCCCCTTGATAGGCCATAACTTTCGTATTATGTAATGAAATTTGTAATTATAATGCTGCAGTGGACTACAACCTCCATAAACCAAGAACCTTGCCGAGGTGGGATGTCTTGCTTGCCTCACCGATGCAGTTAAATGTATCGTATGTGCAACCATAACGGAGAGGTACCTGTGAAGGGGCCAGACTAATCCGCGGTTCCTGAACAGGGATAGCAACCTCTTCAGGAGTTGCAGGTGGGCCAGTCTGGATGACTGACTAATCTGCCCTTGTAACATTAGCCAACATGGCACTGTCGTGCTGGTATTCCAAACAGAAGAAACCAAGGGAAAAATACAGCCGTGATTTTTCCCGAGGTCGTGCGGCTTTACTCTACGCCCTAATGATCCGCTTGGGTAAAATATTCCAAAGGTAAAATAGTACTTCATTCTGACCTCCGGGAGGGGACTGCTTCGGGGGAAGTCGTCATCAGAAAAAAAAAGACTGACATTCTACCTGTCGGAGAGTGAAATGTTAGATCCCTCAGTCAAATAGGGAGGTTAGAGAATTTAAAAAAGGATTGGCTGAAGTTAGACGTAATAGGAATTAGTGAATTGCGATAGCAGGAAGAATAGGACTTCTGGACAGTAGAATACAGGGCTATTAAAAATTAAACAGGAACAATGCAGGAGTAGGTCCAATAAAGACTAAGAAAATAGGAATGCGTGTAACCTACTATGAACAGCGCCGTGAACGTGTTATCTACCCAAGAGAGACACAAGGCCAGTCCCCACCACATTAGTACAAGTTTATATGCCAAGTAACTCCGCAGATGATGTAGAGACTGAAAAAATGTATGAAGAGATAAAGAAAATAACTCAGATAGTTATAGGAGATGAAGATTTAATTGTGATGGGTGACTGGAATTCGGTGGTAAGAAAGGGAAGAGAAGGAAAAATACTCGGAGAAATAGACTGGGAGAACTTCCCCTCCCCTCCCCTGCCACGATCCCCATCTGCCCACTCCACAGAGCTCTGGATCCAAAAGGTTTGAGTTCGATCACTAGCATGTTTAATTTGTTAAAACAGCGCATTTGAGTTATTGCGATTATGCCAATCCGTCTACGTCAGTGTCACGAGGAACCGGTAGCGCTGTTGGGATAATAATAGCGTGAAATGTTGTGGATTCGATTCTCGTAATGTTTGTTTCTCTTAAATTTCATCCGTTTTCCGCGAATTTTGGGATTCGGCGTAGTGGGGTTGTGACATACGTGCGCGAACACACACACACACACACACACACACACACACTCACACTCACACACGCATAAGACAGAACGGACGATCTTTATAATGGTGTACCACCAAGGTTTTAAACAGCAGATTAACAAACTGCGTAATGAATTATAGCTCTGGGAGTCCACCGTTCGACGTAATGAAATTCTCAACACCCATGCACGGATACTAACCGTTCCATAACATATTCTTCGTGACAGTTCTCCAGTTCAAATAATTACAATTTATGGAGCGACAACGCATGTTTTCCGTTGATGGCTGTAGTGCAAAACAATTTAATGCTCACGTAATCAGTTTACAGAGCAGGTTAAACGGTAGAGGGCTCCAAACAACTGTGCCGCAGCAATACACGCGTCGATCGTCGATGACCGACAACCGGATGACGTCTCTGACCGGCGCCACGAAGCAGTTAATTAACTGAAATGTCCGTCAGAGGAAAAATAATGTTACAGGACTTCATTTGGAAAATATAAAATTCCAGTATAAAGGAGACATTACGACAAAGACGTCCGGGATGTCCAAACGTCTCTCCAGTACAACAAACAATTATTTAGGAAACTGGCCGAGCGGTTCTAGGCGCTACAGTCTGGAACCGCGTGACCGCTACGGTCGCAGGTTCGAATCCTGCCTCGAGCATGGATGTGTGTGATGTCCTTAGGTTAGTTAGGTTTAAGTAGTTTTAAGTTCTAGATGACTGATGACCTCAGAAGTTAATTCCCATAGTGTCAGAGCCATTTGAACCATTTAGGAAACGTCCGACTCCGCTGTCTTGCAGCCGTTACGACAGCGGGTTGGAGACATCCGTCAGTGAAAGCTACCTCGTCGACAGTAGCAGAAAGGTCAACCGTGACCGTATGTCTCCCGCGGATCAATGACTACAGAACGTCATACTATCACGTACGAATGATATCTTTACGAAAGGAAAAATATTTTTTACTGGCGAATCTATCGACCACGCTCGTAATGACCAGGACATGGGCTATCGGAAAAGGAAATACTGTTTCAGAGGGTGGATAATGAGCCGTTGCTGAGGCTCCGTAATTAGCTGTTTGCTGACGGTATTTCCAGAAGCGCAAATATTGCAACGGCCGTTTATTTAAAGAATTATTGTTATTTGATGAGAAGCGATGACTGATAGCTGTTGACTCGTGGTACAGACGTTGCTAGATGCGTTCGTCTGATGCGCTTACACCCAAACCTCCAGATGTCAAGACACTCAGGTCCGTACTAAACGCCGGCCGGAGTGGCCGTGCGCTTCTCGGCGCTACAGTCTGGAGCTGAGCGATCGCTCCGGTTGCAGGTTCTAATCCTGCCTCGGGCATGGATGTGTGTGATGTCCTTAGGTTAGTTAGGTTTAATTAGTTCTAAGTTCTAGGCGACTGATGACCTCAGAAGTTAAGTCGCACAGTGCTCGGAGCCATTTGAACCGTACTAAACGTTGTATGTCGATAGAGTATCAACCAAAACACCGACTTAGTTCATGCTATGTTCTGTCGTCCAGTTGACCGTGCGTAAACGGCAATTAAAAGTAACTCCAGAACTACTGTCATTTCTTGTTAACAATATCAGCTTATTCCCAAGAATAAGCAGCTTTCACTCAGTTAATACTCGGCAGAAATCAAACCTGCATTTGGATCGGACTTCCCTAACTCTTGTGCAGAAAGGTGTGCAGTACACTGCTGCATCCATCTTCAATAAGCTACCACAATAATTCAAAAATCTTAGCAGTAATCTACGAGCTTTCAAATCGAAACTGTAGAGTTTCCTCATGGGTCACTCCTTCTATGCTATCGAGAAGTTCCTTGAAAAAGTAAGCTAATTCTTCTTGTATTGTTGATTGCGTTTACTTAATCTTATGGATTGACTTTTTTCGGGTTCATAAATATTTTATTTTCATCTGTTATTACTTTTGTGTTGTAATTTCATGTACTGACACGTTTCATGACCTTGGAGATTTTCTCCTCAATTTGGTACTACCGAAATTCACGTGTAAATAAAATGAAAAAATTAAAAATACAGCGCTGCGGTCGGCAACTCCTATATAGGACAACAAGTATCTGGAGCAGTTGTTATATCGGTTACTGCTTCTACAATGACAGTTTATCAAGATGTAAGTGCGTTTGAACGTACAAACATCAACTCTCCAACAAAGCTGCGGCCGGAAAAAGATCCTGCAAGAACGGGACCAACGACGACTGAGGAGAATCGTTCAGCGTGACAGATGTGCAACCCTTCCGCAAACTGCTGCAGGTTTGAATGCTGGGCCATCAACAAGTGTCAGCGTGGGAACCATTCAACGAAATACCATCGATATGGGCTTTCGGAGCCGAAGCTCCACTCGTGTACCCTTGATGACTGCACGACACAATGCTTAACGCCTCGCCTTGGCCCATTAACACCGACACTGGACTGTTGGTGATTGGAAACAAGCAGGCTGGTCGGACGAGTCTCGTTTCAAATTGTATCGAGCGGAAAGAATTGTACTGGTATGGAGACAACCTCATGACTCCATGGACCCTGCAAGTCAGCAGGGGACTGTTCAAGTTGGTGGAGGCTCTATGTCAGTGTGGTGGGCGTGCAGATGGAGTGATATGGGACCCCTGATACGTCTAGTTACGACTCTGACAGGTGAAACGTACGTAAGCATCCTGTCTGATCACCTGCATCTATTCGTGTCCATTATACATTCCGGCGGAATTGGGCAATTCCAGCAGTACAATGCGACACACCACACGTCCAGAATTGTTACAGAGTGGCTCCGGTAATACTCTTCTGAGTTTAAACACTTCCGTTGGCCACTAAACTCACCAGACATGAACATTATTGAGCATATCTGAGATGCCTTGCAACGTGCTGTTCAGAATAGATCTCCACCCCCTAGTACTCTTACGGATTTATGGACAGCCCTGCAGGATTCATGGTGTCAATTCGTTCCAGCATTACTTCAGACATTTATAGAGTCCATGCGACGTCGTGTTCCGGCACTTTTGCGTGCTCATGGCGGCCCTGACGATATTATGCAGGTGTGCCATTCTTTGGCTCTTCAGTGTACGTCTGGTGTGTCATATACACCATTAGTGACAGTACGTGTGCCATATGGTACGAATCTCTTATCAACGCACCTAATTTGTACGCCTGGTAAGTGAGTAGGTTATGCCTCTATGCCCGATTTGGGTATTCGTATGATTGTGAATGTAGTCACTCCCATGGAAATGATGCAAAAGGAAAAGTTTATCACATAGTCTGCAACAAATGAACGCAAGAGTTTCACAGTCACACACTTTCTCTGTGCTCTGTCAAAACATATATTTTTAACGTTTTTGAAGTTGCTTTCCGTTTTGGAAGTTTTATCTTTTGAATTCCTGTGTTGTAACATAATTCACACCCGTTTATTTGTTGTTTTCATTTCTGTGAGGCTTCTATGTGGTATCTCGCCTGCTCTCACTATTCATCACATTTATTTGTGACGATAATGTATTCTTACCATATTCTATAACTAATGTATAGTATGAGAACTGACAAGACGATAGAAAGAGAGCAAACATTTCAATGACTGGACGGACAGTTCATAATGTCGTGGAAAAAAATTAAAATAAGTGGCATAAGGAAGTCTTGAACACGGCTCCTCCGATTTGCAGTCCAACACTGTGACCACTTAAACCACGACGTTTAGTGTTCCAGTTTTTAAGGCTGGACCGTTCACTGTTACTATTTTGCCTTTTTTCACAGGTAAGTGCATCTTCTTCCTGTTTTCATGCTTGATCTGCCTTCAGTTCTTAACGGGCTATTCACTGAGCTAGCTTACCAATAAATCTGAAGGGGGTGCGATGGGGAGTTTCCCTTGTCAAAATAAACACTGAAGAAAGGCAAACCTACGTCTGTAGCATTTGTAGACTTAAAGAAAGCTTCCGTCAACTTTGACTGGAATACGCTCTTTGAACTCTTACGGTAGCATGGATAAAATACGAGGGTTGGAACTTAAATAGTGGCAACTATCTATTCACAACCGATACGGAAGAGTTACATGTTTGCGCCTGTTACTGTCCTTCAAAGTAGTCACCAGCGTTGTGGAGAACCCGTTGCCAGCAATGTGTAAGGCGTAGTATACCGTTAGTAGAGCCTGTTCTGTTGATGGTGCGAATGGAGCGGTCTACTGCCTGTCGAATCTCTGGAACAGTTCTGAGGCGAATGGCACGAAGTGGTTCCTTCATCTTCGGAATCAAATCAAAGTCACAAGGACGTAAGTCCAGGGAGTATGGTGGACGGTACAGTACTTCGCAGTCCCATCGACCGAACAGAGCAGCCACATCGTGCGCTGTATGCGCCCGCGAATTGTCGTGCAAACTGATGGGTGGGTTGTGCAGAAAGTGTCGCCGCTTCTTTCGCAAAGCTGGTCGCAGGTGATGCTCCAAAAACGAACAGTAATACTATGCATTGACGGTCTGCCGTGGAGGAATGTAATGCGTTAGGATAACTCCATCACAGTCGTACACGAGAATCACCATAAATTTAGACCTCTCCAATCGCATCATCAACAGAACAGGCTCTGCTAACGGTAGGCCTTCCACATAGCTGGCAACGAGTTCTACACAACGCTGGTGACTACTTTGATGGACAGTAACAGGTGCGAACAAGTAACTCTTTTGTAACGATTGCGAATAAATAGTGCCACTATTTAAGTTCCAACCCTCGTACAATGAGCGAAAGGCTATCCAGAACTAGTACAGATATCACAGTGAAAGCGAAGCTGTAGTTGAGAAGGGAGTGAGTGTTGCAGCGTATCCCTGTTGTTATTCAATCTTTACACTGAGAAAGCTGTCAAGGACACCAAAGAGAAATTCGGAGTGGGAATTAAAGTTCACGGACAAGAAAAAACTTAGCTGGTAACACCGTAATTCCGTCTGAAACGCCTAAGAAGTTCGAAAATTTAACTGAACGGATAGAGAGAGAGAGAGCACTCCGTCTTCAGGCCACAAGTGGCCCATCGGAACCATCCGACCGCCGTGTCATCCTCAGCTGAGGATGCGGATAGGAGGGGCGTGTGTTCAGCACACCACTCTCCCGGTCGTTATGATGGTTTTCTTTGAGTGGAGCCGCTACTATTCAGTCGAGTAGCTCCTCAGTTGGCATCACGAGGCTGAGTGCACCCTGAAAAATGGCAACAGTGCACGGCGGCCCGGATGGTCACCCATCCAAGTGCCGGCCACGCCCGACAGCGCTTAAATTCGGTGATCTGACGGGAACCGGTGTCTCCACTGCGGCAAGGCCGTTGCCAATTGAACGGATGGTGTCTTGAGAATAGATAATGAGATGAACACCAATAACAGTAAAACAAGGGTAATGCAGTGTAGTCGAATTAAATCAGGCGATGCCTAGAGAATTAGATTAGGAAATGAGACACTAAAAGTAGCGGTTGAGTTTTGCTATTTGGGCAGCAAGATAACTGATGATGGCCGAAGTAGGCAGGATGTAAAGTGGGGAATGGCAACAGCAAGAAAATAATTTCTGCAAAATAGGAATTAACCATTTAAAATAAATTTAAGTGTAATGCATTTCTCTGGTTTTCCGCCGCATAATGTTGTGTAAATCCCACATTATTTCGTCACAACAACTGTTCGACATCTTTAGGTGGTGGTGATGATGTATGGTTTGTGGGGCGCTAAACTACGCTGTCATCAGCTCCCGTACAAAGTCCCAATTTTTACATAGTCTAACTTTTTCACCGTCCAATCTAACCACTGACACGAATGATGATGATGATGAAATGATTAGGACAACACAAACGTCCAGTCCCCGGTAGGTGGTGGTATTACTGTCTTCAGTGCTGCGCGAAACGACTGTTGCTGGCAGGCGTGGAAATTCGCCCACCACTGGTCAGCATCCAAGGAGCGGCCTTCCGCGCGTGCGCAGTTTTGGGCAGTGATTATGCTGCCGGAGGCTGCTGTGTTTAATAGCTGAATAAACTTTTTGAATAAAGTTTTTGCTTCTCCAGTTTTAATTTAATGGCAGCCAGTGTTTAGTTGAAATCTCGCATCGCTATAGCAAACATAAAGTACGATGTTTACTTCTTATCTACACTGAAGAGCCGGCCGCGGTGGTCTAGCGGTTCTAGGCGCTCAGTCCGGAGCCGCGCGACTGCTACGGTCGCAGGTTCGAATCCTGCCTCGGGCATGGATGTGTGTGATGTCCTTAGGTTAGTTAGGTTTAAGTAGTTCTAAGTTCTAGGGGACTGATGACCATAGATGTTAAGTCCCATAGTGCTCAGAGCCATTTGAACCATTTTACACTGAAGAGCCAAAAAAACTGGTACACCTGCCTAATATCGTGTAGGACCCGCTCGAGCGCCCACAAGTGCCCAACCTAGCATGGACTCGATGTCTGAAGTAGTGCTGGAAGGAACTGACACCATGAATCCTGCAGGGTTTTCCATAAATCCGTAAGCGTACGAGAAGGTGGAGATCTCTTCTGAACACCACGTTGCAAGGCATCCCAGATATGCTCAATAATGTTCATGTCTGGGGAGTCTGGTGGCCAGCGGAAGTTTTTAAACTCAGAAGGGTGTTTCTGGAACAATTCTGGACGTATGGGGTGTCGCATTGTCCTGTTGGAACTGCCCAAGTCCGTCGGAATGCACACTGGACATGCAAGGATGCAGCTGATCAGACAGGATTCTTACGTACGTGTTGTAACACCTCGGTTGAGTTTACAGTGATAAAAGCTATAGAAAGAATAATTTAAAATTAAGAATAGAGTTTTTATAGGGGAAAATAGTGTAGAATCAGAGTTCGGCAATTGCAGATCAAAATTATAGTATATCAGCAAGTAGTTTAACGTCTAAGTACAGCAAAGCCACCGAAGCTCCGTCATAGAGAAGGCAGTGACGTTAAACTCTTGTGATGAAAAACCTATAAAAAGGCCTGATTCACATTATTGCCGCCTTTTTTCCTTGATTGTTTCATTAAAGGGCGGGGAACCCGTGTTAGTCAGCGAGACAATAATTAGATTGGACTTTATCGTGTTAAGATTCACGATAAACTGTTAGAATATCACGGAGATTGAAAGTGATGTAGTGTACGATCTCTGACTGTTGGTAGCAACGCAGTATTAAGGGGATTTTAGGACTTTAGTGCTAGATTGGAACTTTACGGTCATATAGACGACAGAAACTCAAATTATCTGCTGATACGAGTGAATTCAGAGGTACCGGTATTCAGATATTAACGTGTGGACTTTGGAAAGTGTCGTGTACCGTTAGTTGCGAATCTGGACATAGAGCGCGTGCATATCGGCATTTGCGGATTATTTAGATTCCTCCAGGCTAGGAACCTTTTAAATAGACGATCATCCATCACCATCTTAATCCTTGAATATAGAGTGAAAGTGAAATACAAGTGTGTTGTACTTATTTCATTTACCTAGTACTAATCAGGGAAGGTTTTACGGAACCAAAGCTATTCAGCAGTAAGTCAGCACCATCTAGCGGAAAGCGTAGGCATTAACTAACACGCTAACTGAAGTGAACGTTTACGTGTTTCACGGACTGCTTAATATGAACTTTTGTGATTCTTTGAGGTCCCACTCCCTCCGAAAGGTGGCGCACGCTGTCTTAATCATAAAAAGGGAGAGTTTTAGCCGGGCAAATTACTAAATAAAAGCGATATTTACAAGACACGCAGTAATAGCAAAACACAAGGCCCGCACCTCATCGGAGAGTCGTCGCTGTCACGTCGGGAAGTAAAGCCGGAAAGCCTACCGACGATACGTATCTACGAGCAGACGTCGACGTGGAGTACCTAAAAAGGGAACCACAAGAGAGTTGGGGATTCTCCCCTTACTCTGTTTTATGTTCCCCTTTTTTATCTCCTTATGTATGTATTATTTTATTCTTGTTTTAGTTGTCATGTCACTCGGCTGAAGAGCGGCGGATTGTGCTGCTGACAGCCCTCCCCTGCCCATATGGGGCAGGGGAATGAAATCACAATAAAGAAAAAAAAATAGTTGGGGATGCTTCAGTGTCACTTGTCAGAGTCGTATCTAGATGTATCAGGTGCTCATATCTCTCCAACTGCACATGCGCCACACCATTACAGAACCTCCACGAGCTTGAACAGTCCCCTGCTGACATGCACGGTCCATGGATTCATGAGGTTGTCTCCATACCCATACACGTCCATCCGCTCGATACAATTTGAAACGAAACTCGTCCGACCAGGCAACATGTTTCCAATCAACAGTCCAATGTCGGTGTTGACGGGCCCAGGCGAGGGGTAAAGCTTTGTGTCGTGCAGTCATCAAAGGTACACGAGTAGGCCTTCGGTTACGAAACCCGTATCGACGATGTTTCGTTGAATGGTTCGCACGCTGGCACTTGTTGATGGCCCAGCACTGAAATCCGCAGCAATTTGCGGATGGGTTGCACTTCTGTCACGCAGAACGATTCTCCTCAGTCGTCGTTGGTCCCGTTCTTGCAGGATCTTTTTCCGTCCGCAGCGATGTCGGAGATTTGATGATTTACCGGGTTCGTGATATTCATGGTACACTCGTGAAATGGTCGCACGGGAAAATCTCCACTTTATCGCTACCTCGGAGATGCTGTGTCCCATCACTCGTGCGCCGACTTTAACACCACGTTGAAATTCACTTAAATCTTGATAACTTACCATTGTAGCAACAGTAACCGCTCTAACAACTGCGTCAGACACTTTTTGTCTTATATAGTAGTTGCTGACCGCAGCGCCGTATTCTGCCTGTTTACATATCTCAGTATTTGAATACGCATTCCTTTACCAGTTTCTTTGGCGCTTCATTGTATATTACTAACAAGGGAACTGTCCAGTCCGAATGTCAAAACCCACCCTGAAGAATATACCCAAAGAAACACTTTGCCAAAATTGTAACTGCTACGCCGGCCGCGGTGGTCTAGCGGTTCTGGCGCTGCAGTCCGGAACCGCGGGACTGCTACGGTCGCAGGTTCGAATCCTGCCTCGGGCATGGGTGTGTGTGATGTCCTTAGGTTAGTTAGGTGTAAGTAGTTCTAAGTTCTAGGGAACTTATGACCTAAGATGTTGAGTCCCATAGTGCTCAGAGCCATTTTTTTGTAACTGCTACGACACACTGCAAGTATTTTTTAAAAAGATTTTGATGTCTACCAAATTCCTGGCTCGACAGGCACCTGGAGAAGTGTACAATCCTGCCATAGCTGTAGCACAAAGCGCATATACGTGACACAGCGGCTACATATCCTTGACTGACGGCACATCTGTAAACAGATAACACTGCACAACGCGATCGTAATTTGCAAAGCGAATTTCAGTTTCTGTTGATAAATTTCTCTGACCCAACTGTTCACAGTTACTATTCGCTCGAATTCGCGACTCATTTAATATCCATAATAATTAGCAGTTGCCTTTGGGGTATCGCTAAGTGTTAACAGTGGTAATAAAACTGCTTTCGCCATCCAATAGGTGTTTTTCAATTTTGTGACAACTACAGGGAATAAAGAAGAAACAGTTTCGTTGTTAGCAAAATATACATTATTCAAACCGTTTTTATAAGCGGTTCTTCATACGGCAGAAATGTTTACAATTAAAAAAAAACAGTATGCTTTAGGAACTAATTTTCTTTTGGTGTATTCTGCCTGTATGAAAAATTTCAGGCTAGGTTTCGGCTTGTTGGACTGGACCATTCCCTTGTAAGCGACTATCCCGGATCCCGGTGCAGGTTGCCTACCTAACGGCTGCCATAGGCAACAAAAAATTCGCTATGAATATTTCGCATAATTATTGATCGCCTTTAAAAATCTGAAATGCTCTCAGAATATACTCACTCATTAGTCGGACTCGGGCGGGCGCAGCAGGCTACCTGTGGCTGACCTTACGTCACTACAGCTCTGAGCGAGGCCCACGAGAAAGATAGGCCGCGACGCGTACGTCACCAAGGTAGGCCAACCTCGCTCGCTCGCTGAATTCAGCAGACAAACTGCGTTTCTACGCGTGTTAACTTGTAACTGCATGTGTATGTACAAACGATAATTTCATCTTCTACTGGAATCCACTATTGTGGAGTCTTACTGTTATTAGTCATACAATGATAGGAAGGTCTACTAATAATTTGTTGTTCGATTCCCGGCGGGGTCAGGTATTTTCTCCGCCTCGTGATGACTGGGTGTTGTGTGCTGTCCTTAGGTTAGTTAGGTTTAAGTATTTTTAAATTCTAGGGGACTGATGACCATAGATGTTAAGTCCCATAGTGCTCAGAGCCATTTTTTGGATAATTTGTTACGACTGTACTGCGGTAAAATGAAATTAAACTCATGCCAAACTGATTATCAGATGCATAAGGCACCACATCTTTTTTTTGAAAAAAAGACTGTTACGCAGAAGAGACCAAATGCTATAAACAAGCCGTTATACCATTTATGTTGAGAGTTGATTTTAAATTTTGTCGTACGACTAGTAATCACTAAGATAATCACTAAGATTTCATAATAGCAGATTCCAGTAGCAGATACAATTCTCGTTAGTGCGTACACGCCCATTTGCGAGTTAACAGGTTTGGAAACGCTTTCAGTCTGGCGAGTTGAGCGAGCGAGCGAGCTCAGGCCTACCTTCGTGGCGTACGCGCCGCGGCCTGTCTTTGTCGTGGACCTCGAGCTCTGAGTTACGCAATCATGCAGTCGAGCTACAACTCACAGAGATATACACCGGTACCTCTCACAGGGAACGTCTGAGTGCCCTGACAGCTGCAACACCAACAAGTGTCGCTTCTTGGCTTTTGCCAAGTTCAATGTGAAGTTTTTTATTTTTTTTTATTTATGACAACTATAGTCATATCACCGACAAAATTTACATTCTACATTAAAAGTTTAATATAGGTATTATGGTTAGAAACTCTTTATTTGCCTTCAGGCAGCGTAATTGAAGGAGCGCAAATACCCGGACCTCATTCATCCAGTATTTGAGAATGAGACCTCTTAGCGACCTCCAGTAAACTTAACACATAATTTCAAACCTATACAGAGCTTTTTTCCGCTGACTCACACCCACCACACAAAATTACGAAGGGAAAAAGTTTAGCGCTTACTACATTTTCGCTGTTCGTGCAGTAAAACTGCAGCATCAGACATGACGTTTCAATTTATTCTTTACTGACAATTCTATTCACAACACAGTTTACAAACACTACCCACATATACTACTTTAGCCACTTCGCACAAACCTCAAAAAAAGTGTGTGTGAAATCTTATGGGACTTACCTGCTAAGGTCATCAGTCCCTAAGCTTCCACACTACTTAACCTAAATTATCCTAAGGACAAACGTATACACCCATGCCCGAGGGAGGACTCGAACCTCCGCCGGGACCAGCCGCACACACAAACCTCAAGTTTACTTTCAAACATTTGCAAACTTTTTCTCGCTCACATCCTTAACGTGCAATATTTGACACATTAACTCATTTGTAAAGCTCTTTCGTACATGGCAGTTCGATTATTTAAATAATCGCTGGTTAGTCGTTTTACTCTAACACGCAAATCTCCAGATGTCAGACTCTCAGCCCGGTCCCAACCGTTGTACGCCGATAGAGTATCAATCAATGTGCTGTCGTCCAGTAGAACATACGTGAAAGGCGATTAAAAGTAACACCAGAACTACAAAGCCAGCAAAAACGTATCTGTGAACAATAAAAAAATGGTTCAAATGGCTCTGAGCACTATGGGACTTAGCTGCTGAGGTCATCAGTGCCCTAGAACTTAGAACTACTTAAACCTAACTAACCTAAGGACATCACACACACCCATGCCCGAGGCAGGATTCGAACCTGCGACCGTAGCAGTCCCGCGGTTCCGGACTGCAGCGCCAGAACCGCTAGACCACAGCGGCCGGCGCTCGGTTCCGGACTGAAGCGCCTAGAACCGCTCGGCCACCGTGCCGGCGTATGTTATTATATTTTGGGGTAACTCTTCCCATTCTAAAAGGATATCTTTGGCTCAGAAACGGGCGGTTCGGGCAATAAGTGGTGTAAGTTCGCGAACGTCTTGTCGACCCCTATTCACTAGTCCGGGTATTTTGACATTGGCTTCTCTCTCTCTCTCTCTCTCTCTCTCTCTCTCTATATATATATATATATATATATATATATATATATATATATATATTATTTACTGTCGTTTCTTGTAAACAACATCAGCTTATTCCCAAGAATAAGCAGCTTTCACTCAGTTAATACTCGGCGGAAATCCAATCTGCATTTGGATCGGACGTCCTTAACTCTGGTGCAGAAAGGTGCAATTGCCCGCCCGGTTAGCCGTGCGCTTTAACTCACGGCTTTCCGGGTGGGAAGGAACGCCTGTTCCCCAGCACGAATCCGCCCGGCGGACTTGGGTCCAGTTCCAGTGAGCCGGCCACTCTGTGGATGGTTTTTAGGCGGTTTTCCATCTGCCTCGGCGAATGCGGTTTGGTTCCCCTTATTACACCTCAGATACACTATGTCGGCGATTGCTGCGCAAACAAGTTCTCCATGTACGCGTACACCACCATTACTCTACCACGCAAACGTAGGGGCTTCACTCGTCTTGTGTGAGACGTTCCCTGGCGGGTCCACCGGGGACCGAACCGCACAATAAACTCGAAAGACTGGTTCGGTGTGGGGCGGCGGAGGGGCGAAGTGGACTGCGGTAGTCGTCGTGGGGTTGTGGACCACTGCGGCTGCGGTGGGGACGGAGCCTCTCCGTCGTTTCTAGGTCCCCGGTTAACATACAATGCAATAGAAAATACTGCTGCATCCATTTTCTATAAGCTACCACAAGAATTCAAAAATCTTAGCACTAATCCACGTTCTTTCAAATCGAAACTGAAGAGTTTCCTCATGGGTCACTCCTATTCTGTTGAGGAGTTCCTTGATAAATTAAGCTGATTCTTATGTTATATTGTTGACTGCGTTTACTGAAACTTATGGTTTTTTTGGGTTCATAAGCTTTTATTTTTATTTGTTATTACTTTTATGTTGTAATTTCATGTACTGAAACGTTCTACGACCTTGCAGATCTTCTCCTCAATTTGGTCCTATGGAACTTGACGTGTAGATAAATAAAAGCTCCCGTGGGTGAGTGGGCAGAGCATGAGACGGTCGTACCGAAGGTACTACGTTCAAGATCAGCTGGTGACAATTTTTTTGACTATTTATGCGTGAAACTGTTATATGAGAGAACATTTTCCTGACTTGTAACAGGAGGTTTCGGAGTTTGTAGCAATGTTCTTTTGGCAGCCTGCTTTCGCTCCGATAACTGAAAATAGCAAACCTATAAAGTACATATGTATAGATAGGTGTGGTGTTCTGTCGGGCATGTGCAACAGAACACCACAAGTGTCTATACAAATATACTCTATAGATTTGCTATTCTCAACTAACGAAGAGAAAGCAGACTGGCAAAAGAACATTGCTAAAAACTGGGAAACGTCCAGGAAAATGTTCTCCCATATAACGGCTTCACGCATAAATAGCTTAAAAAACAAACCGTCATCAGCTTGTTCTGAACGCGGGACCTTTCGTAAGAAAACCTCATGCTCTATCAACTCACCCACGCGTGTTCTGCAATTTAATTGTTCACAGGTACGCTTTTCCTGTCCTTCGTAGTTCTGGTGTTACTTTTAATTACCGTTTACACACGTTCTACTGGACGACAGCACACAGCACGAACTAAGTCGGTGTTTTGGTTGATACTCTATCGAAATACAACGTTTAGTACCGACCTGAGTGTCTTGACATCTGGAGGTTTGGGTGTAAGCGTGTCAAACGAACGCATCTAGCAACGTCTGTACTACGAGTCAACAGCTATCAGTCATCGCTTGTCGTCAAATAATAATAATTCTTTAAATAAACGGCCGTTGAAATATTTGCGCTTCTGGAAATACCGTCAGCAAGCAGTTAATTACGGAGTCTCAGCAACGGCTCATTATCCACCCTCTGAAACGGTATTTGCATTTCAGATAGCACATATCCTGGTCATTACGAGCGTGGTCGATAGTTTCGCTAGTAAAAATTATTTTTCTTGTCGTAAACATATCATTCGTACGTGGTAGTATGACCTTGTGTAGTCAGTGATCCGCGGGAGACATATGGTCACGGTCGACCTTTCTGCTGCTGTCGACGAGGTAGCTTTCACTGACGGATGTCTCCAACCCGCTGTCGTAACGGCTGCACGATAACGGAGTCGTACGTTTCCTAAATGGTTCAAATGGCTCTGAACACTATGGGACTTAACTTCTGACGTCATCAGTCCTCTAGAACTTAGAACTACTTAAACCTAACTAACCTAAGGACATCACACACATCCATGCTCGAGACAGGATTCGAACCTGTGACCGTAGCGGTCACGCGGTTCCAGACTGTAGCGCCTAGAACCGCTCGACCAGTTTCCTAAATAATTGTTTGTTGTACTGGAGAGACGTTTGGACATACCGGACGTCTCTGTCGTAATGTCTCCTTTATACTGGAATTTTACATTTTCCAAATGAAGTCCTGTAACATTACTTATCCTCTGACGGACATTTCGGTCAATTAACTGCTTCGTAGCGCCGGTCAGAGACGTCAGCCGGTTGTCGGTCATCGACGTTCGACGCGTGTATTGCTGCGGCACAGTTTTTTGGAGCCCTATACCGTTTAACCTGCTCTGTAAACTGATTATGTGAGCAGTAAATTGTTTTGCAGTACAGCCATCAACGGAAAACATGCGTTGTCGCTCCATAAATTGTAATTATTTTAACTGGAGAACTGTCACGAAGAATATGTTATGGAACGGTTAGTATCCGTGCAAGGGTGTTGAGAATTTCATTATGTCGAACGGTGGACTCCCAGAGCTATAATTCATTACGCTGATGGTTAATGTGCTGTTTAAAGCCTTGGTGGAACACCATTATCAAGATCGTCCGTTCTGTCTTATGCTTGTGTGTGTGTGTGTGTGTGTGTGTGTGTGTGTGTGTGTGTGTGCACGTACGTCACAACCACAACCTCACTACGCCGAATCCCAAAATTCGCGGAAAACAGATGAAATTTAAGAGAAAAAGCATTGCGAGAATCGAATGCAGAACATTTCACGCTATTATTATCCCAACAGCGCTACCGGTTCCTCGTGACACTGACGTAGACGGATTGGCATAATTGCAATACCTCAACTGCGCTGTTTTAACAAATTAAACATGCTAGTGATCGAACCCAGAACCTTTCGGATCCAGAGTTCTGTGGGAGGGGGCAGATGGGGATCGGGGCAGGGTAGGGGAGGGGAAGTGGATTTAATCTTGACTTGCGGCAAGACCCTCTGAACAAACTACAGCGGTGGATAGCTATTGCAACTGATTATTGACCACACGACCCAAAGCTTCTTTCAAAATCTACAAAAGCTATATTAATTTTTTGATTAAATTCTCTTTGTTGTCTTTAATGGTTTTATATTAAAAAATATTGTCACAATAGGAACGTATTTGTATATACTTCTGTATGAAATTAATTTTTTAACATCTATCTGACAAAAATTTGTTTACATTTTTTGTGTCAAACAGAAAAATTGAATATATATCGGCTTGTTTTACGTGGGAAACAACGCGTTTCTTACACGGGACATTAATCTACGACTCCAAACTAGAGGGCACAAGGTAGTATAGGTTTTTATTAATATTAAAATAAATAATGTCAAAGCCGAAGGCACAGAGTTAATGAGCCGAAAAAAATTGAGGCCAGGTGCAAGACTAAAGTGACATCTACAGCGTACCGAAAACGCTAAATATTTAACAAAATTTTACTATTCTTAGGTCGTGATGCAGACCTAAGGCTTGCAAATGCGGTTGCGAATAGCATTTCGTTTATGTGCCTAGAGCTGTAACTGTAGATTTTTTCATACAACAAGGAAAATAAAACCTTTTCATGATCAAGGTTTGTCTTCTGTCAGGACTGGTTTAATGAAGCTCTAAACGCTAGTCTGTCCTGTGCTGCCCTCTTCAGCTCTTAATAACTGTTGCATACTGAATCCATTAGTAGCTGCTTACTGAAGTTAAGCCTTGATCTCACTCTACAATTTTTACTGCCCACGCTGCTTCTCAGTACCAAACTGATAAGTCCTCGATGCCTCAGGATGTCTTAACAACCGATCCATTCTTTAAGTGAAGTTGCACGATTACATTTTTCTCACCGCTTAAATTCAGTAACTCTTCTGTACTTATCTGATCTACCCATCTAGATTTCAACGTTCATCCTTAGCATCATATTCCAAAAATTTCCATTCTCTTCTTGTCTGTTTATCGTTGACATTTCACTTACGTACAAGGCTGTATTCCACACAGTTACTTTCACAGAAGGTTTCGTAATACTTAAATATCTGCCGGCCAGGGTGGCCGAGCGGTTCTAGGCGCTACAGTCTGGAACCGCGCGACCGCCACGGTCGCAGGTTCGAATCCTGTCTCGGGCATGGATGTGTGTGATGTCCTTAGGTTAGATATGTTTAAGTAGTTCTAAGTTCTAGGGGACTGATGACCTCAGTAGTTAAGTCCTATAGGGCTCAGAGCCATTTGAACCATTTTTGAACTCAAATATCTTCTCACAAATATTCTTCTTGTTTTGCCACTCTGCGTTTTATATTCTCTCTACTGAGTCCATCGTTTGTTACTTTTCTGGCTAACTAGCAAAACTCATTCACCACTTTTTGTTCTTCATTTCACTACCTAATTTCCTCAGCATCGCCTGATTTAATTCAGTTCCATTGCATTATCCTTGTAGTACTTTTGTTGACATTCATCATATATTCTCTTTTCAAGAGACTATACATTCCGTTCAACTGTTCTTCCAAGACTTTTGGTATCTCTGACAACATTATAGAGTCATCAGGAAATCTTCTCCTTGAATTTTAATTCCTTTTCCAAATATCTCTTTGATACCTGTAACTACTTGCACAATGCACAGTTTGAATGACATTGAGGATTGACTACAAACTTGTGTCACTCCCTTCTTAGCTATTGTTTCTATTTCATGTCCGTTGACTCTTATAATTGCAGGCTGGTTTCTGTACGAGTTCTGGATATCCTTTCGCTCTCTGAATTTTATCCATCCTACCTTAACAATTCAAAGAATGTAGTGAAGAAGCTGCCTCTAAACGTACTAATACTAAAATGTAGGTTTGCTTTTCTTCAGTCTATCTTCTAAGATAAGTCGTAGGATCAGTATTACCTCACGTGTTCCTACATTTGTCCGGAACTCAAACTGATTTTCCTTGAGTAGCGGTTTTACCAGTCTTTCCTCCGATCTTCAGGTAATTCATGCTAGTATTGTGCACCCATAACAAACTGATTTTCCCAGAGGTCGGCTTCTACTGATTTTTCAATTCTTCTCTATAATTTATGCTAATATTCTAGAACCATGACTTTTTAGACTGATAGTTCCATAATATTCACAACTATCAACAACTGCCTTGTTTAGAACTACAGTTATTACATTTTTCTTGAAGTCTGAGGTTAATTCGTCTGTTTCATATATCTCGAATACCAGGTGGAATAGTTTCGTCATGATATGTTTTCCCAAGGATCTCAATAATTCGGAGGGAATGTCGTCTACTCTAGGTGCCTGTTTCGACTTAGGTATTGTAGTGCTCTGTCAAATTCTTCTCACAGTATCATATGTCCTATTTCATCTTCTTCATCTACCTCTTGTTTCGTTTCTATAAACATGTCAAGTTCGTTTCATTTGTAAAGCTCTTCATACACACTGAACCCAGGAGGAGAGGTGAAACGAGATTAAACTCCACGGTTTGAGACGGTGTAAGATGATGAGTCACTGGTCGCAAAACCGAGTCAAATTTATAAAGAACCTGGTAGCTTGAGCTCACTTACCAGTATGATGTTGCACCTCCTGTGACCTGGACCTATCTATTGATTCGGTTGGGAAAGATTACATTAAATTGTTGTATCTTATCCCGAGGTAAACTTGCCCAAAACTGTTGTATCTGTTCTTTAACACCCTGTATGGTGGCACTGGGACGCAGGGGACGTCCGAGCTGTTCCCACACACGGTCTGTTGGGGACATATCCGGGGATCTCGTTGGCTACGGGGTTACTTCAAACATCACACGGACAGTTCATATGTGGCAAATGAAGAAGATGAAATAGGACATATGATACTGTGAGAACAATTTGCCCTGTTGAAAAATGGCGGCACGATACTTCCGCATGAAAAGGAACACATGAGGGCGCAGGATGTACGTGACGTAATGTTGTGCCGTCAGTGTTCCCTCAATCGCGACCAGCCGTGACCTGAAGTCATGCACGATCAAGCCGCACATCCTGACTCCAGAGGTAACACCGCTGTACCTCTTCAAAACATTAGAAGATTTACACCTCACCCCATATCTCCGCTGTAGCCAGCGGCGATGGCCGTCTGGGGTAGCGCAGAATCGCGATTCATCGCTGAACACAACGCGACGCCATGCATCATCAATCCACTCTTCCCTTTCACGGCACCACTTCGAAAGCCGCTGTTTGTTTTGTGGTGTTAACGATATCCTACATGTACACTACCCTCCATAAGTTTGGAAACACCTAGTAATTATAGACAATGGAAAGGAAATACAGTATAAAAATGCGTTTTGTTGTTTTCCAAATGTTTATTAAGCTCAAATAACACACAGTAAGATGCAAAAATTATATTTTCGATTCCTCAAAATAGCCACCCTTTGCGTTCGTCACTGCCTTGCACACTCTCGGCATGCACTGTGTCAGTTTTGCCAAGGTTTCAGTTGGAATTAATTTCCATTCTTGCTGCAGGACCTCCCACAATTGTGACCCACTCATGGTTTCCCGTTTTCGGATCCTCCTGTCCAATTCATCCGACAGCAGCTCGATTGGGTTACAATCAGGGGATTGGGGCGGCCATTCCATGTTTTTAAATATTTTACGAACCTCTAGAAACTTCACAGGGTTCTGACACAAGCGAGACGAATGTTTCGGATCGTTGTCTTGCTGCAAGACAAACCCTTTCCCAATCAGACGCAAACCAGATGTCTTAGCATGTTGCTGGAGAATGGCATGATAATCCTTTTGGTTCATTTTTCCATCTATTTTCACGAAATCTCCGACATTATTCCCTCCAAAGGATCCCCATACCATGACAGAACCCCCTCCATGCTTTACCGTTGGAATTACGCACTGAGGATTCAAGCGTTCATGGGGTAAACGGCGTACAAATTGACGGCGTTTACTTCCAAATATTTCTAACTTGGATTCATCAGTGAATAAGACTCTTTCCGAATCTCCCACTGTCCAATGTTGGCGTGTCTTAGCCCACTGAAGCCTTTCCTTCTTGTTAACAACGCGCAAGTTTGGTTTCCTTATTGCTACATAACCTCGGAGGTTGTTGTCTGCCAGGCGTCGTCTCACTGTTGACTCACTCACCGGCGTATCCATCGTTGCGTTTAGTTCAGCAGTCAATTCACGAACAGTTTTTAATCTGTTACGTTTACTGGTCACTACCAAATACTTCTCCTGGCGTTCTGATATTTTCCTGGGTGATCCTGAGAGAGGACGATCTCCATAGGAGCCTGTTCCTCGATGCCAGTATATGGTTTTGACAACTCCGCTGACGGAAATCACCATTTTCTTTGCTATTTGTCGGACACTGTTGCCTTCTTGGTGCAAAGTGACTATCATTACCCGTGATGCATAAGGAATCTGGCACTTTGGGGCCATTTTCAGTTACTTTCGCGGCGTGTTATACCTTTATGCAAACGCACCTATAAGTGAACAGAAATGTAAACAACGTACTCTACATAACCATGCGATCTACTCGCGCCACCTAGCGTGTTTAGTAGAACTGCTTGGACAAGTAACGTGGGCTTACATAAAATGGAGCAATACTAGTATGTTCCAATATGTATGTATATGTACAATAATTGAGTGTACGATACTGTACGTGTCATTATCAACCGTTATTTGAGCTTGCTATTCCGTATTCTAACCAATAACTCACATAGATCACTTCTATCTTGCTTCGTTGTAATACGCAGCATGGTTTACCAAACTTATGGAGGACAGTGTACATCTCTAGCCCAGCTGTTACTAGTCTCCGACCAGTGAAGTGGAATGATACGGGATGCTTCAGAGACTCTGTTACGCGGTCTCGGATGGCAAGAGCAGGTGTGAAGGCTTTACGATGTGCCTCGTACACAGTCTGGTGATCGTCTCTGGTGGTGGTCAGTCGCGGTCGACCTGAACTTTGACGACGAATATATCTCTCCTCGCGTTCTCATGCAATCCAACATCGGGCCACTGTCCCCGAATGTCCCAGAAATCTGGGTACTGTACGATTTGACCACTCGGCCGAATAGATATCTACAACCACCCCCTTTTGAAACTCTGTCAGTTACTGACACACAATGTCACTCGGGCACGTGGCATCTCTGTTTCCTTCACTGCGACCATCCAACGTTTGACGCGCCCCTTATATGTCATACCAGGGCTGGTAGCAACACTAATGCATTTTGGTGGCCATTCTAGCCGTCACAGAGAACTGCAGCTCTAATTATTTATACACCCACCGATGTCGTGTACATGTAAGAAGTTACATTGATATTCGACCATGTCTTCTGGGTGCTTCACTTTTTCTTCGGGCAGTGTGTTCCTTTAACTTTTCCGCTATGCTTTCTTTGCTTAGTACTGGCTGTCCATCTGAGCAGCTCTTGATATTCGCGCAGATTCTTCTGTTTTAGCAATAGTTTGCTTTAAGCTTCCTATAGGTGGCACCTATTTCTCCCATAGTCGTGCATGCTTGTACAGTTTTGCACTTCCCCTCCAGCATTTCCTGCTTTGCACTTTTTCATTTTCTGTCAAGGTATTTTGGACGTTTGTATTCTCTTTTACCTAATTCATTTTCTCCATCTTTATACTTTCTCTTCTCGTCAGTTAAATTCAATACCTCGCATGTTATCCAAGGATTTATATTCTAAAAATGGTTCAAATGGCTCTGAGCACTATGGGACTTAACATCTATGGTCATCAGTCCCCTAGAACTTAGAACTACTTAAACCTAACTAACCTAAGGACACCACACGCATCCTTGCCCGAGGCAGGATTCGAACCTGCGACCGTAGCAGTCGCGCGGCTCCGGACTGAGCGCCTAGAACCGCTAGACCACCGCGGCCGGCATTTATATTCTAGGCCTTGCCGTTTTGTCTATTCGAACAACTACTACCTTCAGTGCCGGCCGGAGTGGCCGAGCGGTTCTAGGCGCTTCGGTCTGGAACCGCTTGACCGCTACGGTCGCAGGTTCGAATCCTGCCTTGGGCATGGATGTGTGTGATGTCCTTAGGTTGGTTAGGTTTCAGTAGTTCTAAGTTCTAGGGGATTGATGACCTTAGATGTTAAGTCCCATAGTGCTCAGAGCCATTTGAACCACCTTCAGTTTTTCAGCTCTCAAAGCTACGCAGTCTTCTTCTATTGGTTTCCTGTTTTAGTCCTTCGTTAACTAACGCTCCCTTTAAAACTCTCGCCAATCATTGCTCCTTTAAGCTTATGCAGATCCTTTTCATTCGTTTCACCCAGTCCATGTCCTCCTCCTATCTTCCCCATTTTCCTGTACGTACTAAATGATTCCAATTCCCCATCACAATTAAATTTTCGTCTCCCTTAACAATTGTAATAATGTATGACGAAATTCAGATCTCTTCATCATCTACAGAGCTAGTAGGAAAATAGTCTTGTACTGCAGTGGAGGAGCCGGCCGGAGTGGCCGAGCGGTTAAAGGCGCTACAGTCTGGAACCGCACGACCTCTACGGTCGCAGGTTCGAATCCTGCCTCGGGCATGGATGTGTGTGATGTCCTTAGGTTAGTTAGGTTTAAGTAGTTCTAAGTCCTAGGGGACTTATGACCACAGCAGTTGAGTCCCATAGTGCTCAGAGCCATTTGAACCATTTGAACTACAGTGGAGAGTGTTGATTTTGTAATCCTACGTTACCCCTATTTGATTTCGTACTGATTATTCGTTATTCACCTGCCCAAAAATCTAGCTCTTCCTGCCACCACCGCGCTTCGCTGATTACCACTACAGGCTATTTAACTTCCTCCTTTCTATCTCTCTTATTAAATTTTCCAACCTACCTACCCAGTTAAGCTATCTAACATTTCTCGTTGAGACCCGTAGTCCAGCAGATGTGTATTTGCATCACGGTAAATTCTGTTTTTTAGCAGTCGGTGAGAGCTAAGAAACGGAAAGAGGAAAAAGGGGTGGAATGTGTGTAGTGATAAGTTTACTTTATACACCACTTCCTGTGCGAAATGACATTCCTTTTTGCGTGTACCTTTCAACCATCACACCGCAAGGGATATTTCTGATACGGATTTTTGTTAGACAGAATACTGCGACTGCGAAGAATGAAAAAAAAATGTTTAAGGTTCTGGATGCGCGTCTGTAATGCTGACCGCGCTGAAAACTTCCTACAGACGTTCCCACCGCGAAAACAAAGGGCAGGCGGCGAGCAGGACCGCACAAAGCGAAGGAAGCAAACGGTAGCGTCGCCCAACGCCAGCGCCCAGCGCCTAGCTCAACGTGGGTCTCACGCTGTCACCGTGTCCCGTGTCCCTCAGGCCGCGACCTTGCTCCGCCCACGCGTTCCCACGCTGCTGAATTGTCGCACAGTTGCGGGAGGACGCTGCCTGTCCACCACACACCGGAGGCACCTAGTTGATTTGTCCCATGTCTACGGCTTTAGTGTACCGCTCGATATGAGCTAGCTGGTGCCTTTTAAAACAATAAATGCAACACACGTAACACTACCGAGTGAAAAGTTGGCTTGTTGCAACAGGCCAATTTAGAACTACGTTTTCTACATCTACATATATACTCCGCTAGTCACCAAGCGGTGTGTGGCGGAGGGCACCAAATGGCTCTGAGCACTATGGGACTTAACATCTATGGTCATCAGTCCCCTAGAACTTAGAACTACTTAAACCTAACTAACCTAAGGACATCACTCAACGCCCAGTCTCACGAGGCAGAGAAAATCCCTGACCCCGCCGGAAATCGAACCCGGGAACCCGGGCGCGGGAAGCGAGAACGCTACCGCACGACCACGAGCTGCGGACACGGAGGGCACAATTCGCACCAAAGTCATATTCCCCCTTCTGTTCCACTCGCGAATCGTGCGAGGGAAAAACGACTGTCTGAACGCCTCAGTACGAGCTCTTATTTCCCTTATCTTTGAGTGATGATCATTACGCGATTTGAAAGTTGGTGGTAGTAATATATACTGTACATCCTCGGTGAAGATTGGATTTCGGAATTTAGTGAGCAACCCCTTCCGTTTAGTGCGTCGTCTATCTGCAAGTGTGTCCCACTTCAAACTTCCTCTGAGATTTGTAACGCTCTCGCGATGGCTAAATGTACCAGTCACGAATCTTGCCGCTCTTCTTTGGACCTTCTCAATTTCTTGAATCAGACCCAACTGGTAAGGGTCCCATACAGACGAACAATACTCTAAGACTGGACGAACTAACGTATTGTAATCTATTTCCTTTGTTGAAGGACTGCATCGCTTCAGGATTCTACCAATAAACCGCAATCTAGAGTTCGCCTTACCCCTTGCTTGTGTAATCTGATCATTCCATTTGAGATCACTTCGAATAGTCACACCCAGATACTTGACTGATGTTACCGCTTCCAATGACTGATCATTTATTTTGTACTCATACATTAATAGAGATTTTCGCCTTGTTATACACAGAAGGTTACACTTACTAATATTGAGAGATAACTGCCAGTCATTACACCACGCATTTATTTTCTGCAAATCCTCACTGAATTGTTCATAACTTTCGTGTGATACTACATTCCTATAGACTACAGCATCATCGACAAACAGTCTAATGCCGCTGTCAATACCAAAACCAGATCGTTTATGTAAATCGTAAAAAGCAGAGGACCTATTACGCTGCCCTGGGGCACACCTGAAGTTACTCTTGTTTCTGTTGAAGTTACCCCGTTCAGGACGACATACTGCTCCCAGTCTGTAAGAAAACTTTCTATCCAAACGCATACGTCACTGGATAGACCGTATGCGCGCACCTTTTGTAGCAAGCGACAGTGCGGCACTGAGTCGAACACCTTCCGAAAGTCGAGAAATATGACATCAACCTGGGAGCCTGTATCTAGAGCCTGCTGTGTATCATGCCAGCTGTGTCTCGCATGACCGCTGTTTCATAAAACCGTGCTGGCTTCTGCAGATGAGATTCTCAGAGTCTAGAAAGGTCATTATGTCTGAACACAAAATATGTTCCATGATTTTACAACAAATCGATGTCAGTGAAATTGGCCGGTAATTATGTGCATCCGATTTTCTACCCTTTTTATAGATTGGCATGACCTGGGCCCTCTTCCAGTCCCGTGGAACTCCCCGCCGTTCCAATGATCTCTGATAGACGACGGATAAGAATGGTGCTATATTTGTAGCATTTTAATGTGCTATCACTTCAATCTGCTGCGCTAAACAATTGCAACCGTGCGCACGTAACAGAAGAAAACGCTAAGCAACATCAGTTGTTACTTTACGCAAGACGCAATTCACTGAGATGACAAAGATCATGGGATAGCGATATGCACATATACAGATGGTGGTAGTATAGCGTACACAAGGTATAAAAGGGCAGTCCATTGACGGAGCTGTCATTTGTACCCAGGCGATTTATGTGAAACGGTTTCCGACTATGGCAAATCCTATTTAGGAAATCGTTAAGGAATTCAATATTTCGAGATCCACAGTGTCAATAATGCGCGAAAATACCACATTCCAGCCGGCCGCGGTGGGGCGAGCGGCTCTAGGCGCTTCAGTCCGAAACTGCGCGACTGCTACGGTCGCAGGTTCGAATCCTGCCTCGGGCATGGATGTGTGCGATGTCCTTAGGTTAGTTAGGTTTAAGTAGTTCTAAGTTCTAGGGGACTGATGACCTCAGATGTTAAATCCTATAGTGCTCACAGCCATTTGAACCATTTTTGAACCACATTCCATGCATTACCTATCACCACGGACAATCCAGCGGCCGATGGCCTTCCCTTAACGACCGAGAGCAGCGGCATTTGCTTAGAGTTGTCAGTGCTAACAGACAAGCATCACTGCGTGAAATAACCGCAGAAATCGATGTGGGACGTACGACGAACGTATCCAGTAGGACAGTGCGGCGAAATTTGGCGTTAATGGGCTCTGGCAGCAGACGACCGACGCGAGTGCCTTTGCTATCAGCACGATATCGGATGCAGCGCCTCTCCTGGGATAGTGATTATATCGGTTGGACGCTAGAGGACTGCAAAACCGCGGTCTGAGCAGATGAGTTCCAATTTCGGTTGCTAAGAGCTGACGACATGTTTCGAGTGTGGCACAGACGTGAAGAAGCCATGGACCCAAGTTATTAACAAGGCACTGTGTAAAATAGTGGTGGCTCCGTAATGTTGTGGGCTGTTCAAATGGCCCTGAGCACTATGGGACTTAACATCTGAGGTCATCAGTCCCCTAGAACTTAGAACTACTTAAACCTAACTAACCTAAGGACATCACACACATCCATGCCCGAGGCAGGAGTCGAACCTGCGATCGTAGGGGTCGCACGGTTCCAGACTGAAGCGCCTAGAACCGTTCGGCAGGTGTGGACTGTGTATTTACATCGAATGGACTGGGTAGTCTGGTCCAACTGAACCGGTCATTGGTTGGAAATGGTAATGGTTCAAATGGCTCTGAGCACTATGGGACTCAACATCTTAGGTCATAAGTCCCCTAGAACTTAGAACTACTTAAACCTAACTAACCTAAGGACATCACACACACCCATGCCCGAGGCAGGATTCGAACCTGCGACCGTAGCAGTCCCGCGGTTCCGAACTGCAGCGCCAGAACCGCTAGACCACCGCGGCCGGCGAAATGGTAATGTCCGGCTAGTTGGAAATCATCTGCAGCTATTCATGGCCTCCATGTTCCAAACAACGGTTGGATTTTTTATCAATGACGATGCACCATGTCACAGAGCCACAATTTTTCGCGACTACTTTGAAGAACATTCTGGACAATTCGAGCGAATGATTTGGTCACCCAGATCGGTCGACGTAAATTCCATCAGACATTTATGGGGCTTTATTGAGAGGTCAGTTCGTGCACAAGATCCTGCACTGGCAACACGTTGGAAGTTATGGACGGCTGTAGAGGCAGCATGGCTCAATAATTCTGCAGTTGTCTTCCAACGACTTGTTGAGTTCATGCCACGTCGAGATGCTGCACTACTCCAGGCAGGAGGAGGTCCGACACGATATTGGAAGGTATCCCATGACTTTTGTCACCTCAGTGCATCTCGTCCATAATGGACTGCTTGTTAAGGGCTGCGACCAATTATATACAAAAGAAATCGTCAATGCTTCGTTCACTTTTATTGTTATTTTTAACACCACTACGCGTCTCTGTGCTCATGCCATTATCGTCAGGTGGAATTAAGACTTTTCACGTCGTTCCCTTTGCTTATGACGTACACATGTGTTGTCTATTAGACACTGTGTGCTGTGGCAGGAAGGTTTTGTGTCGTCTTGCTCTGACGGAGGAACGTTAGGGTTATCTACAGCACTGATAGGATTTATACACCTTTTTGTATGCGTATGTAAGCTGCCCTTACTGCATATGCAGGCAAATATACTTGATGTATGTTGTCATAGCGGACGCCACTAAACATTTTTCAGTGTACAATGTTTTTCCGGTGCCAAAGTTCACAGTTATCATAAAGATTCTAGACAAATGCCAACAGCTGCTTCAAAGACTCGGAGATATATTAATGTTATGGCTTCCTAGTTCTACATAATAGTACAGTAATGTGATTGTAAATATTACAATTGAAAAAAAAAACATTATTTCGTGTAAACTACAAACCGACCCTTTGGAGTGACAAAATCGAATAAATTAACTGTTAGTGTGACAAGGTTCTACCTGACTGCTACAAGTAGAACGTACTAGAGCTGTAATCTGTGGAGAAATAGCGGAGTTTGAAGATCGACGAAGTTCCAATTCATTACACTTTGATTTGTTGGGATGGCAATGTTCTATCTAGCAGATGGAACTTAATTTTTTTATTGTCGAGTTATTTTTCTTGTAAATAATGATACATAAAGTTGAATAATTGTATAATTATATTATTCGTTACTCACATGTCATCGACCTAACACACTTCAGGATTTAAACAAAAAAAAATCTACCATGTAATTTGTTCATTTTTGGAAGGAAAAAAAGCCGGCCGGAGTAGCCGTGCGGTTCTAGGCGCTGCAGTCTAGAGCCGAGCGACCGCTACGGTCGCAGGTTCGAATCCTGCCTCGGGCATGGATGTGTGTGATGTCCTTAGGTTAGTTAGGTTTAATTAGTTCTAAGTTCTAGGCGACTGATGATCTCACAAGTTAAGTCGCATAGTGCTCAGAGCCATTTTAACCATTTGAACCATTTTTGAAGGAAAAAAACAAGAAAAGGGAAATTTGCTCCTATAAATTGACTGATAAAACAAGAGTAGAGGTAATTGACACGTGAAAATGCATAACAGCTTGAATAGCATGATCAGATACCAATGTCTTGTACAGGGTGTTTCAAAAATGACCGGTATATTTGAAACGGCAATACAAACTAAACGAGCAGCGATAGAAATACACCGTTTGTTGCAATATGCTTGGGACAACAGAACATTTTCAGGCAGACAAACTTTCGAAATTACAGTAGTTACAATTTTCAACAACAGATGGCGCTGCGGTCTGGAAACTCTATAGTACGATATTTTCCACATATCCACCATGCGTAGCAATAATATGGCGTAGTCTCTGAATGAAATTACCCGAAACCTTTGACAACGTGTCTGGCGGAATGGCTTCACATGCAGATGAGATGTACTGCTTCAGCTGTTCATTTGTTTCTGGATTCTGGCGGTACACCTGGTCTTTCAAGTGTCCCCACAGAAAGAAGTCACAGGGGTTCATGTCTGGCGAATAGGGAGGCCAATCCACGCCACCTCCTGTATGTTTCGGATAGCCCAAAGCAATCACACGATCATCGAAATATTCATTCAGGAAATTAAAGACGTCGGCCGTGCGATGTGGCCGGGCACCATCTTGCATAAACCACGAGGTGTTCGCAGTGTCGTCTAAGGCAGTTTGTACCGCCACAAATTCACGAAGAATGTCCAGATAGCGTGATGCAGTAATCGTTTCGGATCTGAAAAATGGGCCAATGATTCCTTTGGAAGAAATGGCGGCCCAGACCAGTACTTTTTGAGGATGCAGGGACGATGGGACTGCAACATGGGGCTTTTCGGTTCCCCATATGCGCCAGTTCTGTTTATTGACGAAGCCGTCCAGGTAAAAATAAGCTTCGTCAGTAAACCAAATGCTGCCCACATGCATATCGCCGTCATCAATCCTGTGCACTATATCGTTAGCGAATGTCTCGCGTGCAGCAATGGTAGCGGCGCTGAGGGGTTGCTGCGTTTTAATTTTGTATGGATAGAGGTGTAAACTCTGGTGCATGAGATGATACTTGGACGTTGGCGTCATTTGGACCGCAGCTGCAACACGGCGAACGGAAACCCGAGGCCGCTGTTGGATCACCTGCTGCACTAGCTGCGCATTGCCCTCTGTGGTTGCCGTACGCGGTCGCCCTACCTTTCCAGAACGTTCATCCGTCACGTTCCCAGTCCGTTTAAATTTTTCAAACAGATCCTTTATTGTATCGCTTTTCGGTCCTTTGGTTACATTAAACCTCCGTTGAAAACTTCGTCTTGTTGCAACAACACTGTGTTCTAGGCGGTGGAATTCCAACACCAGAAAAATCCTCTGTTCTAAGGAATAAACCATGTTGTCCACAGCACACTTGCACGTTGCGAACAGCACACGCTTACAGCAGAAAGACGACGTACAGAATGGCGCACCCACAGACTGCATTGTCTTCTATATCTTTCACATCACTTGCAGCGCCATCTGTTGTTGAAAATTGTAACTACTTTAATTTCGAAAGTTTGTCCGCCTGAAAATGTACTGTTGTCCCAAGCATATTGCAACAATATTTCTGTCGCTGCTCGTTTAGTTTTTATTGCCGTTTCAAATATACCGGTCATTTTTGAAACACCCTGTAGTTTTCAGAGGTTGTTTGCAGCAGCAGTTTTACAAAGAATGAAGCAGGCGGGACGTTAACACATTAACACAGTTATGTTGCAATTTTGTTACAATGTTTTTGTAAATGTTCTTTGCAGTTTGCTGTGACCACATAGATAGATATTCAGCGATCACAGGCCCTGCAGACCACGCGCTGCTCCCACAAACTGCCTCCATTCCTTCCTGCTTTGTGCCCGGTTCCGCCAGGTGTCTTCGATTCCCAGGGCTGCTAGGTCCTTCGCCAGTTCGTCCAGCCAGCGTTGCCGCCGTCCAATGGGGCGTTTGGTGTTTGGTTTCCCCGCTAGTGCCATCTTCGCCTGTCTTCCTATCTGGCATACGGGCTACACGGCCCACCCATTGTATTCTTTTGCTCTTTATCTTCTGTAGGATAATTGGTTGTCGCATCAGAAGGTAGATTTCCTCGTTTTTCCTCCTCCCCCATTCTCCGTTATCTAAAACAGGTCCCCATATCTTCCTCATTAATCCTATATCAAAAAATCGCTGTTGTAGCTGTAGATACAACTGAATAATGAGTTAATGCAACTTTGACATCAATTTACTTGACAGGAATGAACTGTTGGTTGACACGTTGCTATTCCAAGGAGCCGAAATTACAAATCTGAGCTGGATTCGGTCTTTTCATTTAACAGTTGCTGTCCAATCTGCTTTTTCGCTTTTTTTATGATGGTTCTTGTTCGCTGTTGCTCAACTAGGCTTGTTAAGGGAGACCGCAACCAGCCACAAATGCTTTTAAAGAATCTTTTTTCCGTTATCGTTTGTGGCCACCTTTCCCATTCTCAGATACTTGCTTTATTTCATCGTCACTGTCGTCAGCAACGTGTTGTCTGCTCCACTAATGTCCATGTGCAGAAAAATTAAATAATTCTTGAAAAGTGCATGTCTGAGGCTGCAATTGTTATGTTACTATTTTAATGTGTTTTCTTGTCACTGTCGATTACGGAATGTGTACAATGTATTTGTTTTAATTCGCGACAGTAGGTCGCGCTGGAGGTTTACGACCCTTATGCTAATCAACTGAGCACGCACTTAACACGGCTTTAGGTCGCTAAATAACAAGAAGCCACTTGTCATAAAATCTTTATTTATATCAGAAAGAGACCTGATACAAAGAATCGTGCCAAGTGGCAACTCTACTATAACAACGGTGCTGGTAGATGTTTGCAAAGTCACCATTTGACATGATACTTTGTATGAAATTTGTTTCTGATATAAATAAAGCTTTTATAACAAGTGAATTCTTATTATATGGTGACATGAAGCAGTGTTAAGGGCATGCTCAGTTCGTTGTATATGTATTTAAGCATTTCGTGTTCCTTCTCAAAAATTCAAACGAAATAAAGGAACAAAACATTGTTCACAGGAGTACATTACAGGGGCAGACACCGACAGTGTAACAAAACAAGTGTAACCGTATTAAGTTGTGCATAATGGTCTGTAACGGTAACTGGATAAATAAAGTTCATTTTAAGTATTTGTAGCTGGTAGTGATCTCCCTCAAGAATATTTAAAGTCAGTTATGAAGATGAATCTACGGCGAGGCGACGAGATTCAGTTCATGACCAGACAGCTATTCACAGTCCGATACACTTACGTAACAATAAAAAGGCTACTAGGTTCTCGGACTGGCACATGTGAGATAGGCCGAAGTCGGCTAGGCTCATGGAAAGCACTCTCTGTGGCTGGTAATGTGCGCAACTGTTACTCTCACCTCATTTCCTAAACATCACTGTTGTTTATACTGACAAGAGTTCTTATAACATGTTTACGTCTGAATTTTGCGTCCACGGTCTTTATAAACTTATTGAAATAAGTCACGACTCGTGCACAGGCTATTGCTTGACAGAAATAAAATACTTTCTCCAGTTTCAGTTCCACTACGACCGATTTCATTATTACATGCACATTCTTAGAATATTCTCAGCGAGGTGGTTGATGGCAGTAACTGATCGATAGAAATCGAATGACGTTCACCGGCATTGACTCGTTTTTGGTCGCTATCATCGTTAGCTAGCAGATAAAACTGTACCTAGTGCAACTAACATGTCTGCTCAAACGTGCGTACAACCTTCGTCTGTAATCCTGCGAAAGCGTGGTGTTCTGCGACATCACTCTCGGCCTTGACGACATTTCAAATACCAAGGTATCGACACTTGTGAAAAAGGCCACAGCGCAGAAGTTGTGCCGTGTCAGGTGGGTTAATGATGTCACCACGATTCTGCCCACTCTCGCCATGAACGTGTCGTAATAGCAGAAGGTCGTCACACTCCCTCTTACCCACATTTCACCCCTTCTTTTGACGCCTCTGCGACGGAGGTCATAACCGCGTCGCCCAACGTTGAAATCACGCGGTTTCCCTACGAGTTGCCGAGCAAAACATTTCAGACAGACCGACGCTCACAAGGGAACCTTCCCATCGCACCCCCCTCAGATTTAGTTATAAGTTGGCACAGTGGACAGGCCTTGAAAAACTGAACACAGATCAATCGAGAAAACAGGAAGAAGTTATGTGGAACTATAAAAAAGTAAGCAAAATATACAAACTGGGTAGTCCATGCGCAACATATACAACATTAAGGATAGTCCGAGTTCAGGGGCGCCGTGGTCCGGTGGTTAGCGTGAACATTAAGGATAGTCCGAGTTCAGGGGCGCCGTGGTCCGGTGGTTAGCGTGAGCAACTGCGGACCGAGAGGTTGCCGGCACGGTAGGTCAGCGTGTTCGGTCAGAGGGTTAGCTGCCCTCTGTAATAAAAAAAAACTGAGTTTACCGATCAACAACGAACGAAACCGGGTGTCTTACGACGTCCGCCCCGAGCAGATACAACGAATGAAAGAGAACAAAATGAGATTAAAAAAAAAAAAAAAAGAGGTCCTCGGTTCAAATCTTCCCTCGAGTGAAAAGTTTAATTTTTTATTTCCAGACAATTATCAAAGTTCAGGCACTCACACATAATCAACTTCGCTCTCCACAATTCCAGGACATGTTCAGATTTGCTTGGACATATGCAGGATTTGACGGTCTACACACGGAAAAATTTGAAAACGTTAAAAGGGAAAAACTGTGCGACTGTGAAACTGTTGCAATTTATGTGACAAACTCTTATGTTTTCATCACTGTTTTGGGAGTGATTATCACATCCACAAGAAAACCTAAATCAGGCAAGCTAGAAGAATCTTTTTACCCATTCGCCAAGTGCACAAGTTAGGTGGGTCGACAACATATTCCTGTCATGTGACGCACATGCCGTCACCAGTGTCGCATAGAATATATCAGGCGTGTTTTCCTGTGGAGGAATCGGTTGACCTATGACCTTGCGATCAAATGTTTTCGGTTCCCATTGGAGAGGCACGTCCTTTCGTCTACTAATCGCACGGTTTTGCGGTGCGGTCGCAAAACACAAACACTAAACTTATTACAGTGAACAGAGACGTCAATGAACGAACGGACAGATCATAACTTTGCGAAAATAAAGAAGGTAAAGTTTTCACTCGAAGGAAGACTTGAACCGAGGACCTCTCGTTCCGCAGCTGCTCACGCTGGCCACGGGACCACGGCGCTCCTGAGTTCACACTATCCATGATGTTGCCTATCTTGCACATGGACTACTAAGTTTGTATATTTTGCTTATTTTTTCATAGTTCCACACAACTTCTTCCTGTTTTCTCGATCGATCTGTGTTCAGTTTTTCAAGGCCTATCCACTGTGCCAACTTATAACTAAATCTGAGGGGGGTGCGATGGGGAGGTTCCCTTGTCAGAATCGGCACAGACAGAAACCGTGACGAGAGTACCAGTTGCCTGCCGGCCGGTTACGCTGCTGCTCTTTCGCCGCTACAATGCTGCTCTTGCGCCTGATAGTAAGCCATCTGGAATCGGAGAGTGTCAAAGGGGTTGCCCGTCTGCAAGCGCCTAGAACGTCGTCACGGGTTCTGTCTGTACAGGTTGTTGTTGGGTTGTTTTTGGGGGAGAAGACCAGACAGCGAGGTTATCGGTCTCATCGGATTAGGGAAGGACGGGGAAGGAAGTCGGCCGTGGCCTTTCAAAGAAACCATCCCGGCATTGGCCTTGATTGATATAGGGAAATCACTGAAAACCTAAATCAGGAAGGCCGTTTGTACAGGTACATTTTTAAAACTCTCAGTGAAGTTGGACAGATGCCACCGAGAGTTTAGTGAACTGGGGGCTCTTAAAGGGAGCCCATATCGGTCCAAATGGTTCAAATGGCTCTGAGCACTATGGGACTTAACATCTATGGTCATCAGTCCCCTAGAACTTAGAACTACTTAAACCTAACTAACCTAAGGACATCACACAACACCCAGCCATCACGAGGCAGAGAAAATCCCTGACCCCGCCGGGAATCGAACCCGGGAATCCGAGCGTGGGAAGCGAGAACGCTACCGCACGACCACGAGCTGCGGACAGGAGCCTATATCGGATAGACCGTCAGAGACCGAGCATCTCCTGTTCCTGCTGCTAATAAGGCCAGTACACCGTTCGTTTGTTATATATTTTTACGGGCTTCCAACGGGAGCGACGTATTTAGAGATACCTGTGTAGTTACTAGATTATTTTTGTAATTTCTTGCGTGTTCGAATGCTTACTATGTGCAAGCTTTTATTTTAACACTTTGCCGTCCGCACATCTCGTACAAACTTATTCGCTTGGCGCCGGCAGCGCTAATTCGGATTACTTGGCTTGTCGTTGGCCGCTTGTCACCTTTTGCGTTGATAACAAGCTTCAAACACATTGACTTCTGCACGCTTTAATTTTTCCGGAAATCC
This sequence comes from Schistocerca cancellata, assembly GCF_023864275.1. NCBI lineage: Eukaryota > Metazoa > Arthropoda > Insecta > Orthoptera > Acrididae > Schistocerca > Schistocerca cancellata. Next base: position 125,776,657 of record NC_064629.1, on the reverse strand, counting down.
TTTATTTTGCCGTATCGTTCCACAAACTCGAATTTTCTTTTCAAGTGATTTTTCTGCAGGTTCTACACTGTTATAATAAAAAAAAATGGTTCAAATGGCTCTGAGCACTAGGCGACTTAACTTCTGAGGTCATCAGTCGCCTAGAACTTAGAATTAATTAAACCTAACTAACCTAAGGACATCACACACATCCATGCCCGAGGCAGGATTCGAACCTGCGACCGTAGCGGTCGCTCGGTTCCAGACTGTAGCGCCTAGAACCGCACGGCCACTACGGCCGGCACTGTTATAATAATTATCCACGTAGAGGTGATGTCACTTTCCGCAAGAATGTGTCAATAATTCCATCATTGCTTTTGCCAAAGGTTGTCCAGCGCCGGAATATATCTTGAATGAGGAAATTTATCCCGTACTCGAATCACACAGCATTCGAATGAGTATGTCATATTTCGTAATTTTTGACGGATTGTAAACGTTAAAATTTAACCGTCCACGCCATTGTATCATTCCTTCATCAATTGAGGAAATTTCTACTTAGATTAAACGTTTATTTAAACTTTTTGGAAAAATAATCAATTATGAATTCCACTTTGAACAGGCGGTCGGATTATCCGGTTTATTGTTGTTGTCGGAAAAATGTAAAAACGATAATATTTGTCTGAATCGGTTGCGGGACATCGTTTTGCAAAATATCGGTGTGTCTATCAACGGATTCGTTGACCAATAATCATCGATCCTTGCTTTTTTTACAATTCCCATAAGGGTAGCAAGCCCAAAACATTTTTTAAGATCGAGTCCTGTAACGTCAACAAATTTCGCATTTTTATTTCTTTCCAGTTTCCTTCTATTGCAAATTTGACTGTAGTATTTCTTCGTTTCGTTACTAATATATTCAAATAGATCGTTACCAATATATGATTCTACGATATCCTCGACGCTCTGCGTATCTTTGGGAAATATTTTTGGACCCAGAGATCCTTCAAACTTATTAATGGTACTCGGTAAATCAAAGTCTGACCACTGTACACTGTCTTCTTCGTCTGATTCATCCGAATCAGTTGGCAATCGTAGCGTTCGCCGAATTCTTCTTGGACGTATTACAATATCTTCCGACGATTCTGCTTCACTTTCATTTTTTTGATATGCAGTGTCTTCTTCCCAATTGGCCAAGTCGTCCGGAACGTCAGACAAGACTTCCGCGCATTCATCGTAAATAATCGCATCGTCTCTTTCGTCTGCCATGATGAAAGATCACAAGTACTTATTAAAACAAAATACTTGTTGACGTGTGTAGCTTATTGCTACCTAAACAAGACACCAACAGAATGGAAAAGATACTAAAGTACTGTCACCGGCTACTGTGCGATACTATGCTCACGACACCACTGTGGTGTCGCCGGCCACTGAGCGATACCATGCACATGACACTACTATGGACTCGCCGGCCGTTGACTGCTACACTCCTGGAAATTGAAATAAGAACACCGTGAATTCATTGTCCCAGGAAGGGGAAACTTTATTGACACATTCCTGGGGTCAGATACATCACATGATCACACTGACAGAACCACAGGCACATAGACACAGGCAACAGAGCATGCACAATGTTGGCACTAGTACAGTGTATATCCACCTTTCGCAGCAATGCAGGCTGCTATTCTCCCATGGAGACGATCGTAGAGATGCTGGATGTAGTCCTGTGGAACAGCTTGCCATGCCATTTCCACCTGGCGCCTCAGTTGGACCAGCGTTCGTGCTGGACGTGCAGACCGCGTGAGACGATGCTTCATCCAGTCCCAAACATGCTCAATGGGGGACAGATCCGGAGATCTTGCTGGCCAGGGTAGTTGACTTACACCTTCTAGAGCACGTTGGGTGGCACGGGATACATGCGGACGTGCATTGTCCTGTTGGAACAGCAAGTTCCCTTGCCGGTCTAGGAATGGTAGAACGATGGGTTCGATGACGGTTTGGATGTACCGTGCACTATTCAGTGTCCCCTCGACGATCACCAGTGGTGTACGGCCAGTGTAGGAGATCGCTCCCCACACCATGACGCCGGGTGTGGGCCCTGTGTGCCTCGGTCGTATGCAGTCCTGATTGTGGCGCTCACCTGCACGGCGCCAAACACGCATACGACCATCATTGGCACCAAGGCAGAAGCGACTCTCATCGCTGAAGACGACACGTCTCCATTCGTCCCTCCATTCACACCTGTCGCGACACCACTGGAGGCGGGCTGCACGATGTTGGGGCGTGAGCGGAAGACGGCCTAACGGTGTGCGGGACCGTAGCCCAGCTTCATGGAGACGGTTGCGAATGGTCCTCGCCGATACCCCAGGAGCAACAGTGTCCCTAATTTGCTGGGAAGTGGCGGTGCGGTCCCCTACGGCACTGCGTAGGATCCTACGGTCTTGGCGTGCATCCGTGCGTCGCTGCGGTCCGGTCCCAGGTCGACGGGCACGTGCACCTTCCGCCGACCACTGGCGACAACATCGATGTACTGTGGAGACCTCACGCCCCACGTGTTGAGCAATTCGGCGGTACGTCCACCCGGCCTCCCGCATGCCCACTATACGCCCTCGCTCAAAGTCCGTCAACTGCACATACGGTTCACGTCCACGCTGTCGCGGCATGCTACCAGTGTTAAAGACTGCGATGGAGCTCCGTATGCCACGGCAAACTGGCTGACACTGACGGCGGCGGTGCACAAATGCTGCGCAGCTAGCGCCATTCGACGGCCAACACCGCGGTTCCTGGTGTGTCCGCTGTGCCGTGCGTGTGATCATTGCTTGTACAGCCCTCTCGCAGTGTCCGGAGCAAGTATGGTGGGTCTGACACACCGGTGTCAATGTGTTCTTTTTTCCATTTCCAGGAGTGTATTTCGCGCACGACACCACTGTGGTGTCGCCGGGCGGCAGAGTGTTAATAACAGTGTACCGTACAGTACCACCGTTGTTATCGACCTTTATATCGACCCTCGTATCGTATAGGCTTTTGTTTGTTTTGGTTAGTATAGCTCAGTGTCGGATAGACCGTCAGAGACACACTACCTCGTGTTCCTGCTGTTAATAAGGCGAGTACACCGTTTGGTTACATATTTTTACGAGCTTCAGACAGGAGCGACTGCAGTAATGGATAGGAACTGTGATTGCTCTGTACAGTTGCGAGCTGCTCTGTACAGTTGCGAGCTGAGTTGGTGACCCTTCGCTCTCAGCTCCACGCTGCGTTGGCTTCCGTCACAGAACTGCCGGCCGGTGTGGCCGTGTGGTTCTGGGCGCTTCAGTCTGGAACCGCGTGACCGCTACGGTTGCAGGTTCGAATCTTGCCTCGGGCATGGATGTGAATGATGTCCTTAGGTTAGTTAGGTTTAAGTAGCTCTAAGTTCTAGGAGACTGATGACCACAGATGTTAAGTCCCATAGTGCTCAGAGCCATTTGAACCATTTGTCACAGAACTCGTGGCTGCTGCCAAGGGGCATCACTGTTGGGGGCCGCACGCGGGGACGTCGAGCACTTCCCACGTGTCCCCCGATCGGTCCATTGCTATGACCGCCCCAGGTACTGCCTGCACTGAGGTTGACCCCTCACATGTGGTCGAGTGGGGGATCATTCCAAAGTCTGGCAGGCAGCGAAAAACTTTCCGAGGGGTCGATCGTAGGGCCTCAGCCGACGAACAGGTTTCGGCGTTATCTGTGGCTGGCGATGTCTCTAAGTCGGATGCAGTCGTCCACCCTGTTCCAGAGGAAGCTTCTCAGCCCCCGAGGCCTGGGCATTCACAGAGGGTGGGTTTGCTGGTAGTTGGGAGCTCCAACGTCAGGCGCGTAACGGGGCCCCTTAGGAACATGGCTGCTAAGGTGGGGAAGGAAGCAGTGTGCATCCGTGTGTATACCGGGGAGTGGGAGAGTCATTCCGGATGTGGAAAGGGTGCTTCCGGGTGGCATGAAGAGTACAGGGTGCAGCCAACTGCAGCTGGTGACTCATGTCGGTACCAATGGCGTGTGTCGCTCTGGATCGGAGGAGATTCTCTCTGGTTTCGGCCGACTAGTGGAAATGGTACAGACTGCCAGTCCTTCTTCCGAGAGTAAGGCGGAGCTCACCATCTGCAGCATCGTCGATAGAACTTTGGTGCAGAGCCGAGTGGAGGGTCTGAATCAGAGGCTCAAGCGGTTCGGTGACCGTGTAGGCTGCAGATTTCTTGACTTGCAACATCGGGTTGTGGGTTTCCGTTTTCCGTTTAATAGGTCAAGAGTCCACTACACACAGGAGGCGGCTACACGTGTAGCGGGGGCTGTTTGGAAGGGACTGGGCCGTTTTTTAGGTTAGAGGGTCTCAGGCAACCTTAGAATGGACGTCCGTCTAAAAGGGAGCAGGTAAAACACAGCAAGGTAGTTGTAGAAACGATCAGTATTGTAGTTGTAAATTTTCGTGGCTGTCTTGGGAAAGAACCAGAGCTCCAAGACCTAATAGAAAGCACTGAAGCTCAAATAGTTATAGATACAGAAAGCTGGCTAAAGCCGGAAATAAGTCCAGCCGAAATTTTTTCAAACGATCTAACAGTGTTCAGGAAGGATAGATTAAATACAGTTGGTGGTGGAGTATTTAATGCTGTCAGAAGTGATATTGAAGTAGATAGTTCCTGCGGAATAGTATGGATAGGGGTTATATCTGACAATCGGACTAAACTATTAATTTGATCGTTTTACCGACCCCCAGACTCAGAAAATACAGTTGCTGAACAGTTCAAAGAAAACTTGAATCTCATTTCAAATAGGTACCCCACTCATAAAACTATAGTCGATGGTGACTTCAATCTACGCTCGATATGCTGGAAAAATTATACGTTTATAGCCGGCGACAAGCATAAAACGTCATCCGAAATTGTACTGAATGCTTTCTCAGAAAATTATTTTGAACAATTAGTTCACGAGCCCAGTCGAAGTTTAAATGGTTGCGAAAGCATACGTGACCTCTTAGCAACAACGAGTATCGTGACGAATACAGTGATCAACGGCCACAAGGCAGTTGCTGCTAGGCTGAATGCCGTAATACCTACAACCATCAAAAAGAAACGAAAATTATATCTATTTAGAAAAAGCTGATAAAAATGCTCTTAACGCCTTTTTAAGAGACAGTCTTCACTCCTTCCGATCTGATCATGTAAGCGTAGAAAAGTTGTGGAATGATTTCAAAGAGATAGTATCGACAGCAGTTGAGAGATATATACCACATAAATTAATAAATGATGGTACTGATCCCCCATAGTACACAAATGTTCAAATGTGTGTGAAATCTTATGGGACTTAACTGCTAAAGTCATCAGTCCCTTAGCTTACACACTACTTAACCTAAATTATCCTAAGGACAAACACACACACCCATGCCCGAGGGAGGACTCGAACCTCCGCCGGAACCAGCCGCATTGTACACAAAACGGGTCAGATCGCTGTTGCAGAAGCAGCGAAAAAAGCTTGCCAAATTTAAAAGAACACAAAATCCCCAAGACTGTTAAAGTTTTGCAGAAGTTCGAAATACAGCGCGTAATTCAATGCGAGATGCTTTTAATAATTTCCACAACGAAATTCTGACTCGAAATCTGGCAGAAAACCCAAAGAGATTCTGGTCATACATAAAGCACACCAGCGGCAAGACGCAATCAATAGCTTCTCTGCGCGACAACAACGGTAGAGTCACTGACGACAGTGCCACTAAAACAGAGTTATTAAATACGGTTTTCCGAAACTCTTTCACGAGAGAAGACGAATTAAATATTCCTGAATTCAAATCAAGAACAACTTCAAAGATGAGAAACATAGAAGTAGATATCTTTGGTGTAACAAAGTAGCTGAAATCACTTAATAAAGCCAAGGCCTCTGGTCCAGACTGTATACCAGTCAGATTCCTCTAAGAGTATGCTGATACAATAGCTCCATATTTAGCAATTATGTACAACCGCTCGCTCACAGAAAGATCCGCACCTAAAGACTGGAAAATTGCTCAAGTCACACCAGTACCGAAAAAGGGAAGTAAAAGTAATCCGCTGAATTATAGGCCCATATCACTTACGTCGATTTGCAGTAGGGTTTTGGAACATATACTGTATTCGAACATTATTGACACATAATCAGCACGGATTCAGAAAATGTCGTTCATGCGAAACACAACTAGCTCTTTGTACTCATGAAGTAATGAGTGCTATCGACGATTCCATATTTTTAGATTTCTAGAAGGCTTTCGACACCGTTCCTCACAAGCGTCTTCTAACCAACCTGCGTGCTTATGGAATATCGCCTCAGTTGTGCGACTGGATTCGTGATTTCCTGTCAGGAAGGTCACAGTTTGTAATAATAGACGAAAAGTCATCGAATAAAACAGAAATACTATCCGGCGTTCCCCAAGGAAGTGCTAAAGGTCTTCTATTGTTCCTGATCTGTATTAACGACGTAGGAGACAATCTGAGTAGCTGTCTTAGATTGTTTGCAGATGATGCTGTCATTTACCGTCTTGTAAAGTCATCAGGTGACCAAAACGAATTGAAAAATGATTTAGATACGATATTTGGATGGTGCGAAAAGTGGCAATTGACCCTGAATAAAGAAAAGTGTGAAGTTATTCACGTGAGTATTAAAAGAAATTCGCTAAATTTCGATTACGCGAGAAGTCACACAAATCTGAAGACTGTAAATTCAACTAAATACTTAGGCATTACATTTACAAATAACTAGAATTGGAACCATCACATAGATAATGTTGTGGGTAGAGCAAACCAAAGACTGCGATTCATTGGCAAAACACTCAGAAGGTGCAACAGGTTTACTAAAGAGATGCTTGTCCGCCGTGTTAGGAGTATTGCTGTGCGGTGTGGGATCCGCATCAGGTGGGACTGACGGATGACATGAAAAAAGTACAAAGAAGAGTAGCTCGTTTTGTATTATCGAGAAATAGGGGAGATAGTGCCACAGACATGATACGTGAATTGGAGTAGCAATCATTAAAACAAATGCGTTTTTCGTTGCGACGGGATATTCTCATGAAATTTCAATCACCAGTTTTCTCCTCCGACTGCGAAAACGTTCTGTTGGCACCCACCTACATAGGGAGAAATGATCATGACGATAAAATAAGAGAAATCAGAGCTCGTACAGAAAAATTTAAGTGCTTGTTTTCCCGCGCGCCGTTCGAGAGTGGGAAGGTAGAGAAACAGCTTGAAGGTGGTTCATTGAACGCTTTTTATTGTGAATAGCAGAGTAACCATGTAGATGTAGATGTATCTCGTTTTATTCACGCACGTGTCAATGTCACATTCCCCGGGGATCACGCCACAGGACGAGGCAAAATGGGAGCGCTGAAAAAGCGTAAGCACCATTAGCTGCTTCGGATCACCTTCAAATTTCGTCGAATATTTTGAAAGGATCCTGGTGGCTTCAACATGTACGTGAGAGCAAAAATTGCGGTCGCCTGCACTCCGGATGGGCGCCATCACGTTTGGTGGGGATGCACCCCCCACAACGTTCTTAGAGAAAGGTTGACACGCCCGAAGGTATCAGCAGTGTCAAAGGCATGGAAGAACGTTTTCCTGTTGTTCATCGCACAGCCTGCTGTCGTTTTCGACCACCAAATGTGTGGTAATACACTACTAGCCATTAAAATTGCTACACCACGAAGATGACGTGCTACAGACGCGAAATTTAACCGACAGGAAGAAGATGCTGTGATATGCAAATGATTAGCTTTACAGAGCATTCACACAAGGTTGGCTCCGGTGGCGACACCTGCAACGTGCTGACATGAGGAAAGTTTCCAACCGATTTCTCATACACAAACAGCAGTTGACTGTCGTTGCCTGGTGAAACATTGTTGTGATGCCTCGTGTAAGGAGGAGAAATGCGTACCATCACGTTTCCGACTTTGATAAAGGTCGGATTGTAGTCTGTCGCGATTGCGGTTTATCGTATCGCGACATTGCTGCTCGCGTTGGTCGAGATCCAACGACTGTTAGCAGAATATGGAATCGGTGGCTTCAGGAGGGTAATACGGAACGCCGTGCTGGATCCCAACAGCCTCGTATCACTAGCAGTCGAGATGACAGGCATCTTATCCGCATGGCTGTAACGGACCGTGCAGCCACGTCTAGATCCCTAAGTCAACAGATGGGGACGTTTACAAGGCAACAACCATCTGCAGGAACAGTTCGACGACGTTTGCAGCAGCATGGACTATCAGCTCGGAGACCATAGCTGCGGTTACCCTTGACACTTCATCACAGACAGGAGCGCCTGCGGTGGTGTACTCAACGACGAACCTGAGTGCACGAATGGCAAAACGTCATTTTTTCGGATGAATCCAGATTCTGTTTACAGCATCATGATGGTCGCATCCGTGTTTAGCGACATCGCGGTGAACGCAAATTGGAAGCGTGTATTCGTCATCACCATACTGGCGTATCACCCGGCGTGATGGTATGGGGTGGCATTGGTACACGTCTCGGTCACCTCTTGTTCGCATTGACGGCACTTTGAACAGTGGACGTTACATTTCAGATGAGTTACGACCCGTGGCTCTACCCTTCATTCGATCCCTGCGAAACCCTACATTTCAACAGGATAATGCACGACCGCATGTTGCAGGTCCTGTACGGGCCTTTCTGGACACAGAAAATGTTCGACTGCTGCCCTGGCCAGCACATTCTCCAGATCTCTCACCAACTGAAAATGTCTCGGCAATGGTGGTCGAGCATGTGGCTCGTCACAATACGCCAGTCACTACTCTTGATGGACTGTGGTATCGTGTTGAAGCTGCATGGGCAGCTGTACCTGTACACGCCATCCAAGCTCTGTTTGACTCAATGCCAGCCAGCCTCTGGTGGTCGAGCGGTTCTAGGCGCTTCAGTTTGGAACCGCGCGACCGCTACGGTCGCAGATTCGAATCCTGCGTCGGGCATGGATGTGTGTGATGTCCTTAGGTTAGGTTAGGTTTAAGTAGTTCTAAGTTCTAGGGGACTAATGACCTCAGATGTTAAGTCCCATAGTGCTCAGAGCCATTTGAACCATTTTCGACTCAATGCCCAGGCGTATCAAGGCCGTTATTAAGGCCACAGGTTGTTGTTCTGGGTACTGTTTTCTCAGGATCTAAACACCCAAATTGCGTGAAAATATAATCACATGTCAGTTCTAGTATAATGTATTTGTCCAATGAATACCCGTTTATCATCTGCATTTCTTCTTGGTGTAGCAATTTTAATGGCCAGTAGTGTAAATGCACCACGGAAACGGCATGTTGCATTGACGCCCTTTATGCCAGATCGTGAGGCCTTTTCATGCCGATTATGAGTGGCGGTGTGTGTGGAATGTTTGCTCGGCAGCTCATAAGGAAACCGGTTGATTTCAATGCTGGGCGTCGCAATTGTGACTTCTATCGCAGAAGACTCAAACTAAGGAACGGAATGTGGGTAAGATGGTGTGTGGCGACCTTCTGATCGAGCGACAGGTCCACCGTGGCATTGGGCAGAATTTTGGTGAGATATGGTGCCAATGTAGCAACATTAGCCCCCCTGACACACCTCTTGAAGTTCTGAGCTGTGGCCTCTTTTTTTTCGGAAGTATCGCCACCTTGCTGTTTGAAGCGTCAGGGAGCACGAGGGTGACATCACAGGACGCCACGCTTTTGCACCATTACAGACTAAGGTTGTACACACGTTTGAGCCAAATTTCATACTTAAGAGTCGCAATGGGCGGAACATACGCCGTTTCGAAAAAGTGGTTCTTTAATTCTGTGGCGCGTATATTTTTTTCCCAATGATTGTCAGCCTGTGGATCAATACGTTTCTCGATGATTGTGCGGTTACGCCTTGAAACACTATTTCTTAAAAGTCAGAAGGCTCTTTTTTTTCCTTTCCCTTTCTCATTGTCATGTCTGGGTCACATCCGCCCATTGGTCTATACGCACTTACAAAGTTCGTGTACAGTGATGTGTTATCGACGTGTCTCACGTAGATACTAGTTTTGGCTCAGCCTTTTTGCTTCCCTGCTGCTTACGTCCATTAGTTAGTAAATGATTACAACAGCAGCAAATTTCTCAAGACTTCGCAAGTGAAGTATGTGTTTAGAAGTATGAGGGTGAATTTTGGAACAACTTGAGGCTCTACGATTGTCGGGGCGTCCTCGTTTCTCATTCCTTTGTGTGCGTTGATAATACTGACTGTGAATGTTCCGTTTCTCACTTTCTGTGGACGCTCGAGCTGCCCTCATCACCAGACATACCTTGTGCTTGAGCAGACTAGCCGTACTCTTCCAATACGTGCGCTAAATCTTGAAGATGTAAACAATAATTACATTAAAACATGAACTGAAAATTTTTACCCGCAGCAGCGATATGACCCAGCCGTTATTTAGGATGTGATGGGGGGGGGGGGGGGGAGTGTAGAGATGTAGATACAGTGTGTACATAAGACAATGTTGTTATGTTAAAAATGAAGAAATTCCTCCAGCTGTATTTAAGGTATCGATTTTATTTTGGCAACTAGTTTCAACGTTGTAACAACGTCATCTTCATGCCCAACACTTGCTGAGGTCAACTGCGTGCGGCTGATACTAGAAGTCAGTGGTGAGATATGGACGTGCTCCGTGTGGAAGGTGGGTAGTAACTACCCTCAGAATGGTTGGTGGGTCACATCGTCCATAAACAGCCCTTTTCAATCTATCCCAGGTATGTTCCATTGGGTTCATGTCTGGAGAACATGCTGGCCACTCTAGTCCGACGATGTCGTTATCCTGAAGGATGTCACTCTCAAGATGTGCACGATGGGGGCGCGAATTATCGTTCATGAAGACGAATGCATCCCAATATGCTCCTGATATGGTTGCACTATCGGTCGGAGGATGGCATTCACGTATCGTACAGCCGTTACGGCGCCTTCCATGACCACCAGCGGCGTACGTCGGCCCCACATAATGCCACCCCAAAACATCAAGGAAACACACTCACTGGACAGTGTGTCTAATGCGTTCAGCCTGACCGGGTTGCCTCTAAACACGTCTCCGACGATTGTCTGGTTGAAGGCATATGCTACAGTCATTGATGAAGAAAACGTGATGCCAATCCTGAGCGGTCCGTTCGGCATGTTGTTGGGCCCATCTGTACCGCGGTACATGGTCTCGTGGCTACAAAGATGGACCTCGTCATGGACGTCTGGAGTGAGGTTGCGCATCATGCAGCCTATTGCGTACAGTTTGAGTTGTAACACGACGTCCTGTGGCTGCACGAAAAGCATTATTCAACATGGTGGCGTTGCTGTCAGGGTTCCTCCGAGCCATAATCCGTAGGTAGCCGTCATCCATTTCAGTTGTATCCCTTGGGCGGCCTGAGTGAGGCATGTCTTCGACAGTTTCTGTCTCTATGTATCTCCTCCGTGTCCGAACAACATCGCTTTGCTTCACTCCGAAACGCATGGACACGTCCCTTGTTGAGAGCCCTTCCTGGCACAAATTAACAATGCGGTCGAGATCGAACCATGGTATTGACCGTCTAGGCATGGTTGAACTACAGACAACACGAGCCGTGTACCTCCTTCCTGGTGGAATGACTGGAAGTGATCGGCTGTCGGACCCCCTCGGTCTAATAGGCGCTGCTCATACATGGTTGTTTACATCTTTGGGCGGGTTTAGTGACATTTCTGAACAGTCAAAGGGACTGTATCTGTGATACGATATCCACAGTCAACATCTATCTTCAGCCGTTCTGGGAACTAGGGTGACGCAAAACTTTTTTTGATGTGTGTAAAACGTGTTGGAGCGCGCGCGCTCGCGTTTGTGTGTGTGTGTGTGTGTGTGTGTGTGTGTGTGTGTGTGTGTGTTTTATACTCCACTATCAGAGATTTTACAGACACGACTTGTTCCTATAATTTAATGCCTAGCGCGTTAGCTTATGAAACGGGCAGTTGCGACAGAGGCGCACCGATTCAGCACACCGCACTAACCACGAGTAGTGTGGTACAATGGGTACAGTGAGAGTTGATTTTACGCGTTTTCCCAGATACTTTTAAGCGAATGACGGGTTGTTCCTTATTTTTGTACCAGAAACACTCCGCACAAACAGTTAAAAACTAACGAAAAGACAATATTTACACATGCCTCAGTCAGATAGCATTCACTGAGTGTTTGTTTTAGCGATTATCATTACGTTTCAGTGGGCGGATACCATTCGTTTTATCCTATCGTTATTTGTTCACCTATGAGTTTGATTGCTAATGTTGAAAAGTATTTTTTGATTGTTTATATTATACTGCCTTTTCGAGGTTATTGTACTTCAAAACCCGCGTAACCTACTAGGAAGGAAAAAAATTCGAAGCTTGTGCGCCAACTTCCGCAACATATCAGTTTTATAAACCGGTCTCCTCTCCCTCTACGTTTGTCCCCATTTGCAGTCCGATGGTAAGCCAACTGTGTGTATGATACTGCTCGGACACTATTGCACATCAGAACCTACATCTGGCTACACAGTGAATAGCATTTTTGCCATTCATATAGTGTGTAGAGTAGGTGGCTGATTTAATAGTGCTAGCGGCTAAATATCCCCTTTTACTGCAAATTCACTTTCACTATGTGCAAAAGCATCGGATGTCGAATGGAACACACCTATATGTGTGCTACTGCTGTTGACAAATTTTCACAACGTGTATCTAATGAGTGACGAAGGCAGACACCAGCTGCATGTTTTAGCATGCGGCGTCGAATGAGCAGCTTCCGTTCATCGAACCATTATATGAGTAAGTGCTTTGGAGGATATGAGCGGCATGCTGGCGGTGGTTTTTTATCGGTCAACAGGCCAAAATGTACCCTTTGAAGTTTTCCGGACATCGTTAATTCTATGACGGCTCTGAGCACTATGGGACTTAACATCTAGGGTCATCAGTCCCCTAGAACTTAGAATTACTTAAACCTAACTAACCTAAGGACAGCACACAACACCCAGTCATCACGAGGCAGAGAAAATCCCTGACCCCGCCCGGAATCGAACCCGGGAACCCGGGCGTGGGAAGCGAGAACGCTACCGCACGACCACGAGCTGCGGACGTTAATTCTATGAGGCTTCGTTGAAGATACGAGGCGAGTTGTAGCAAAACCAGCCAAGTCACTGAAGGCAATTTTTTTAGGATACAAAATTGTTAAGGCTTTCGTGGCCACTTGTTGACAAACTGCCTATTGGCTTCTGTCTCGGGTTCTTCGGCCGACGTTCATTGCCGGCAATGGAGGATGAAGCTTTGATAACGCCAACCACTCGTGCTGGCAAAACGTCAGAAAAATCATTAGATGAACGTCGGCCGAAGAACCCGAGACAGGAGCCAATAGGCAGTTTTTTAGGATAGATGAGAAACCTCTAGAGACAAGACAATGATGGAGGCAAACGCTTTTCATTCATAGATAAATCCTTAATGGTTTACTATTTAAATTTTACTGTCAAATCTGATTCATAATGAACCCATTTTTTGTTAATTTAAGATTTGACTTGACCGTTTTATTTGCAGTTTTATTTAATTTTACTCTTATTTTATAAAACTGTACTGTTTTTAAAATACAAAATCTTATGAAAAAGCAAATAAAAGAACATAAAGTGACTTTGTGATTACTTTTCTTTATATCAATAAAAAAGCGTTTCGTCATAAATAGGGTAATAACATTTGAAGAAGAACATCAACACAAAGGAGAATAAAGTAGGATTTCTCACACTAAAAGTTTGTAGGCCACTTAGAAACTGAACACAGTAAAAAGAAAATAATAATAATAATAATAATATCGTGTCCAGGACAGTACAGTACAGTTATTTACAAATTCAAAATAATGCAGTATAATATAACATATACATTAAACTCTGAAGATGTCAGATTGATTTTGAGTCCAAAATTCGGCAGTCTTGATTGCTGGGACATCTGCTGAAACCACGTCCTCCAGCGTGCACGCTGGAGACAACTTTGGGCAGACCCAGAGGTGTTCACTACCTTGAAGTTCTCCACATTCGCAGGTTGCATCTCCAGTAATGCAGCCCACCCGCTCAAGTTTTGTTTGTTCCGCGTCTGCAGTCTGTTCAAAGTCTTCCACGTCTGGTAAGGTAGATGGAAACAGCAGCGGATTCTTCCTTTAGGTTTCGGTTGTTACTTCCAGTTGCTTTGTTTCGCAGCAGTTCTACTGGACGAGTGGAAGGTGAAGATGTATTGCCTTCAGTTGTTCGAAGAAATCTCTTTCTCAACTTCAGCCTAGCACACGATGCTTGGCTTCCAAACATCGGATTCCTGGGATCATTTTCCTTCGACTTCTCAGCCTCTACTGCTGTTCTTCGTCTGATATCCTGGTGTGTATTTGCTTATAAGATGGTCGATTTTGTCAAATGGAGATGGTCGTAGGCAATCATTAAGAGCGGTGTCCACATGCTTGATGTGTGCAGAGTTCTGCCAGACTGGTGCAGCACGTTCTGCCTCAGAGAAACGAAAAGACAGAGTAGACGTACGTACAACATTTGGTTGAGCTCCTCATGTGCTGTTAGTGAATCTGCGTATAATACTGTTTCTGCTGCAATCTGTGAGCTTCTTGTTCTCGCAATGGTCTCTGAAAGTACGTGTGCGGTCGACCTATACTCCGAGCTATGTAGGGATGTCCCAGTGTTGTAGTTGCTTTCTCCTCCCAGTTACTTCCTGTTTTTTCCTAACCTGCCCATTTTTCAAGTGAAACCCACACACCTGTGTTTTGGGTGGATTAGCCTTTAAGTGGTTATTGTCGAAGTATTCTGCGAGATCTTCGAGGGCTGCAGTCACTTTCATTTTTACCTCCTCGAACGTTCTTCCGTGGGCTGCAAACGCTGTGTCGTCGGCATACATGAAAGCTCTTGTATCTGGTCCGACAGGTTGGTCATTGGTGTAGACATTGTATAGCAGCGGTGCCAGCACACTGCCTTGAGAAAGATCGTTCTTCTGGATTCTCCATCGGCTTTTCTTGTTGTTAATGTGACAAAGAACCGCCTCTTTTGTAGTAAGGTTTGGATGAACTGCTTTAATCGGTAGTCCTTGGTGATAGTGTAAATCTTCTGTTAGAACTCTCCATTACATAGAAAACAATATAGCCAACTGAACGCTATTCTTTGCATTGTGTAAGCACTCAGATATCGATAGTAACAATCTGAGGGCGAAACATGGGAGCGAGATTCCAAGCATTGTTGTGAGACGAGGTCTGCCTGCGAGAGTGAAAATAGTAGTGTCGGTCGAGAGCTCAGAGACAGAAGACGTGTTACGCTGCCCTCACGTCGGTGATGGCAGATCTTACCACACTCAAGGCCTGATTTCATTTACACTCCTGGAAATGGAAAAAAGAACACATTGACACCGATGTGTCAGACCCACCATACTTGCTCCGGACACTGCGAGAGGGCTGTACAAGCAATGATCACACGCACGGCACAGCGGACACACCAGGAACCGCGGTGTTGGCCGTCGAATGGCGCTAGCTGCGCAGCATTTGTGCACCGCCGCCGTCAGTGTCAGCCAGTTTGCCGTGGCATACGGAGCTCCATCGCAGTCTTTAACACTGGTAGCATGCCGCGACAGCGTGGACGTGAACCGTATGTGCAGTTGACGGACTTTGAGCGAGGGCGTATAGTGGGCATGCGGGAGGCCGGGTGGACGTACCGCCGAATTGCTCAACACGTGGGGCGTGAGGTCTCCACAGTACATCGATGTTATCGCCAGTGGTCGGCGGAAGGTGCACGTGCCCGTCGACCTGGGACCGGACCGCAGCGACGCACGGATGCACGCCAAGACCGTAGGATCCTACGCAGTGCCGTAGGGGACCGCACCGCCACTTCCCAGCAAATTAGGGACACTGTTGCTCCTGGGGTATCGGCGAGGACCATTCGCAACCGTCTCCATGAAGCTGGGCTACGGTCCCGCACACCGTTAGGCCGTCTTCCGCTCACGCCCCAACATCGTGCAGCCCGCCTCCAGTGGTGTCGCGACAGGCGTGAATGGAGGGACGAATCGAGACGTATCGTCTTCAGCGATGAGAGTCGCTTCTGCCTTGGTGCCAATGATGGTCGTATGCGTGTTTGGCGCCGTGCAGGTGAGCGCCACAATCAGGACTGCATACGACCGAGGCACACAGGGCCAACACCCGGCATCATGGTGTGGGGAGCGATCTCCTACACTGGCCGTACACCACTGGTGATCGTCGAGGGGACACTGAATAGTGCACGGTACATCCAAACCGTCATCGAACCCATCGTTTTACCATTCCTAGACCGGCAAGGGAACTTGCTGTTCCAACAGGACAATGCACGTCCGCATGTATCCCGTGCCACCCAACGTGCTCTAGAAGGTGTAAGTCAACTACCCTGGCCAGCAAGATCTCCGGATCTGTCCCCAATTGAGCATGTTTGGGACTGGATGAAGCGTCGTCTCACGCGGTCTGCACATCCAGCACGAACGCTGGTCCAACTGAGGCGCCAGGTGGAAATGGCATGGCAAGGCGTTCCACAGGACTACATCCAGCATCTCTACGATCGTCTCCATGGGAGAATAGCAGCCTGCATTGCTGCGAAAGGTGGATATACACTGTACTAGTGCCGACATTGTGCATGCTCTGTTGCCTGTGTCTATGTGCCTGTGGTTCTGTCAGTGTGATCATGTGATGTATCTGACCCCAGGAATGTGTCAATAAAGTTTCCCCTTCCTGGGACAATGAATTCACGGTGTTCTTATTTCAATTTCCAGGAGTGTATATAGCCAAAAGAGATTTAGATGGCTTAACTACGCTTGAAGATGGAATTCAAGGTAAAATTCGCAAGCATAACGCAACAGGAATTGCAGGGTTAGGCTCCTGATCGTTTGTCCGAGTTTGCAATTATCCCATGTTTTGCTTGTCAGTTAAAGAAGCTTCCTTATCCTCCACATAATAATAATTATTATTCTCCACATCTAATTAATAAATATGCTGTGGTTATTAAATATTAATGTAATTTTGAAATTGAAATAATTTGTTATTCTGGCACTCAGCCATTATTGATACTTATACGGTCATTGTGAGGCATTTCGCCATTATTAATACTTGGTCATGATGATTTCTGAAGTTTTTAAATAGACTTAATTTATGAAATACCGAAGTTCAAACAACAGATAGTTTCTTTTTGTAAATACCTTTACATTTGGTGTGCATGAATTTTCTGGATCACTTTTGTGTTAATTACTACGTCGTTTGGGCCAGCCAGTGTGGCCGAGCGGTTCTAGGCGCTTCAGTTTGGAACCGCGCGACCGCTACGGTCGCAGGTTCGAATCCTGCCTCGGGCATGGATGTGTGTGATGTCCTTAGGTTAGTTAGGTTAGTTAGGTTTAAGTAGTTCTAAGTTCTAGGGGACTGATGACCTCAGATGTTAAGTCCCATAGTGCTCAGAGCCATTTGAACCATTTGAACCACTACATCGTTTGGTTGCAGATGACAAGCTACCTGTAGTAATTAACACAAAAGTGGTCCAGAAAATTCATGCACACCAAATGTAAAGGTATTTACAAAAAGAAACGATCTGTTGTTTGAACTAAAAATGCACATAATTTTATAATCATTTAACAAAAATGTTCACATTGCAGAATAAATATAAACGAAAACCCACTGATGATGGCACAGTGGTGCCAAAACATGTTTGGGCACTGAGAAAAACGGTGTTTTTCGTAACTGGTGGACGTCACATCCAAAATATTCTATTAATTTACGCAGAAATTTGGTTTAGAACACATACACAGCGATGTTGCCCAAGTGGAGCACAAAATAAGTAAATAAATAAATAAACAAGTAAATTGCGGTCCGGTTTTTGAAGGGCCATTTGCTGGCTGGTTCAGTGCTGAAATTCATTAAACTTACGTCAGAGAAGCTCTCGACCCAAAAGACATGACAGAAGGCGCAAAAATGTTATAGTTCAAGAGTGCATTTGTAGATGATCAAAAAATTGACAGAGACTAACAAAAATTAAGAACCTATTAACGAGGTTGTTGTTGATAAAACTGAAGGACTTAAAGAAAACCTAGAAAATCTTGCACATAACTGTCATGCAAAAGAAGACAGAATATTAGTTGAAGAAAAAGCAGATGAAGAAGAATCAAATGAAAGAAGTAGTAATATTTTCTTTTCTGTCATCTGTCAGTGACCTTTGACTGTCTTCTAAATCTAACAGTTGAATCATCAAAATAGTAAGTGACAAAAATTTAAAAACAACATTACTCATTCGTTTTTGTTTAACAGACAATGAGATAAAAAAAAGCTTTAACTAACAGTTAACGTCTGACTCCTATATCAGCTGCAGCGTGAGAATGTTTTTAGAACTTGGATGTCACATTCAACTAAAAATCACAGTTTGTACTATTCTTGTTATAGTCTCTTTACCACAGGCACGAGTTTGAACAACGCATATAAATTTGTTAAAAGTTGTCAAGCGTGGTTGAATTTTTAAACCTTAAAACCTTAGGAACAAGTCTAACTGTAAACAGAAATACCTTACCTAGACAGCACTTCAAACGAAAGAATGGTCCTATTGGAATTACTAAATAAATAAATGATTTTGTGAGGATGGTAATTGGTGAGGGCGACAGAAGTCCGCGTTAGGTACTAAAATACATAGCTATACCACTGCATAAACGTCAGTCTGAAGAAGAACAAAATATTCGACGTGTAGGTAATAAAATAGCAATTTAATACAGTTCTGTGTAAGCTCGAAACTGATCATGGCAAACATCGCCAAGTCATTCAATAACTTAATATTTAAATAGCTCAGGAGTCTCATCTTTGCATCATTAGTGCGCGTCTTTCTAAAGTGAATGGGAACTCACAAAAAGCAAGTTTAGATTCCAAAGATATGCTTAATTTTAGCTCAGTATATGATCATTCATCATTACAATCTATAAAGACCAATTTAGCGTTTGGGGGGGGGGGGGAGGAAGCTACCATGTCCTCTGTAAGGAACCTTCACAGCATTTGCTTAAACAAGGAAAACCAAACACGGTTTACGAATATGGACGGCCAGATGATTGAGCCCTGCTTATCCACTGCGCAAACCTCGCTTGGTACGATAAACAACAAATAGACTTCACAGAGACTTAAGAATATTTCAGTACATAAAGAAGATTCGGTTCTTTTACAGCACCAGACAGCAGTCACTGTCAATAGATATATTTTCATAAAAGTAATTAAATACATGGAAATATTAAGTGGCGTTATGTTCACACATGTGTAGTGTAGCTTAATTTTAACTGTTAATTAGTAAACGAGGCATGGGACTAGTGGCGCTTTGGGTTTGGATGCTTTAGAAATCACATACCTACACTTTTAAAAATAATCTGATTCCCATCGCACCTTATCCAGCCTTTGGACTGGCTGAATGGCAAAAGTAATTTTATTGTCATTTAGGCGTGTTTAAAATCAGCTTATAAGTTTCACCAAATTTTTTTATCTCTTTTGTTTTGATTTTTTTTGTATTTTTTTAAGATTGCTATTTACATTTCATATATTTTTTATTTGTATACATATTCTGATTCATTATTTAGTCTTGTTTTTGAAGGTAGGAGATAGCCTTCAAGCAAGCCCTTATCTCACCATCCTCCTCGTACTTTTTCAATATTTTCTCTAGCCTTTCATCCCATTTCATGTACACTGTTTTCTTTCTTTTACCTACCATACTCAGCTCTGTTCTCATTAACGTACACGCTGAATTTTCTGCTTCTGTTTTCATGCAAGTAATTACATCACTAACTTTAGGATTTGGTTTGGCTAGCATATTATTAATTTTGTTATGCCAGCCCTCTACGGAGTTAGTTGTTCGATGGAGCCGTTTGTAGCAGCTCCAAAGGCTGATAGGGTTTTCCTCATTTTCCAACCACCTCTCTACAAAATAGTCGAAAAAGTGAGAAAGCCTAGGAACATCCGGTGTCTGTGAATGTATATCCAGCCAGCCATCACATACATCTTCAGGCCGTAGAAACGCCAGCGCAGCACATACGCGAATTCGTTGTCTCACTTCTTCATTTTCTTTAGTCCAAGATCCTGTACTTTCCTCCAGAGGGACTTTCTCATGTGGAAATAGCATCCATGCACTGAGGTACTTGGTAACATATGTATAATTGCAGAAATCGCTGCTCACTCAAAATCTACAGTCGCACTTGCAGGGTTCCATTCTGGAATATTTTCTAGCACATTTCTGAAAAGTCGGATCTATGTCCCTTTTTTTTATTTGGTAATAACGCAAATGCAACTGGGTAGATATTAGTCTCATTTTTATTACTTCCAAGATCTGCATGAATTGTATATTTCTGTGAAAACTGTTTGCTACAGCACTTGAACGTACCATCCATAAAAAAGTCTCATTTACTTCTTAGAGACTCTCTCTCTGCTCTTCAACAAAAACCTATTATCCTGTCTCCACATTTATCGTCGCTTAACAGGAAACTACTGCCATCATTCATAGTTAATAGTTCTGCTTTAAGTTCAGTTTCTTCTTTTGTCTCTGGATCCCTCTCACTTCCCTGCGACTTTGCTCTTTGCTTGTATAACGTCCTCTTCGTGTTCGCTGCTCTGACATTTCTGTCACAAAGTCGTACCCTAGATTATGCAAGCTACCTAGCTCCTCTGAATAGATTTTGGAAATAGACGCAATTTCCTCTCGTGCCCCCTTCTTTGCCTGGTTCAGAGTCCTCTGTACTTCCAACCGTGCGTCATCCGGAGCTCCATATTGATGCTCGTGCGAAAAGAGCACTGTAGAATCCTTGGTTTTAAACTTTCCTCGGCAATGCTTCATTTTCTGTTTTGAACAGCGCCAAATCACAGTCCCATCTTCCTACATTTTCTTCACTGTGTAAGAATAACCTTCGTTGAAACTTTCATATCATAACTACTCATCATCATCATCATTTAAGACTGATTATGCTTTTCAGCGTTCAGTCTGGAGCATAGCCCCCTTATAAAATTCCTCCATGATCCACTATTCAGTGCTAACATTAGTGCCTCTTCTGATGTTAAACCTATTACTTCAAAATCATTCTTAACCGAATCCAGGTACCTTCTCCTTGGTCTGTCCCGACTCCTCCTACCCTCTACTGCTGAACCCATGAGTCTCTTGGGTAACCTTGCTTCTCCCATGCGTGTAACATGACCCCACCATCTAAGCCTGTTCGCCCTGACTGCTACATCTATAGAGTTCATTCCCAGTTTTTCTTTGATTTCCTCATTGTGGACACCCTCCTGCCATTGTTCGCATCTACTAGTACCTGCAATCATCCTAGCTACTTTCATATCCGTAACCTCAACCTTGTTGATAAGGTAACCTGAATCCACCCAGCTTTCGCTCCCATACAACAAAGTTGGTCGAAAGATTGAACGGTGGACAGATAACTTAGTCTTGGTACTAACTTCCTTCTTGCAGAAGAGAGTAGATCGTAGCTGAGCGCTCACTGCATTAGCTTTGCTACACCTCGCTTCCAGTTCTTTCACTATGTAGCCATCCTGTGAGAATCATAACTACTGAGACGGTAAAATCCAAGTGGCGCGATGTGGAGTCTAGGAAAACTAGAGCGATATTAACAGGCAGACGGGAGTGTGCGGGCGGAGTTCGGCCGAGTCCAGGGAACAGAAACGTACTGCAGCTGGAGACTTACAATAACGGGCCTGCGGTTTAGAAAATGTGGTTGATCCACTTTACAGCGGCGTTTGGGCCAATGGCTTATGCGAATTCTGAAGATTTACATTACGATTTCACAGGCACGTTGGAACATGCGCTGTACAATATATTTATTACTGAACCCATTTCTGTTTAAAGAATATCTTCGTCGGAATAGTTCCTTTGAAAGGGCACGGTCGACTTCCTTCCCCATTCCTTCCTAATCTGATGGGACGGATGATCTCGCTGTTTGGTCCCCTCCCCCGAATCAACCAACCAGCCATCTTCAACTCATCCGCGCGAAAGTTCGTCAAAAGTCACTGAGCAACTGCTGAGGCAGTCTCAGGGAGTCCATGAAGAACACAGCGAATCACTTATACGAATTATATGAATGCGTGGTGTCTGTTCTTTCGGACCAAGAGTAGCGAGCACAGAGGAAATGGTTGTTTCAAATGGCACTGAGCACTATGGGACTTAACTTCTGAGGTCATCAGTCCCCTAGAACTTTGAACCGCTTAAACCTAACTAACCTAAGAACATCACACACATCCATGCCCGAGGCAGGAATCGAACCTGCGACCGCTGTGGTCGCGCGGTTCCAGACTGTAGCGCCTAGAACCGCTCGGCCACCCCGGCCGGCCAGAGGAAATGGACAGGGACTGTTGATAGGAGGCGCGTGGTGGGAATGTGGGTCGGCCGGTAAGCGTGCCGAGATAGTCCGCGAAATTACGATAACATTGTGTCCCAAATGGCGCAGTGGTTAACGCACCTGCCTATAATAGTCGACTTTATCGCATAGGACTGGCCACCTCCCCACTCTGCCCTGACTGTCAGCTCGAAGACACCGACGAGCACCGTCTTACGTGCCCCCTAAAACGAAACGTTTGGCTCCTCATCCAACGAATCGTGGGCTTTTACGTCCGTGCCCGGCCAACGACCGTAACCCCAGGTTTCTTGTTGTTGCCCCAGACATTTCACTACCCTCTTGCTAAGCACCATACACTCATCTGGTTTCGAAAAAAAAAAAAATTCTGAGCACCATGGGACTTAACTTCTGAGGTCATCAGTCCCCTAGAACTTAGAACTACTTAAACCTAACTAACCTAAGGACATCACACGCATCCATCCGAGGCAGGATTCGAACCTGCGACCGTAGCGGTCGCGCGGCTCCAGACTGAAGCGCCTAGAACCGCTCGGGCACACCGGCTGGCCATCTGGTTTCGAGGACAGGCTTTAGAACACCTCTTTCAGAGTGGTCCGCATACAGTCCTCGACTTCTGGTACAAAGTTGTGACCGCGCATAATACCCTCACGCGAAAACCATCTTACCGACAAAGTTTTGCCGGTTACCTCCGCAGCGTCTTCCTTGACCCCCCCAACGTTGGGGTGTGCCAAGCCTACCCATCACACGATGCAAACCCTTACCCACGTTCTCATGCATTGACAAAAAAGAAAAGGAAGAAGACAGAATGTGTTACTTTGTTGTATTTAACGATTTTCTAATATTTTTGTTAAACTAACAATCATTTGTATATGTTTAAATTGTAACTTGAAATGTTGCATTGAGTGTATATATACACTCCTGGAAATGGAAAAAAGAACACATTGACACCGGTGTGTCAGACCCACCATACTTGCTCCGGACACTGCGAGAGGGCTGTACAAGCAATGATCACACGCACGGCACAGCGGACACACCAGGAACCGCGGTGTTGGCCGTCGAATGGCGCTAGCTGCGCAGCATTTGTGCACCGCCGCCGTCAGTGTCAGCCAGTTTGCCGTGGCATACGGAGCTCCATCGCAGTCTTTAACACTGGTAGCATGCCGCGACAGCGTGGACGTGAACCGTATGTGCAGTTGACGGACTTTGAGCGAGGGCGTATAGTGGGCATGCGGGAGGCCGGGTGGACGTACCGCCGAATTGCTCAACACGTGGGGCGTGAGGTCTCCACAGTACATCGATGTTGTCGCCAGTGGTCGGCGGAAGGTGCACGTGCCCGTCGACCTGGGACCGGACCGCAGCGACGCACGGATGCACGCCAAGACCGTAGGATCCTACGCAGTGCCGTAGGGGACCGCACCGCCACTTCCCAGCAAATTAGGGACACTGTTGCTCCTGGGGTATCGGCGAGGACCATTCGCAACCGTCTCCATGAAGCTGGGCTACGGTCCCGCACACCGTTAGGCCGTCTTCCGCTCACGCCCCAACATCGTGCAGCCCGCCTCCAGTGGTGTCGCGACAGGCGTGAATGGAGGGACGAATGGAGA
The DNA here is from genome assembly GCF_023864275.1 of Schistocerca cancellata. Lineage (NCBI taxonomy): Eukaryota > Metazoa > Arthropoda > Insecta > Orthoptera > Acrididae > Schistocerca > Schistocerca cancellata. Next base: position 125,752,718 of record NC_064629.1, on the reverse strand, counting down.
CGTGTCGTCTTCAGCGATGAGAGTCGCTTCTGCCTTGGTGCCAATGATGGTCGTATGCGTGTTTGGCGCCGTGCAGGTGAGCGCCACAATCAGGACTGCATACGACCGAGGCACACAGGGCCAACACCCGGCATCATGGTGTGGGGAGCGATCTCCTACACTGGCCGTACACCACTGGTGATCGTCGAGGGGACACTGAATAGTGCACGGTACATCCAAACCGTCATCAAACCCATCGTTTTACCATTCCTAGACCGGCAAGGGAACTTGCTGTTCCAACAGGACAATGCACGTCCGCATGTATCCCGTGCCACCCAACGTGCTCTAGAAGGTGTAAGTCAACTACCCTGGCCAGCAAGATCTCCGGATCTGTCCCCCATTGAGCATGTTTGGGACTGGATGAAGCGTCGTCTCACGCGGTCTGCACGTCCAGCACGAACGCTGGTCCAACTGAGGCGCCAGGTGGAAATGGCATGGCAAGCCGTTCCACAGGACTACATCCAGCATCTCTACGATCGTCTCCATGGGAGAATAGCAGCCTGCATTGCTTCGAAAGGTGGATATACACTGTACTAGTGCCGACATTGTGCATGCTCTGTTGCCTGTGTCTATGTGCCTGTGGTTCTGTCAGTGTGATCATGTGATGTATCTGACCCCAGGAATGTGTCAATAAAGTTTCCCCTTCCTGGGACAATGAATTCACGGTGTTCTTATTTCAATTTCCATGAGTGTATATATATATATATATATATATATATATATATATATATATATATATATATATATATATATATATTATTTACATGTCAGGTTCCGTAGGACCAAATTGGGGAGCAAATCTCCAAGGTCATGGAACGTGTCAGTACATGTACTTACAACATAAAAGTAATAACAGATAAAAATAAATGTTCATGAACCTGAAAGAAAATCAGTCCATAAGTTTAAGCAAACGCTGCCAGCAATACAATGAGAATCAGCTTAATTTTTCAAGGAACTCTTCGACAGAATAGAAGGAGTGACCCCATGAGGAAACTCTTCAGTTTCGATTTGAAAGCGCGTGGATTACTGCTAAGATTTTTGAATTCGAGTGGCAGCTTATTGAAAATGGATGCAGCAGTATACTGCACACCTTTTTGCACAAGAGTTAAGGAAGTCCGATCCAAATGGAGGTTGGATTTCTGCCGAGTATTAACCGAGTGAAAGCTGCTTATTGTTGGAAATAAACTAATATTGGTAACAAGAAACGACAATAAGGAATATACATATTGAGAGACCAATGTCAAAATACCCAGACTCGTGACCAGACGTCGACAAGAGGTTCGTGAACTCACACCACTTATTGCCCGAACCGCCCGTTTCTGAGCCAAAAATATCCTTCTAGAATGGGAAGAGTTACCCCAAAACATAATACCATACGACATAAGTGAATGAAAATAAGCAAAGTAGACTAATTTACGTGTCGAAGTATCACTCACTTTCGATACCGTTCGAATATGAAAATGGCAGCATTAAGTCCTTCAACAAGATCCTGAACGTGGGCTTTCCACGACAGCTTACTATCTATCTGAACACCTAGGAATTTGAACTGTTCAGTTTCACTAATCATATGCCCGTTTTGTGAGATTAAAACGTCAGGTTTTGTTGAATTGTGTGTTAGAAAATGTAAAAACTGAGTCTTACTGTGATTTAACGTTAGTTTATTTTCTACAAGCCATGAACTGAGGTCATGTACTGCACTACTTGAAACCGAGTCAATGTTGCACACAGCATCCTTTACTACCAAGCTAGTGTCATCAGCAAACAGACATATTTTAGAGTTACCCATAATACTAGAGGGCATATCATTTATATAAATAAGGAACAGGAGCGGCCCCAACACTGATCCCTGGAGCACCCCTCACTTGACAGTACCCCACTCAGATCCCACATCAACATTGTGAATAATGACCTTTTGCTGCCTGTTGCTAAAGTAAAAGGTGAACCAACTGTGAGCTACTCCCCTTATTCCGTAATGGTCCAACTTCTGGAGCAATATTGTGAGATCAACACAGTCAAATGCCTTTGTTAAATCAAAAAATACGCCAAGCGTTCGAAACTTTTTGTTTAGCCCATCTAGTACCTCATAGAGAAAAGAGAATATAGCATTTTCAGTTGTCAAACGACTTCTAAAGCCGAACTGTACATTTGATAGCAAATCGCGTGATATAAAATGTTCAATTAACCTTACGTACACAGCCTTTTCGATAACTTTTGCAAACACTGATGGCATAGAAATAGGTCTAAAATTATCTACATTATCCCTTTCTTCCATTTTATAAAGCGGCTTTACTACTGAGTACTTCAATCGCTCAGGAAACTGACCATTCCTAAAGGAAAAATTATAAATATGGCTAAATACAGGGCTAACATGTGCAGCATAGTACTTTAATATTCTACTATACACTCCATCATAAGCATGAGAGTCCTTAGTCTTCAGTGATTTAATTATTGACTCAATCTCCCCCTTGTCTGTATCACAGAGGAGTACTCGTATTTCAGACGTCAATCTCGGAAAGGCATTTGCTAAGAAATTTATATGATTTCCTGTAGAAACTAAATTTTTATTTAATTCACCAGCAATGCTCAGAAAATGGTTGTTCAATACTGTACACATATCTCATTTATCAGTAACAGAAATATTATTACTGCGAACTGACTTTATATCATCAACCTTGTGCTGCTGACCAGACACTTCCTTCACAACTGACCATATGGCTTTAATTTTATCCTGTGAATTGGCTATTCTATTTGCATACCACAGACTTTTTGCCTTACTAACAACATTTTTAAGCACCTTACAATACTGTTTGTAATGGGCTACTGTAGCTTGATTGTGACTACTTCTAACATTTTGATATAATTCCCGCTTTGTTCTACATGATATCCTTATCCCTCTAGTCAGCCAAACGGGCTGTCCATTACTGCTAGTACCCCGTTTACAATTTTCTAATCGAAAGCAAATCTCAAAGAGAATGAGAAATGTGTTATGGAAAGCATTGTATTTATCATCTACACTCCTGGAAATGGAAAAAAGAACACATTGACACCGGTGTGTCAGACCCACCATACTTGCTCCGGACACTGCGAGAGGGCTGTACAAGCAATGATCACACCCACGGCACAGCGGACACACCAGGAACCGCGGTGTTGGCCGTCGAATGGCGCTAGCTGCGCAGCATTTGTGCACCGCCGCCGTCAGTGTCAGCCAGTTTGCCGTGGCATACGGAGCTCCATCGCAGTCTTTAACACTGGTAGCATGCCGCGACAGCGTGGACGTGAACCGTATGTGCAGTTGACGGACTTTGAGCGAGGGCGTATAGTGGGCATGCGGGAGGCAGGGTGGACGTACCGCCGAATTGCTCAACACGTGGGGCGTGAGGTCTCCACAGTACATCGATGTTGTCGCCAGTGGTCGGCGGAAGGTGCACGTGCCCGTCGACCTGGGACCGGACCGCAGCGACGCACGGATGCACGCCAAGACCGTAGGATCCTACGCAGTGCCGTAGGGGACCGCACCGCCACTTCCCAGCAAATTAGGGACACTGTTGCTCCTGGGGTATCGGCGAGGACCATTCGCAACCGTCTCCATGAAGCTGGGCTACGGTCCCGCACACCGTTAGGCCGTCTTCCGCTCACGCCCCAACATCGTGCAGCCCGCCTCCAGTGGTGTCGCGACAGGCGTGAATGGAGGGACGAATGGAGACGTGTCGTCTTCAGCGATGAGAGTCGCTTCTGCCTTGGTGCCAATGATGGTCGTATGCGTGTTTGGCGCCGTGCAGGTGAGCGCCACAATCAGGACTGCATACGACCGAGGCACACAGGGCCAACACCCGGCATCATGGTGTGGGGAGCGATCTCCTACACTGGCCGTACACCACTGGTGATCGTCGAGGGGACACTGAATAGTGCACGGTACATCCAAACCGTCATCGAACTCATCGTTCTACCATTCCTAGACCGGCAAGGGAACTTGCTGTTCCAACAGGACAATGCACGTCCGCATGTATCCCGTGCCACCCAACGTGCTCTAGAAGGTGTAAGTCAACTACCCTGGCCAGCAAGATCTCCGGATCTGTCCCCCATTGAGCATGTTTGGGACTGGATGAAGCGTCGTCTCACGCGGTCTGCACGTCCAGCACGAACGCTGGTCCAACTGAGGCGCCAGGTGGAAATGGCATGGCAAGCCGTTCCACAGGACTACATCCAGCATCTCTACGATCGTCTCCATGGGAGAATAGCAGCCTGCATTGCTGCGAAAGGTGGATATACACTGTACTAGTGCCGACATTGTGCATGCTCTGTTGCCTGTGTCTATGTGCCTGTGGTTCTGTCAGTGTGATCATGTGATGTATCTGACCCCAGGAATGTGTCAATAAAGTTTCCCCTTCCTGGGACAATGAATTCACGGTGTTCTTATTTCAATTTCCAGGAGTGTATATTATCGGCACTACAAACATCTTGCCACTCTTGTTCCTTGACAAGTTTTGAAAAACTCTCTATTGGTGTTTGATTAACTTTCCTACGTAGTTTGTAATTAAATACGACATTGGTTTGAGTACAAAAACCTTTTAGTGTTAAAATTTGTGCATCATGGTCTGAAAGACCATTCACCCTTTTACCAACAGAATGCCCATCTAGTAATGAAGAATGAATAAAAATATTGTCAATGACTGTGCTACTGTGCCCCTGCACCCTAGTTGGAAAAAACACAGTTGGCATCAGATCATATGAATTTAGCAGATATACCAACATCCTTTTTCTTGCACAATAAGTTTGTTCAATAAAGATTATTGCATCTAAAAAAAGAAAAAGTTAGCAGGAGCTCCCAGGTTCGAATCCCGGTCCGATACACATTTTGGCTCGTCGTCCGCTTAACGTCCCAATGCAGCTGATATCAGTAATCCATTTCCTTTCCTTTCTCCCCCCCCCCCCCCCCTCAACTTTGAATTTATACAGCGAGTCACACCGTCCAAATATCGTGCGAGAACGACGCGAACAACCGGCAGAAGACCCGATTATTCAGCAAGTCAATATTAAACTTATTCCTGTTGTTTTTGTTATTGTTGCGATCTTCAGTCAGAGCACAGGTTTGACACAGCTCTCTATGCTAGTGTATTCTGTACAAGCCTCTTCATCTCCGAGTAACTACTGCAGCCTGCATCCATTTTAACCTGCTTATTTTGTTCATCACAGCACCACATTTAAACAGTTTCTATTCTCTTCTTGTCTTCACTGCTCATAGTCCACGTTTCACTTCCGTGCAAGGCTGCACTCCAGAAAAACACCTTCAGAAAAAACGTCCTAACACTTAGATTTATATTCAGTGTTAACAAATCCTTATCTTCTAGAAATAATTTCCTGCTATAGACAGTCTGCGTTTTCTATCCTCTCTACTTCAGCTATTTTGCTGCCCATATAGCAAAACTCATCTGCTACATTTGATGTGTCATTCCCTAATTTAATCCCCACGTATTCGACTGGTTCCGTTACCCTAGTTCTGCTTTTGTTGATGCTCATTTTATAACCTCTTTTCAAGATTATATCCATTCCGTCAAACCGCTCTTACAAGTTCTTTGCTGTTTCTAACAGATTTCCGTCATTGGCAATCCTCAATTTTTTTTCTTCTCCTTGAACTTTAATTCCTTTTTCAAATTTCTCCTCCGATTCCTTTACTGCTTGATCAATGAACTGATTGAATAAAATCTGGGATAGGCCACTGCACTGTCTCACAATCTTCTTAACCATCGCTTCCTTTCTACGCCCTTACACTCTTATAAATGCAGTCTGATTCTTCTACAATCTGCATGTAACCTTTCGCTCCCTGTATTTTATCCTCGCTGCCTTCAGAATTTCAAAGGATGTATTCTGGTCAACAGTGCAAAAAGCTTTTTTCTAAGTTCGCATTTGCTATAAACGTAAGTTTACATTTCTTTAACCCGTCTTCTAAGATAAGTCGTAGGGTCAGTATTGTCTTGTGTGATCGTACGTAACTCCGGGACCCAAACTGATTTTCACCGAGGTCGACGTCTACCAGTTTTTTTTCCATTTTTCTGTAAATAATTTGTGTCAGTATTCTGCAATCATAACTTATTAAATTGATAGCCTGTGAGTATGTTTTCATTGGAATCAAAACTATTATATTATTTAAGTCTGAGAGTGTTTAGCCTGTCTCTTATAACTTGTATACCAGATGGAATAGAACCTCAGTAATCCCGAAGGATGGTCATCTACACAAGGAGCCTTGTTTCGGCTCAGGTATTTCGGTGCTCTGTCGGATTCTTCTTGCAGTATCATATCTCCTATCTCATCTTCACCTACTTCTCTTCCTTTTCTATAATATTGTCTTTAACTCTGCTTCGTGTTCCCTTCTTTGCTTAGAACTGGTTTTCCATCTGCGGTCTTTGATATTCATACAGCTGCTTCTCTTTTCTTCCAAGGTTTGTTTACTTTTCCTATAGACAGCATCTACGTTTTCCCTAGTTATGCATGCTGAGTAGGGCGGGGACTACTCAGGGGGACGTCGTTATCAGGAGAAAGAAAACTGGCGTTCTACGGATCGGAGCGTGGAATGTCAGATCCCTTAATCGGGCAGGTAGGTTAGAAAATTTAAAAAGGGAAATGGATAGGTTAAAGTTAGATATAGTGGGAATTAGTGAAGTTCGGTGGCAGGAGGAACAAGACTTTTGGTCAGGTGATTACAGGGTTATAAATACAAAATCAAATAGGGGTAATGCAGGAGTAGGTTTAATAATGAATAAAAAAATAGGAGTGCGGGTTAGCTACTACAAACAGCATAGTGAACGCATTATTGTGGCCAAGATAGACACAACGCCCATGCCTACTACAGTAGTACAAGTTTATATGCCAACTACCTCTGCAGATGATGAAGAAATAGATGAAATGTATGACGAGATAAAAGAAATTATTCAGGTAGTGAAGGGAGACGAAAATTTAATAGTCATGGGTGACTGGAATTCGTCAGTAGGAAAAGGGAGAGAAGGAAACATAGTAGGTGAATATGGATTGGGGGGAAGGAATGAAAGAGGAAGCCGCCTTGTAGAATTTTGCACAGAGCATAACTTAATCATAGCCAACACTTGGTTCAAGAATCATAAAAGAAGGTTGTATACCTGGAAGAATCCTGGAGATTCTAAAAGGTATCAGATAGATTATATAATGGTAAGACAGAGATTTAGGAACCAGGTTTTAAATTGTAAGACATTTCCTGGGGCAGATGTGGATTCTGACCACAATCTATTGGTTATGAACTGCAGATTGAAACTGAAGAAACTGCAAAAAGGTGGGAATTTAAGGAGATGGGACCTGGATAAACTGAAAGAACCAGAGGTTGTAGAGAGTTTCAGGGAGAGCATAAGGGAACAATTGACAGGAATGGGGGAAAGAAATACAGTAGAAGAAGAATGGGTAGCTCTGAGGGATGAAGTAGTGAAGGCAGCAGAGGATCAAGTAGGTAAAAAGACGAGGGCTAATAGAAATCCTTGGGTAACAGAAGAAATATTGAATTTAATTGATGAAAGGAGAAAATATAAAAATGCAGTAAATGAAGCAGGCAAAAAGGAATACAAACGTCTCAAAAATGATATCGACAGGAAGTGCAAAATGGCTAAGCAGGGATGGCTAGAGGACAAATGTAAGGATGTAGAGGCTTGTCTCACTAGGGGTAAGATAGATACTGCCTACAGGAAAATTAAAGAGGCCTTTGGAGAGAAGAGAACCACTTGTATGAATATCAAGAGCTCAGATGGCAACCCAGTTCTAAGCAAAGAAGGGAAGGCAGAAAGGTGGAAGGAGTATATAGAGGATTTATACAAGGGCGATGTACTTGAGGACAATATTATGGAAATGGAAGAGGATGTAGATGAAGACGAAATGGGAGATAAGATACTGCGTGAAGAGTTTGACAGAGCACTGAAAGACGTGAGTCGAAACAAGGCCCCGGGAGTAGACAACATTCCATTTGAACTACTGATGGCCTCGGGAGAGCCAGTCATGAAAAAACTCTACCATCTGGTGAGCACGATGTATGAGACAGGCGAAATACCCTCAGACTTCAAGAAAAATATAATAATTCCAATCCCAAAGAAAGCAGGTGTTGACAGATGTGAAAATTACCGAACAATCAGTTTAATAAGTCACAGCTGCAAAATACTAACGCGAATTCTTTACAGACGAATGGAAAAACTGGTAGAAGTCGACCTCGGGGAAGATCAGTTTGGATTCCGTAGAAATGTTGGAACACGTGAGGCAATACTGACCTTACGACTTATCTTAGAAGAAAGATTAAGAAAAGGCAAACCTACATTTCTAGCATTTGTAGACTTAGAGAAAGCTTTTGACAATGTTAACTGGAATACTCTCTTTCAAATTCTGAAGATGGCAGGGGTAAAATACAGGGAGCGAAAGGCTATTTACAGTTTGTACAGAAACCAGATGGCAGTTATAAGAGTCGAGGGGCATGAAAGGGAAGCAGTGGTTGGGAAAGGAGTAAGACAGGGTTGTAGCCTCTCCCCGATGTTATTCAATTTGTATATTGAGCAAGCAGTAAAGGAAACAAAAGAAAAATTCGGAGTAGGTATTAAAGTTCATGGAGAAGAAGTAAAAACTTTGAGGTTCGCCGATGACATTGTAATTCTGTCAGAGACAGCAAAGGACTTGGAAGAGCAGTTGAACGGAATGGACAGTGTCTTGAAAGGAGGATATAAGATGAACATCAACAAAAGCAAAACGAGGGTAATGGAATGTAGTCAAATTAAGTCGGGTGATGCTGAGGGAATTAGATTAGGAAATGAGACACTTAAAGTAGTAAAGGAGTTTTGCTATTTAGGGAGTAAAATAACCGATGATGGTCGAAGTAGAGAGGATATAAAATGTAGACTGGCAATGGCAAGGAAAGCGTTTCTCAAGAAGAGGAATTTGTTAACATCGAGTATAGATTTAAGTGTCAGGAAGTCGTTTCTGAAAGTATTTGTATGGAGTGTAGCCATGTATGGAAGTGAAACATGGACGATAACTAGTTTGGACAAGAAGAGAATAGAAGCTTTCGAAATGTGGTGCTACAGAAGAATGCTGAAGATAAGGTGGGTAGATCACGTAACTAATGAGGAGGTTTTGAATAGGATTGGGGAGAAGAGAAGTTTGTGGCACAACTTGACTAGAAGAAGGGATCGGTTGGTAGGACATGTTTTGAGGCATCAAGGGATCACAAATTTAGCATTGGAGGGCAGTGTGGAGGGTAAAAATCGTAGAGGGAGACCAAGAGATGAATACACTAAGCAGATTCAGAAGGATGTAGGTTGCAGTAGATACTGGGAGATGAAGAAGCTTGCACAGGATAGAGTAGCATGGAGAGCTGCACCAAACCAGTCTCAGGACTGAAGACCATAACAACAACAACAACATGCATGCTTCTACATTTTTGCATTTCTCGCCTAACCATTCTTATTTTGGCGTTTTCAACTTCATGTCAATCTCTTTTTTTCGAACGTCTGTATTCCCTTTTGCCTAGTTCATCAGCTCATTTTTATATTTTCTGCTTTCGTCAGTAAGATTCAATATCTCGTGAGTTATCCAAGAATTTCTACTAGACTTTGTGCTTTTGCCTGTGTGATCCTCTGTTGCCTTCAGTATTCCATCTTTCAAAACTACCCATTCGTCTTCTACTTTCTTCTCCCGCATTAGTCAAGCGTTGTCTAATACTCCTTCTGAAACTCTCATCTATCTTCGTTCTTTCAAATTGTTTAGGTCCCATCATAATTTTCTAACTTTTTGCTGTCTCTTCAGTTTTAATCTTCAGTTCATAACCGATAAATTATGATCCAGGTCCACTTCAGCTCCTGGAAACTTTTTGAATTTTGAATTCTAGTTTAGAAATCTCTTTCCATTACGTAACCTATTTGAAATCTACCTTTCCTCCAGGTCTCTTCCACGTACATAACCTTCTTTCATAATTCTTAAACTAAATATTAGAGATGATTAAATTATGAACTGTGAAAAATTCTGCCAGTATCTTTCCCCTGTCGTTCCTTTCCCCTAGTTAACATTCTTCTGCTGTTTTTCCTACTTTTCCTTTTCCTACTACTGAATTCGAAACATCTATCACAATGAAATTTTCATCTCCTTTAACTATCTGAATGATTTTCTTGATCTCATCATACATTCTTTCAGTCTCTAGATCACCTGCGCAGCTGGTTGGCATACAAACTTGTACCACTGTGGTATGCGCTGGCTTCGTGTCTATCTTGGATACGATTATGCGTTTACTATGCTACTCGTGGCTGCTTACCCACATTCCTATTTTCTTATTCATTATTAGAAAATGCCTTGAGAGCACTATGGGACTTAACATCTAAGGTCATCAGTCCTCTAGAACTTAGAACTACTTAAACCTAACTAACCTAAGGACATCACACACATCCATGCCCGAGGCAGGATTCGAACCTGTGACCGTAGCGGTCGCGCCTAGAACCGCTACGGCACACCGGCCGGCTCGTTATTGGACCTACTCCTGAATTATCCCTATATGTGTTTGTATTTGTAACCCTTACTCACCTGATAACAAGTCCTCTTCTTCATGCCGCCTTACTTTAATAATTCCTACTATATCTAACTTCAACCTAACAGTTTCCTTTTTTTTTAAATTCGCTAACCTTCTAACCCAATTAACAGATATAACATTCCACACTCCGATTTGTAGAAGGCCACTTTTGTTTTTTTCTGACGACAGTATTAACGTTATGGGTATGATATCATTCTTCTTTCCCTCTTTTCGACACGTACATCACCTGTCATTCAGCAAGCTCCTTTCTTCTTCTCAAAAAAGAAATGCCTTCAAAAAACTACGGTGACTTTGCATTTGGAATGAGACTGGAATATTTTCTGAGGTGGATTTAAATTTGTCAGCAGTTATAAATGTTATTTTTGCAAACAATTTAAAACTTGAGCTCTGAACTATGATTATTCTTCCACGCAAAAATTATTGAAAGACGTAGTCATGGGTTTGTGGATGCTATTTTTCGTTCCAATTTCAGTGCCATGTATGACACTCACAACGAAAGGAACTAGTTGTTTGTTTTGAGACACAATTAGGTTTCTTCAGTGCAGCAAACCTGCATTTCTTTCTTCTCGATATCCTTTACCTTGGTCTAATAATGGATGGTGTGCCGCACCTCCAACTGACAAGGTAACCCCCCCCCCCCCCCGCACCCCCCTCAGATTTAGAATATAAGTTGGCACAGTGGATAGGCCCTGAAAAACTGAACACAGATCAATAGAGAAAACAGGAAGAAGTTGTGTGGAACTATGAAAAAAATAAGCAAAATATACAAACTGAGTAGTCCATGGCAAGATAGGCAACATCAAGGATAGTGGGAGCTCAGGAGCCTAAGAGATTGTCAGATAATAATTGTCTGAAAATAAAAGATTAAACTATTCACTCGAGGAAGACCTGAACCAAGCACCTCTCGCTCCGCAGCTGCTCACGCTAACCACGGGACCACGGCGCTCCAACTTATAACTAAATCTGAGGGGGGTGCGATGGGGAGGTTCCCTTGTGAGAGTCGTGCATGATCGTGATAAGTTCTTGGTGCAGAATAGTGTTTGTGTTCTTAGACACGAGCACGGAGTAAAAGAAAGGGGGAAGGCAAAGTTTCGTTCCAGCTCTTCTCGAAATAAACCGACTGCCCCCCCCCCCCCCCCCCAGCTTGTAAGTCCTCACACGGCATGCGACGGGGCTCCCCCGCCCGCAACATTCTTCTTGTCGCCACAATCACTAACGGCAGAAGGTCGTACACCGAACCTGCTTGAGAACGGTGCCAAGCTTTTATACTTACAAATGTATTTTTTAACTATTTGTGAGTTCTGTTTCTCAAGCAGAAATGCATCACCTGCCAAGTGTTTGTTTGCAATGAGAGCCTAGACCCAATTGCCAACCGATTTCGAGCTTCGACGTATTATTAACTCCTGTGAAAGGCTTTAGGTCGGTCTGCTTCTGTTTCAGAAATAATCGAAGTCAAATATCGTGGCGTAGGAACCTTTCGCAAACCACGTTGAATCGTTACCACACTCAAAAATGAGGAAATTTTATTTTTACGAGTCAGGCCTGCATCCTGATAGTTTCAAAGAAATTGAAGAAGTAGAGATTTCTATCCGCTGCAGGTATACTTGCTAACTGAGGCGGTGACTAAGTGGTATTGGGCTTGCGTTCTGGTCATAGTACCATAACATGCCCCCGGAGTCGAATCACACTTCTGGCAATATTTTTTACTACTTGGCAACAGAATAAAAGTTATCACAAAATATATATGTTGCTATTTAGAACAAAATAAATTTATTGTGAACAAAATAAAAAAGTTATTAGTGTAAGTGCCTACCAACTTTGACAACATTTGTTTGATCCTCCGCGTGCATTCTATGATTTTCCGTGTTACATCAGAGTCTTTTTTCACAAATTATATTATTCTTTTATAGGGAAAATGAAAACGATCATTAACTGTGATCAGAAGTATTGAACAATCGTTGCTTGAATCTCCCACCCGCTCTCTCCCCCTCCCCCTCCCCCTTCCCCTCCTCACTCTCTCTCTCTCTCTCTCTCTCTCTCTCTCTCTCTCTCTCTCTCTCCCCACCCCCTTTCTCTCTTTCTGCTTCTCAGTATCCTCTTCTCTCTTCACCACGCTTGCACGCTGAATGGAAACCAATTTTAGTTCGTACACGTATTTCCCTCCCAACATACGATGAAAGGCAAACTTCAAAAATGTTTCAAATGGCTCTGAGCACTACGGGACTTAACTTCTGAGGTCATCAGTCCCCTAGAACGTAGAACTATTTAAACCTAACTAACCTAAGGACATCACACACATCCATGCCCGAGGCAGGATTCGAACCTGCGACCGTAGCGGTCGCGCTGTTCCAGACTGTAGCGCCTAGAACCGCTCGACTACTCCGGCCGGCAGGCTCTGAGCACTATGGGACTTAACATCTGTGATCATCAGTCCCCTAGAACTTAGAACTACTTAAACCTAACTAACCTAAGGACATCACACACATCCATGCCCGAGGCAGGATTCGATCCTGCGACCGTAGCAGTCGCGCGGTTTCGGACTGAGCGCCTAGAACCGCTAGACCACCGCGGCCGGCAGGCAAACTTCGTATTTGTTTATGAAGGCGGGTAGGTTCGATACGTGCCATCCACACTATAACAACGTGTGAAATATTGGGGCTGACAAGTGATTATGTACAAGATTACAGATATTTGTGCCGGCCGCTGTGATCGAGTGCTTCTAGACGCTTCAGTCCGGAAAAGCGCTGCTGCTACGGTGGCAGGTTCGAATCCTGCCTCGGGCATGGATATGTGTGATGTCCTTAGGCTAGTTAGGTTTAAGTAGTTCTAAGTTCTAGGGGACTGATGACCTCAGATGTTAAGTCCCATAGTGCTTGGAGCCATTTTTGAACAGATTTTTCTGTAAAAGCTATTGAAGAAAGTACGAGACTACCCACACGCAAGAATTTATTTGTGGTCCTGCTGTTTATCGTGGAGTCAACTTTGATTTTACCTTATTCCTTTACGTGCCAATAATTTAGGTAATTCAAAATAAGAAACATAATAACAAAATTCTACCAAGCACTACTGATTTTCTGGCTAGATGGTCCGTAATCTCCAGAATTCCGCTGTCTCGATGGCCCTATCACTTGCACATAGATCTTCTGAAGTACAAGGATCGGGCAAGTTTCTGCAGACCAGAAGACGTTGTCCTGCTGGTCACCACTCTCATGGGACTCATCTTCAGTCATGAAACCCCACTTCCTGAGGTTGCGTCCTCTGTCGGTCCATGTCACACACGGCATATGAAAGCCGTAGCAAGTTCATCTTTGGTGTGCTCCCCTACCTTTTCGGTTAATGAATTCCGCCACAGCTCTGTTCGGCGAGTTCTAGGTGCCGGTGGAACAGCTAATGTTGTACCTATGAAGCTCCTCCTTGACCTCAACCTAGATTTTTGTGGTTCATATCCAAACAAGGGGCGTCTGGGATCGATTTCCTGTTTCTTTTTCTCCATTTCTGCGACTGTTCTTCTGCGGATGTCACGTGGCGCTAGCCCCATAATCTGATACATTTTTAACTAACATTAATTTTCATATTAGAATTATATTAATACCTTCAGCTGCTGACGGGCGTTGATATATATCAACGGGGACCGGTGAAAATGTGTGCCCCGACCGAGGCTCGAACCCGGGATCTCCTGCTTACATGGTAGACACTCCATCCATCTGAACCACCGAGGGTACTGAAGATAGTGCGACTGCAGGGACCATCTCGCGCACGCCTCCCGCGAAACGTACATTCTCACCTTGTATGCCCACACACTACATTCGTAGTGTCCCACCCTAACACACTCATTACTCGTGGTAGACATTCTTACCAAGTCCCGTAAGAGTTCGGGTAATATGTGTGCATCCGCACAGAAGAAGAAGGTCATGGCCGGTATTGCCAGAACTATATACTTATATGGATATGGTGTCTGTTCTTTCGGGCATATCCGAAAGAACAGACACCATGTCGATATAAGTATATCAATGTTCATGGTGGCCAAAATTTTGATACCATAACTATTGTACGAATAGATCAGAATAGTACTGAAGGAATTACTGCTGTGAAAAACTTTCCTCCGCGTAATGTTGTTTGAAGGACTTGATTGTTATCTGAGATTGTGTGGTCATATTCTGTTACTGCAAGTGCATCTGCTGCTGTTGATAAGCCACTGTGTGTTCGTACAAGACGTAGCTGCAAATCTGAGATCTGAATGCAAGCTTTTACCACTTGTTCATTGCCCCAGCTGGCATGCGCAAGCATATCTACAGCAGATCGAAACCACTAATTCTTCCATTTCTCGGAAATTATTCCCATACGGGCCTGAAACGTAAAATTAAAATTTTCTTATTTTCGAGTATGCTAATGGTTCAGCATGGCCCAAAACAGATCTTATGTCATACAATTTGGCTCCCATAATTCCAGAAACGAAAGTTGTTACCTGCACCCTTTCATTCGACTAGTATGCAGAAGGACGTCGAGATCGGTGGATCACAGCGTCTGACCTCTCCATGTTAGGCAGGTATTCAGAACCCCTTAAAAAGGAACCACTTTCAGACTGGCCAATCGCATTCCTTTCCAAAGAGCGTTAAGATATATGAGCACTTCTCCCCAAAAACAGAATTTGTACCCTGGAAACAAAGCTGTTTTGTAAGACGCGACCGTCCGTAAGTGCAAGATTTTCTCGGAATACGGCTGCAGACGCTGTAGTATATTTGCTGCAGGACACATTCCTAACGCCTACGAATACTTCTCGGAAGCTGAGACGTTCTGTTACATGCGGCGCCCGGTGAACTGTGTCGCTCCTTTCTTAGAATCGGAGACACCGGCGGGATGCCTGTCTTCCCAGAAACTGGAGCGTGGCTGAGGCTATTTTCATTACTTCTCACGTTTCGTTCGACTGCTGAATTAGAAACTGTCCCGGCTGGAAATACTCATTTCATGTTGTTGTTATGTCTTCAGTGCGAAGACTGATTTGATGCAGCTCTCCACCGCTAGTTTATCCTCTTCATTTGTGCATAACTGCTGCAACCTCCAATCATTTTTATGAAGGAAACTTGCGTATTGTAGCCAAGCTTGCAACCCAATATTCACCCCTCCCTCCCCCCTCCCACACACACACACGCTTCCCCCTCCATTAGCAAACCGACAAATCCTCAACGCCCCATGACGCGTCCTATCAACCAATCCCTTCTTTTAATCAAGTTGTACACTTACATAATTACTCTGCAGTTCACAGTCAAGTGCCCCTAGCTCATCGAACCACTTTCCAGCTGTTTCTCTACCATTTCACTCTCGAACACTTAAATCTTTCCGTGCAAGCTCTCATTTCTCTTATTTTATTACGATGATCATTTCTCCGTATGTAGGTGAGCGCCAATAAAATAGTTTTGCATTCAGAGGAGAAAGTTGGTGATTCAAAATTGTGAGAAGATCGTGCATCAATGACAAACACCTTTGAGCCGGCCGAAGTGGCCGTGCGGTTAAAGGCGCTGCAGTCTGGAACCGCAAGACCGCTACGGTCGCAGGTTCGAATCCTGCCTCGGGCATGGATGTTTGTGATGTCCTTAGGTTAGTTATGTTTAACTAGTTCTAAGTTCTAGGGGACTAATGACCTCAGAAGTTGAGTCCCATAGTGCTCAGAGCCATTTGAACCATTTGACAAACACCTTTGTCTTAATGACTGCCACCCCACTTCGTGACACGCTTTCCCGTATTTCGCGATAATACAAAATGAACTGCTGTTCTTTGAACTTTTTCGATGTCCTCCGTCAATCCTATCTGATGCGGATCCCATACCATGTAGCAATACCGTGCATGGCAAAATGGTGCTATCCAAAACCGGCGACGAGGGAACTGTGATGCACCACAGGCCATAGATGACAGGGGTGGTATCATCAACACAAGAAAACCTAAAATGTGATTCATGAGGTGTGCGGGCCTTCAAGATGACTGAACATGGATTGTGACATCTTTTATGAGAACGCGGACGGGAGAGAGGCCGAAGTGCAAGTGACAAATACCATCACCTCTGCTCGCCAAACCACGCGGCTGCTACGGTCGCAGATTCGAATCCTGCCCCGGGCATGGATGTGTGTGATGTCCTTAGGTTAGTTAGGTTTAAGTAGTTCTAAGTCTATGGGACTGATGGCCTCAGATATTAAGTCCCATAGTGCTTAGAGCCATTAGAACCATTTGCTTGCCAAGGTGGTGAGCCCTGAGGCAGTTTCTTGTAGGCCCTTTCGACTTCACACACATTTCTTGATGAAGTTATTAAACTACCCGCAAATACACAGTCCAGTCTCATTTAAGTAACCATCGCCAATATCCAACGTCAGCTTGCTGTAACCACTCGGAAATAGAAGATGGCAGTACTATCAGTGGAGCGTATATGAAGCATGCCAGAGGGGAGGGGGGGGGGAGGCAGAAAGCAGTACAGTCGCTGTCGTAATGCGGAACCGGAGCGATTTATTTGACTTCCAAAAGGGCATCATGATTGACTTGTGGACTTTGCATGGGGGCTTAATTTAAAAAAATATGAATGCAATGCAAATACTTTTAGTAGCTGTATGTCCGATTACGCATGTCTCGTAAACGGCTGGCCCTGACTAGTATTATTGCGCAATCTGACTGCGTGAAACAACAACAAAGAATGAAATGAAAATTTCAGTTAATACAATTAATTAATTAAGTCCCCAGCAACTATAAAACCTACGAAACCAACAAAGCACAAGTGTAGCTGTTCTGTATGTGGTAGTATGACTCAACGCACATCTGGCACGGTTCTTCAACAAGACAAGAATTTTTAAATACCAATTATACTGACGTGATAAAAGAAAATTAGAAATACTATAATTGTGCAAGAAAACCAAAATTACACTCTAATACAAGAACACAAGCCAGATGCTTTGTTGACTGAACCTGTAATGACACATTATTCAGGACACTGAAAGAATAAAAGAACATAGTGTTGTATTACCTTCATATATATTGACGAAAAGCACTCAGATCATTACAATATCTCCATTGGAATAACATCTGCTATCTCTCCCATCAAATAACTGCATAAACATGGAACAACACTCTCCACTACCACATCTCACTCCAACTTCACGACAAGCAGTGTCCACCACAACTTCTCGGCAAGAACTGCTTGCCGCTACGTCTCAATAATCACTGCCAGTGGAGGCGGCGGAACAATACTCTCTGGCGCGATCTCTGGCGCTGTGGCTCAGTGTAGCCACCTTTCATATGCCCTTCTTCCACAGGCTAGAATTTGATGGTATTTTTGCCAGCATTGGTGGTGAAAATACCAGCAAATTCGTCAAAAAAAAATACAGACAAAAATAAAAGATAATATTAATACGTAAATATCATATAACTAGATAAAATTTTGGCTTTGCACTAACCTTACAATAGCCTAATATATAAAATACAGTAAGGAATACAAATTTTTTCATACATATGACTTTACATAATAGTTTACACAAATATCATGTGGTTAAACAGTTCACTCAATAGCGTCAGCAATGACGAATATGTACAGGTAAGAGTCTCATAACTTTTCAAAAAAGTAGTACACAAAAAATCAGTTTATACAAATATTCACATAAATCCTTTCCATAGTTCAAGAAACAAGTAGTTGACAGTTCCAGCAGTAGCACCCAGCAATGTTGAATAGGTGCTACAGCAACAAGTGACATCATCTCAGTAGAAGCAGTCCATCAGTGGCACCCAGCATTGTGGAACAGGTGCAGACAGCATCAGGTGACATCATTTCAGTAGAAGCAGTCCATCAGTGGCACCCAGCATTGTGGAACAGGTGCAGACAGCATCAGGTGACATCATTTCAGTAGAAGCAGTCCATCAGTGGCACCCAGCAATGTTGAGTAGGTGCAGACACCGACAAATGACATCATTTCCATAGAAGTAGCTCCATCTGTGCACCCAGTATTGTTGAGTAGGTGCAGAGAGCAGTCCATCATATTCACCATCACTGATCACACTGTTCATCAGCAGAAAGTAAACATGTCCTAGTGACACCAATCATGTAGAAAAAGTACAAGTAACAGTCCATAATATTTACTATCACTGATCACACAGTTCATCAGCAGAAATTAAACACGTCCTAGTGGCACCAATCATGTAGAAAAAGTACAAGTAACAGTCCATAATATTTACTATCACTGATCACACTGTTCATCAGCAGAAATTAAACATGTCCTAGTGGCACCAATCATGTAGAAGAAGTACAAGTAACAGTTCATAATATTCACCATCACTACTCAGACAGTTCAAGCATGAACAATAGTTTGAATACACATACAAATCCTTTTACACTAAACATACAAATCATAACAAACACACAAATGATGTCAGATAATTGTCATATTAACTATTACAAGTACACAACATCAGTAAACCTAAAATATTTATGGGTGTCAGTGCAAGCCACTACAAACAAATAAAATAATATTTAGGAAATATGTGGGTAGGATTAGGAAAGGAAAACACACAAAACACACTCACTCATCCTTCATCCACATTGAGTACTACTGTGTAATTGAATAGTGTTAACTGTGTAACTGCAATTCTGTCAAAATTTGATGTTCATCATGTGTATCAAGTGGTAGTGGCAGCAATGTATAACAGTCAATAATAGTTAAGTCAACGTCATAGTCATCATGTCAAGACCAATGTTTGCCAAGCCAGATCAAAATGTACGGTTGCTGAACAACTGTCAGTGAGCCAAGATATGCAAACACTTCCTCTCTCCCAAAAAAAAAGTACATACTGCTTAGTGATTTAACAAAGTGTGTGTAGACAATCTTCCTTCCACTTTAGTGTTCTAGTCTGCTATCTTCATCCTCCTTGTTCCATATAGACCAACAAAAAAAAAAAATATGCACCTCACTTACTTTACCTCTTATCCACCAAAACTCCAACAATCATCAACTTCACACAATCTCAATACCTCAATAATATCTCTTCAATACGTCGATACATATAAACCTTATCGCCAATATCATTTCACTTCCATAACAACTCTTTCCTCTAGTCAGTCTCCTCGAACAAGTACGGATAAAATCCTAATGCAAACCTCATCATCCCATACAATCCGAAGACACACTGTCAATACACAACCTCTGTGTAATCCATCTGAGCCAAAATCTTCTACTCATTATGAATTATAAACAAAGAAATGCATACATGACCTCTAACAGACTTAGTTCGAATAACTCTCAGTAATTAAGTACGATTACGGAGTGTGAATGATCATAATATTTCACAGTGTGTACACCACTTCAAGAATTATGGCAAACAGAAGCAAACATTTGGAGTATTTCTTGTGTCAAGTGTCACTTCCTATTTCAGTTGCTCACAAAAAATGCAGTGTAATAACTGTCAATGGTCTAAACCTAGTTTTGGTATGTCATGTCGTTAGCTTCCTTCCTATTAGCATAAATTTATACAGCTTCCATAAAACCTCCAGCTCATGTGACTTCTATGACGTTTCTTGTACTAAAGTCGCTCGTCGAATTACTGCAGTTCATTTTCTTATGTTAAAATATAAAGCACTGAGCGTAAGCAAAACAAGCAATAGCGAGTAAATATACCAGTAGTGAACAGAATGTCAACAAGTGGATGCAGCACAATTCTTACAACGAGGCTCTGCCAAGCGAACAATCTGTAATTAATACAATAGTGTGACCTAAACTCTATGTTTATACACAGTATATCAGCATTTCTATATACTAAATTAAAGAGTAGTTGTGACGACAAACAGAAGTGTATAAATATGCAATCCATACACATAGCAGTAAACATATATCTTACGTAATGAACAGGTCATTAGCATCATATCAGCATAAGCAAATAAATGTTCATGTGTAATCTTAATAAGTAAACATGAAGGCGCAAGCAGATAAATGACAAAGTGTAACCTACATACATAACCACAGTCGGCACAATTAATCAGGTGACAATTATAATTTAAATAAATAAGCACAGCAGGCACATAATTAAAAAATATGACATCAGTGAAAAAGCATAGCAGCCAAGCGATGCATAATATACACAAGTTACAACTCAGTTCATTAATAATCATTGTCAAAATCAGTTAACGTACGCAAGCACGTCGCTTCACAAGTAAATTCATAGAACATGAAATTTAGCACAAAGTATGAATCACGTAATCGCGAGCAGCAAATTACGTCTAAAGTACGTACCTAAGTGGAAATATGTTACCTGAAAAGGAACTCAATTAACAGTTACCTTTTTTTTAGTTTATTTAGTTTCTTCTTGGAAATTACATTCTTCCTGAAAATTTCTCGATAGCAAGTCGTCTTAATGTCGGACACGCACAGAATTTACCTGAAGTTCTTAAATATTTTATAGAACCGTATCCTGAAAAATACTGAATGTTAATAACATAATTCATCAAGTCACTATAGCTTTATACTGAATTTAATCGGAGAAATTAAACTGTGTATTTGTTTACGGCTGTCAGTGCATTTGC
This sequence comes from Schistocerca cancellata, assembly GCF_023864275.1. Lineage (NCBI taxonomy): Eukaryota > Metazoa > Arthropoda > Insecta > Orthoptera > Acrididae > Schistocerca > Schistocerca cancellata. The sequence continues at coordinate 125,731,560 of NC_064629.1, read as the reverse complement.
ACCGAGCGCTCGATCAGCTGTAGGCGCGTGACGTAGAAAGCAATTGTTTGCGGTCAACGACTGCCTTGTGCGGCGCGCAGACTTGACTGTTGCTTAGAGTATATGCCGCCGCGCCGCCAAAACACAGCGTGGTATCCTTGTATTCTCTGCATGTTTACATGTAGCTGTTAGTTTCTCACTAGTATATCATTCCACAAAAATTTTAACGTTTGATATATGATGTATTCCCTTAGAGCGTCGTGATTTAAGAGTTTCTACTTCAACAGTGTTATCATGTATAATTTTGCGAATTCTATATGGACCGTTATAAAGCAGAAAAAATTTGCGACACAAGCCCTTTCCTTTGTGAGACAAACGATGAGACTTAATTAACACCTTTTGACCAACTGACAAGATTTTTAAACGACCAGGATGCTTAGCTGATTTCTCTCTTCTAGCAGCCGCAGATGTAATATTTCGTAGAGCCAGGTTGACAATTTCAGAATGCCGCAGTTTCCATGTAGGCGGAAAACGAACGATTTCAGAAATGCGATTTGTCGGTGCTTTGTTTTTTAATATCAGTAAAGGCGGTAAAGAAGTTGAATCATTAAGGAGTTCATTCAGAATGTTTTGGAAAATATGAAGATACTGATCCCACGTTCTGTGATTCTGATGACAATAAAGACGACACAATTTATTGATTTCCTTCATCCATCTCTCTGAAGCGTTAGATTGAGGGTGAAAAAGTGAAATGAAAATTGGTTTAATTTTACGACGCCGTAGAGTACGAAGCCAAATTTTAGAACGAAACTGTGATCCATTATCTGATATAACCTTATCAACATGACCCACTTCTTTAAGAAAATGTTTGATGAAAGCGTTAGATACTGAACGAGCTGTTGCTTTGCGTAAAGGTGTAAGACACACATATTTTGATGTCAACTCCACTGCTACGAAAATGTACGCAAAACCATCAGTAGAACGAACCACTGGACCGAACAAATCAACTGCAGCCATGTCCTTTAATTTCGCTGGAATGATAGGAAACAACGGTGCTCTGTGAGAAATTGTTGGCGGCTTAGCCTTTTGACATAATTTGCATTTGGCCAGAACAGATCGAATATGTTTTTTCATATTACTGAAATAGCAATTTTCCCATAATTTATGAAAGCATTTTCTGGGACCAAAGTGTGCATAACTGAAATGCGTGTACCAAATCAGCTTATTAACCCACTCATCAGGAATACAAACTAACCAAACAGAGTTGTCGACCGATTTTCGTTTAAAAAGAATGTCATTGCGGACTAAATAATGCTGTCTAATCGCTACGCTTTCCTTTCTCCTCCACTTCTCCTTAATGTCCTTCCAGATTGGATCCTTATTTTGCTCCTTAGCGATGTCCTGGAGTGAAGACGAAATAAAGTTCTCAAACGCAACACCTTGAATATACATCAAACAATAATTGTTTTCTATGCAGTCCTCTTCAGCACTTTGTTTCAAACCCATAGGTGCACGTGATAAAGCATCAGCAACAATATTTGAAGAACCCTGTATGTAAACAATACTAAAATCAAATTCCTGTAGGTACAGCGCCCATCGTGACAATCTTCCATGAGTTAATTTTGTTGACATAAGAAATTCCAGAGCTCGATGATCGGTATAAACCTTAGTATGTCTGCCAAACAAAAATGTGCGAAATTTTGTGAAAGCCCAAACAACCGCCAAAGCTTCAAGTTCCGTTATCGAATAATTCTTTTCTGATTTAGAGAGAACACGACTTCCAAATGCAATAGTTTTCTGGACTACAACGCCGTCTTCTTCTATCTCTTGAAATAAGTGTGCCCCTAGGCCTTTGTATGATGAGTCCGTCGCCAAACAAAAATCTTTAGATAAATCCGGATGTGAAAGGAGTGGAGCAGCAACTAAAGCATCACGAAGTTGTTCAAATTCTGACTGAGCTCCCTCATCCCAACACCAATTAGAATTCTTTCCGGATAGTTCACATAAACGAGGTGTGGCCAAATTGTCCAATCTAACAAAGCGTCTAAGAAAATTACAGACACCAAGGAAACTACGAACATCACGTTTTGTAGTAGGAACAGCATAATTACGAATAGCGTCTAATTTTTCTGGATCAGGAAGAATACCTTCTGTAGAAATAATGTGACCGAGAAATTTCACCTGAGAACGACCAAATTCAGATTTTTCTAAGTTCACTGTAATGCCAACTCTTGCAAAAATACGTAACAATGAATCCAAAATTTTGTTGTGCTCACTCCAAGAATGTTTAGCAATAAGAATATCGTCAACATATGAAGTAATGTTGTCACGAAGATAAACAGGTAAAATTTCATTTAAGCTACGAATGAATGCTGCTGAAGATACAGTACGTCCAAATGGTAATTTCCGAAACTGGTAACAGTTACCAAAGGCTAAAAAGACAGTATATTTTCTTCAATCAGGGTGGAGTTCTACTTGCCAAAAACTTGCGCGCATATCAATCGTGGATAAAACTTTAATTCCATGGAAATGTTGAAGAAGTTCATCTAGATTTTGTGGACGGTCAGTTTCAGGAATAATGATATTATTTATCTGTCTGGAATCCAGAACCAAACGAATTGACCCATCCTTTTTAAGAACAACGTGTAATGGGCTAGTATAAGGACTGACTGCAGGCTCAATAATGCCCTGATCTAACATGTACTGAAGTTCATTCTTAACCTTGTCTCTGTAAGCCAAAGGAATAGCGTACGTTTTCCCGCGAAATGGTGTGTGTTCTTTTACTTTAAATAAATATTGTAACCCTTGTATAGTTCCCGTGTGATGACTAAACACTGTAGCATGTGAAGTCAAAATTTGGTGCAGCTCTTCTCTTGCAACGTCATCTGGCACTTCAGCTTTCTTAACCTTTTCATTAATTAGTTCTTCGCTATTAATTATATCATCCATCGCGTCTCTGTATCTATTGTCATTGTCATGAATAAACACATTGTCGTCATAATGCTCAACGAAAACATCAGAAGTAAGAAACCTTAAACATTTTGTATCTGACTCAGATCTTGCTAAACACTCGAAAAATTTCAAACATTTCGGCATTCCGGCAACAGTCAAATTCACACTTCCTTCTTTAAAGTTCAAAATTGCCTTATGTGCTTTAAGAAACTCCATACCTAATATAATTTGTGTACTGAGTAATGGAACAATAATAAAATTAGCAGAAAATTCGTATCCTTGACAATTGAAATTTAGGTTGGTCTGTTGTTTAACTTCTACACTTTTTCCAGAAATCGCTCCTCGAATTGTAGTTTTAGAAATAGGTAACACAGGACAGGCAATAGTTCTTTCACATATACGAAAAACTGATTCACTAATGACATTCAATGGGCTCCCAGAATCTAAAACTGCAGTGAACTTATTCTTACCCACACATACTTCAATAACAGGATGTAAAAATGCGTCTACATTATTTTCCTTTTCGTCTAACAAAATGTCTCTATGTCTTCCAGGCGTACGTAGTGTAAAGTCGTAGTGTCATTACTTTCTGAACCGTCTATATTGCTGCCAGAAGCCGAAGCTGCTAGTCATTGTCGATTGTTTGCGTCACGTCTTTGATTATTCGCGTCATTTCGCGGATCCATTTCTACGATTTGCACTTGTCTCTCTGAAGTTCTGTCACGTGGAGGATGCCAATTAGGTCCCTCCTGTCTGTTAGATACAAATTCTTGGTTGTGTCTGTTATTAAAATTTCTGTTTTCCTGTCTGTCTGCATAACTACTTCTTGTGTAATTTCGACTGTCACTTCTGAAATTATTGTTGTATCTACTACCCTGATTATTTCTGTAGTAAGAATTTCTATTACTGTTTGAATAATTTCTGTCTTGATAATACCGATTACTGTTTCCGTATGATTGATCATTCCGGTACGAATTACCGTTATTATAATTGTCTGTGTAATTTCTTTTAGAACGTCTGTTATTGTCATAAGGCTGGTATCTATTGTCCTGTCTGTTACGTCTGTCATTCTCAACATTACCCATATAACGCCCGTTCCGATCACTATCCCTTTTCTCTGAAAATCTACTGTAATTACTGTTACTGAAAAAATTACAGGAAGTCCCGTCGTCGTTGTCATACTCAAGTTCTTGCAACAAAGTCTTAAAAGTCTCGATGTCGTCTTTACATCTTCCAGCTAAAGCAATTTGTCTTATGGATTGTGGCAGCTTAGTTAAACAAATGCGAATTAATTCAGTCGGGCAATAAGGGTTGGAAAGGAACTGATTCTTTCGAATCATGTCTTCAAAATATTCTGCTGGCGTGCGGAACTCAGATTGTTTGAAATTACGCTGCATAATAAGACTGTGTTTGACTCTGTCTTGCGTGTTTTCGGACCAATATGCCGATAGAAATGCATGATAGAAATCATTTAAATTATTACAATCTCGAATGAGTGCGCGCATCCGCGTCGCCGGTTCGTTTTCTAAATATCCACACATAAATTCCAGTTTGTGACTTAGTGGCCAATTTGGTGGAAGTGCGTACATAAATTGATCTAACCATGAACATGGATGTATGTCATTCTTAGAATTGCGGAAGATCTTAAATTTCCGAACAGTCAAAAAGTGTTTATAGTCAAAGTTTTCGCCTCGTGGCGACAAAGACCTACCGCGTCTGTCCCAGTCCCAATGTCGATTATTGTCAAGTTCGCGCGCCTGGCGCTCTCTTGTTGCATCCCGTAAATGAAACAATTTATCTTCTTCAAACCCCTCTGCTATCTGTGATTCCAAATTTGTTTTGCTGTCTTTTCCTACAATTTCGCCTTCGATTTGTTTGACTTGCTTTCGTAATGCCTCAACTTCCCTTTTAACGCGTTCATTAAATTTTCCCTGATTTTCAACATGTTTATTTATGTTCTGGTACTCTTCGGTTTCTGAAAATGGCAATGGAGCTGTATCATCTGAATCTCTGTCCCCATTTAAACTAAGATTTGTCAATTTGTCTGAAATCTCCTCAACTCTTTCCGATAAATCACCTATTCGTTCTTTCTGTTTATTTACGTCTTCCGTAAGTGTCGCGACTCGGGTTTCAGTATTAACACATTTAGTAGTTAACTGTTCATACTGTTGTGTTAGGTTATTTAATCTGTCATCTGGTACGGATTCCTCGATTCTCTCAAATATTTCTTCCTTATCTTTTGCACGTTGTAAATTTAACTCTGAAAATTTCTGTACTATCACGCGATCTCTTTCTTCCTGTTCTCTATCCTGTTCCCTTTGTCTAATCTCTACTGCAACTAATCTATTATTGTGAGCATTCAAAATCGGTTGTACTTCTTCTCTGATTTCTTTCTTTAATTCATCTTTCATATTTTTGAAACATGTCCCTATTTGTGAGTCTAACCGTGTTTCCAGTGTTCCCATATCAGTTTTTAATTCAGATCCCAAAGTTCCCATCTGTGTTTTTAATTCAGATCTAAACCGTGTTTCCATTATTCCCATATCAGTTTTAATAGTTCCTATTTGTGTTCCCATATCTGTTTTTAGTTCAGATCGTAACTGTGATCCCACTGTTTCCATATCTGTTTTTAATTCAGATCGTAAATGCTCCATTGTTCCCATTTGTAAATCTAACCGAGATCCCAAATTTAATATTGCACCCATCAACTGCTCCATATTAAATGGTTCAGAATTCTTTTCGCCCCTAACATTTCCCACAAAACTAACTTCCTTCTGCATAGCCATAAGGCTATCTGTGTTCGATACTATTTCAGAATCTTCTGTCGTTAATCTCGTACTCTGTGAATTTTCTGATTGAGAAAAATTTTGAAATGGTTCCGGACTATTTTCCCGACTTATTACATTGTTTTCCACTTCATTATCCATCATACTGTTGTCCTGTGTTGGCGAGTTCGCCATGTCAACAATTTCGTCATTCTCACTATTCATCATTTTCGCCTTTTTCATCGATCGCGTAATCATTTGCAAAATATACAAAACTCGTCACTATATGAAAATTGCACACAATGACACTTTATCTCCAACAATACCATTCACTCGAAATGTTTCCCTCAAACACGATTAATGAACAATTGAAATAATTGCACTAAATTGTCAAACGCGTATACAAGACAACAAATCAAATTTTGAGAAAAAAATACCATTAGAAGAATGCCGATTACCAAATCTACACATGCAAAATAGACTACAATTACTAAACTACAAATTACTACTACAATACTACTGTCCACTATTAATACAATCAGAAGATTCCAAGGGACGATCCTGGCAGGGTCGCCACGTGCATGGGGGCTTAATTTAAAAAAACATGAATGCAATGCAAATACTTTTAGTAGCTGTATGTCCGATTACGCATGTCTCGTAAACGGCTGGCCCTGACTAGTATTATTACGCAATCTGACTGCATGAAACAACAACAAAGAATGAAATGAAAATTTCAGTTAATACAATTAATTAATTAAGTCCCCAGCAACTATAAAACCTACGAAACCAACAAAGCACAAGTGTAGCTGTTCTGTATGTGGTAGTATGACTCAACGCACATCTGGCACGGTTCTTCAACAAGACAAGAATTTTTAAATACCAATTATACTGACGTGATAAAAGAAAATTAGAAATACTATAATTGTGCAAGAAAACCAAAATTACACTCTAATACAAGAACACAAGCCAGATGCTTTGTTGACTGAACCTGTAATGACACATTATTCAGGACACTGAAAGAATAAAAGAACATAGTGTTGTATTACCTTCATATATATTGACGAAAAGCACTCAGATCATTACAATATCTCCATTGGAATAACATCTGCTATCTCTCCCATCAAATAACTGCATAAACATGGAACAACACTCTCCACTACCACATCTCACTCCAACTTCACGACAAGCAGTGTCCACCACAACTTCTCGGCAAGAACTGCTTGCCGCTACGTCTCAATAATCACTGCCAGTGGAGGCGGCGGAACAATACTCTCTGGCGCGATCTCTGGCGCTGTGGCTCAGTGTAGCCACCTTTCAACTTGTGGCCCAAGGATGGAAGCATTTCCGAAACGACTAAATTTTGTAAACTTTTCGCGTCCTGCCATGCTTGAAATACACTGTGAGTGGCAAAATGACGCTATCCAAAGCAGCGCCGAGGTAGTTGTGGTGAACCACAGCTGTAGATAGCAGGGGTGAATGACAGATGAGGAGATGTGTGTGGGCGAATAGACGTGCAACTGTTGAGCAACTGTTGAGCAACTGACCGCCCAGATGAATTAAGGGGCTACCAACAGCGTCTCCTCAACGACCGTTAAGCGAATGTTGCTGCGTGCCTGGTTCGTTCATCCATGCTTACTGGGAATTTCCACATCAGTACCGTAACTGGACATTCACTGATTGGCGACAGGTGGCCTTTTCCAGTGAATCACGTTTTATGCTCCATGGCGTGTACAGCGTGAAACGTCTGAAAGCAAACACCCTACAACAATCGAGAGAGTGTTATGGTTCAAAATGGTTCAAATGGCTCTAAGTACTGTGGGACTTAATATCTGAGGTCATCAGTCCCCTAGACGTAGAACCACTTAAACCTAACTAACCTAAGGACATCACACACATCCATGCCCGAGGCAGGATTCGAACCTGCGACCGTAGCAGCAGCGCGGTTCCGGACTGAAGCGCCTAGAACCGCTCGGCCACAGCGGCCGGCGAGCGTTATGGTCTGGGGAATTTTTCGGTGGCATTCCCTGGGTTATCTCGTCATATGCATCTATCCTTGGGGTCCATGACCACCCCTACATGCAGTTTGTTTTCCCTCGACACGATGGCATCTACCAGCAGGAAAATGCAACAGGTCACACAGCTCGCAGTTCACGCGTGTGGCGCGAAGAGCACCAGGATGAATTTAACGTACGCCCCTGGCCACCAAAATCCCAGGATATAAACTCAGTTGAGAATCTGTGGGACCACCTCGATCGAACTGTTGGCGCCATTGATCCTCAACCGAGAAACCTAGTGTAGCTGGCCACGGTCCTGGAGACGGCATGCTCCATATCCCTGTCAGTACTTTCCAGACTGTCTTCCTGCACGTCTCGCAGGGGTCCGCGCTGCGAAACGTGGCCTTTCACAGGTGATTACATTACTGTGACTGGGCAGTGTAATATGAATATACTATACAATTTACAGCTACCTGATGATCATTTATTGGGCCTCTAATTTTACACGATATTGCTGTGATGACAATGGATATTCTCGTATAGCTTAATGCGCTGCACGTTAACTTACGGCACAGAGAGGTGAGCTAGGCCCGGATCGAATGCGCGCGACATATTAGCGGTCCGGTTCCGGTCACACGGAACGTGGTTTTTAGGTGGTTTTCTTGGCATTGCGAACTTCTCTGTTACATCTGCACGGGTGGCTGCCGGGCCCCCGGACTGAATCCAGCTTGTAATCTTCTTCATTCGGCTCAGGGTACAAATTCCTGGGATAGACAGAGAGTGAGAGAGAGAGAGAGAGAGAGAGAGAGAGAGAGAGAGAGAGAGATAGGGAGGGAGAAATATTCGCTCTGTGCTCCATCCGGCACATATTTTCGGATATTTCGATATTAACATCAGTATAGTAATTCTTCTCAGGACTGAACGCTTGAGAGCACTGCAAGTGTTGAAATTCAAGGTGTTTAATAATGAATTAACTTGCAACCATTTATTTTTATAGGCGTTTGTTTTTATGATGACGCCAGCCGCGGTGGCCGTGCGGTTCTAGGCGCTGCAGTCCGGAACCGCGGGACTGCTACGGTCGCAGGTTCGAATCCTGCCTCGGGCATGGATGTTTGTGATGTTCTTAGGTTAGTTAGGTTTAAGTATTTCTAAGTTCTAGGGGACTGATGACATAAGATGTTAAGTCCCATAGTGCTCAGAGCCATTTGAGCCATTTTATGATGACATTTGAAGAAGCCTCGCATCCCATCTCCAAATGTTTATATTTATTTGTCATGAACTCTGTTTCTTTATTAACAGCGTTGCAGAATTTTGCAACGGCTATTGTACGAGGGTGAGTCAAATGAAAACCTTAAATTTGTAATAACAAATCGAAATTTCGCGCCGTTATCCTGTAAGTTAAGTGTGCTACAAACAGCGTGCAGAATCGCCTGTAGGTGGCAGCATAGTGCAGATGTACACATACCGTCGCAGTATCAGTATATAGATGGCCGCCCCACTTGCGACTTGCACCACGGAAGAACAGCGTTCTGTTATTCGGTTTTTGCGTAGTGAAGGTGTGGAACCTATTGAAATTCATCGACGATTGAAGGTTCAGTACGGTGATGCATGTTTGTCACAGCAGCAAGTCTACGAATGGAGTAGGAAGTTCGTAAATGGTGTGACTTCAGTGGAAGATGATCCTCGTCCAGGTCAGGCAAACCAATTGTGACTCCACAGAACGTTGTAGCAGTTGAAGCCATAGTGAAGCAAAACCGCCGAGTGACATTGAATGACATTGCAGCATGTTTACAGATTATTCATGGGTCAGCACACCACATTGTGCATGATGTGCTCCAGTTTCACAAAGTGTCTGCAAGATGGTTGCCACGGCAGCTTTCTCCTGAAATGAGAGAACGACGTGTTGATGCTTGTGAAGAACTTCTTGGGCGCTTTGAACGGGAAGGTGATGGCTTCCTTGCAAGAATCGTTACTGGGGACGAAACCTGGGTTCACTTCCACCAACCGGAAACGAAGAGAGCGAGCAAGAAATGGCGCCATTCCTCATCACCAAAACCAAAGAAGTTATGAACAAAACCATCAGCAGGGAAGGTTATGCTGACTCTCTTTTGGGACGAAAAAGGCGTCATTTTGGAGCATTACATGCCTAGAGGGATCACTGTCACCAGTGCATCATACACAGATCTCCTAAAAAATCATCTGCAGCCTGCAACCAAATCACAGCGACGTGGATTGCTGTCAGCAGATGTCCTTTTGCAACATGACAATGCAAGGCGCCACACTGCCCGTACAACAGTTGCAACAATCACAGACCTGCATTTTGAGTGTCTTCCTCATCCACCATACTCACCAGACCTTGCCCCAAGTGATTTCCACATGTTTGAACCATTAAAAGACGCAATGGGAGGAAAGAAATTCCGTTCTGATGAAGAGGTACGCCACGCAGTGCTTGAGTGGTTGCGCGGCTTCCAGAAGAATTTTTTTCTAAAGGAATTTATGCACTTTGTAAGTGCTGGAGGACTTGTATTGAGCGTGGGGGAGATGATGCTGAAAAGTGATACAGCATTGTGCCACTTCTGCACAATAAATAATATTTAAAAAATATATTTAAAAAATATTTAAGGTTTTTATTTGACTCACCCTCGTATAATGCCCTGAGTAAAGAAACAATGTTCACGAATCGTAAGTAAATGTAAACATCTGAAGATGGGGTGAACATAAAATGAACGTACTCTCACAAACGTGTGTTTTGAGACATAGGTAATTTGTTGAAGTGGCGTGTTGGGAAAGGACTGCCATTCATTTCGGTGCATTGCTCCATACACCCCCCACCCCCCACGAACCATGGACCTTGCCGTGGGTGGGGAGCCTTGCGTGCCCCAGCGATACAGATAGCCGTACCGTAGGTGCAACCACAACGGAGGGGTATCTGTTGAGAGGCCAGACAAACGTGTGGTTCCTGAAGAGGGGCAGCAGCCTTTTCAGTAGTAGCAGGGGCAACAGTCTGGATGATTGACTGATCTGGCCTTGCGACACTAACCAAAACGGCCTTGCTGTGCTGGTACTGCGAACGGCTGAAACCAAGGGGAAACTACAGGCATAATTTTTTCCCGAGGGCATGCAGCTTTACTATATGGTTAAATGATGATGGCGTCCTCTTGGGTAAAATATTCCGGAGGTAAAATAGTCCCCCATTCGGATCTCCGGGCGGGGACTACTCAAGAGGATGTCGTTATCAGGAGAAAGAAAACTAGCGTTCTACAGATCGGAGCGTGGAATGTCAGATCACTTAATCGGGCAGGTAGGTTAGAAAATTTAAAAAGGGAAATGGATAGGTTAAAGTTAGATATAGTGGGAATTAGTGAAGTTCGGTGGCAGGAGGAACAAGACTTCTGGTCAGGTGACTACAGGGTTATAAACACAAAGTCAAATAGGGGTAATGCAGGAGTAGGTTTAATAATGAATAGGAAAATAGCAATGCGGGTAAGCTACTACAAACAGCATAGTGAACGCATTATTGTGGCCAAGATAGATACGAAGCCCACACCTACTACAGTAGTACAAGTTTATATGCCAACCAGCTCTGCAGATGACGAAAAATTGAAGAAGTGTATGATGAAATAAAAGAAATTATTCAGATAGTGAAGGGAGAAGAAAATTTAATAGTCATGGGTGACTGGAATTCGAGTGTAGGAAAAGGGAGAGAAGGAAACGTAGTAGGTGAATATGGATTGGGGTGTTCGTATGAATGTGAATGTGATCACTCCGAAATGATGAAAACATAATAGTTTGTAACATAAGCTGCAGCAAATGAACGCAACAGTTTCACAATCACACAGTTCCTGTGTTTCGTAAAAGCATATGTTTTTAAAGTTTTTCAGTTGCGTTCCGTTTTAGAAGATTTGACTCTTGGAAGCCTTTGTTGCAACATAGTTCACATTCGTTTATTCGTTGTTTTCATTTCTGTGAGACGTATTACGTGGTATTTCGCCTGCTCTCACTATTCACCAGAATTACTTGCGACGGTAACGTATTCTTACCGCATCACACATATTCTATAACCAACGTATAGTACGAAAACAGAAAGAGTACAAACATTTCAATGACTGGCCGGACAGTTCATAATGTTGTAAAAAATAAGTAAAAATAAACAGCATGAGGGAGTTTTCAACACAGCGCATCCGGTTTAGAACCCAACACCGCGAACACTTACCTACGACGCTGCGACTGGTCTATTTTTCTTGATATTGCACTTGTTTCTATTTCGCTTTTTTCACAGCTCAGTATACCTTCTTCCTGTTTTCATGCTTCATCTGTGTTCAGTTTTTGACGGGCTGTCCACTGGGTCATCTTAGCATTAAATCTGAGGGGGGTTCCAATGGGGCGTTTCCCTTGTAAGTATGTGAATCAGTCCCGTGGGTCACAAAAAGGTGCCCCTGCCTATACAGCAGCATCACCTTCCTATACTAAAGAGCCAAAGAAACTGATACACCTGCCTATTCTCGTCCAGGGCCCCCGCGAGCACCCAGAAGTGTCGCAACACGACGTCGCATGGACTCGACCAATCCTGCAGGGTTTTCCATAAATCCGTAAGAGTACGTCGGGGTGGAGATCTCTTCTGAACAGCACGTTGCAAGGCATCCCAGATAAACTCGATAATGTTATGTCTGGGGAGTTTGGTGGCCAGCGGAAGTGTTTAAACTCAGAAGAGTGTTCCTGGAGCCACTGTGTAGCAATTCTGGACAGGTGGGGTGTCGCATTGTCCTGCCGGAGTTGCCCAAGTCCGTAGGAATTCCACAATGGATATGAATGGATGTAGGTGATCAGACAGGATGCTTACGTACGTGTCGCCTGTCAGAATCGTATCTAGACGTATCACGGGTCCCATATCACTCCAACTGCACACGCCCCACACCATTACAAAGCCTTCACCAGCTTGAACAGTCCACTGCTGACATATAAGGTCCATGGATTCATGAGATTGTCTCTATACCTGTACACGTCCATCCGCTCGATACAATTTGAAACGAGACTCGTCCGATCGGGCAACATGTCTGCAGTCATCAACAGCCCAGTGTCGGCGTTGACAGGCCCAGGCGAGGCGCGCGGGGTAGCCGCGCTGTCTTAGGCGCCTTGTCATGGATCGAGCGGCAATCCCCGTCGGAGGTTCGAGTCCCCCCTCGGGCATGGGTGTGTGTGATGTCCTCAGTGTAATTAGTTTAAGTTAGATTAAGTACTGTGTAAGTTTAGGGACCGATGACCTCAGCAGTTTGGTCCCATAGGACTTCCACAAATTTCCATTTTCCCAGGCGAGGCGTCTTGCAGTCACCAAGGGTACACGAGTAGGCCTTCGGCTCCGAAAGCCCATATAGATGATGTTTCGTTGAATGGTTCGCACGCTGACACTTGTTGATGGCCCAGCATTGAAATCTACAGCAATTTGCGGAAGGATTGCACTTCTCACACATTCAACGATTCTCTTCAGTCGTCGCTCGTCCCATTCCAGCAGGATCTTTTACCGCCACAGCGATGTCGGAGATCTGATGTTTTACCGGATTCCTGATATTCACGGTACACTCGTGAAATGGTCGTAGGGGAAAATCCCCACTTCACCGCTACCTCGGAGATGCTGTGTCCCATCGCTCGTGCGCCGACTATAACACCACGTTCAAACGCGCTTAAATCTTTATAACCTGCCATTGCAGCAGCAGTAACCGATCTAACAACTGCGCCAGACACTTGTTGTCTTATATAGGCGTTGTCGACCCCAGCGCCGTATTGTACCTGTTTACATATCTCTGTATTTGAATATGCATGCCTATACCAGTTTCTTTGGCGCTTCAGTGTACAACCTCATCTCGCTCTAGATTACGATACCAACGATGTCTTCGTCGAGCCCACTCGGCGCGTCACCGTCTCATCTGCACAAGAGAAACAAATACGAGGGGTATTTGAAAAGTCTGTGCAAAAATAAAAACTACTAATGTGTTTGGGGTAAACCATTTTTATTTTTCGACATAGTCTCCTTTTAGCCTTACACACTTCGTCCAACGCTGTTCTAATTTGTTGATCCCTTCCGAATAATAGGAATTGTCCAAGTCTGCAAAATAGCTATTAGTTGCTGCAATCACCTCCTCGTTTGAATAAAATCATTGGCCTGCCAGCCATTTCTTCAAATTGGGGAACAAATTGTAGTCTGAGGGGACCAAGTCTGAAGAATAGGGGGGATGCGAAACGAGTTGTAATCCTATTTCCATTACTTTTGAGACCACAACTACTGAGGTGTGTGCTGGTGCATTGTCGTGATGGAAAAGGACGTTTTTGGTGGCCCAATCGCCGGCGTTTTTCTTGCAGCTTGGTTTTCAGACGGTCCAATAACGATGAATAATATTCACCTGCAATAGTTTTACCCTTTTCCAGATAGTCGATGGGGGTTGTCCTTTGCAAATCCCAAAAGACAGTCGCCATAACCTTTCTGGCTGAAGGAATGGTCTTCGCTTTCTTTGGTGCAGATTCTCCCTTCGTAATCCATTGTTTAGATTGTTGTTTGGTCTCAGGAGTATAGAATGTATCCATGTTTCATCAACAGTGACGAAACGATGCTTAAAGTCCTGCGGATTCTTCCTGAACAGTTGCAAACCATCCTTGAACACTTTACACGATTCCGTTTTTGGTCAAGCGTGAGCAATCGTGGAAGCCATCTTGCCGATAGCTTTCTCATGTCCAAATGTTTATGCAAAATATTACGTACCCGTTCATTCGAGATGCCCACAGCACGAGCAATCTCACGCACCTTAACTCTTCTGTCATCGATCACCATATCACGGATTTTATCAATGATTTCTGGAGTCGTACCTACACAGGGCGTCCAGAACCTTCAGCATCACTTGTGCCCAAATGGCCACTTCGAAAGTTTTGAAACCACTTATAAACCATTCTAATCGAAGGTGCAGAGTCACCGTAATGTTTATCAAGCTTCTCTTTAGTCTCCTGAGGCTTTCTGCCTTTCATAAAGTAATGTTTAATCACCAAACGAAATTCTTTTTCGTCCATATTTTGACAATCACTCGACTTCCTTGATTAACACGAATGCGAAGCACAAAGAAATAGACCAATATGGCTGAAACTTGGTGTGCGTCCTTTTCAAAGATGCTACTAACTAAACATGATCTCGATACGCGCCGGTGGTGCCATCTCCTGGAATTTGCGCGGACTTTTCAAACACCCCTCGTATGTCGCCGTGAGTCGCTGCTAGAGAGGGCTCGCCAGACGCCTCCTCGTAGCGCTGCATACACCAGAGGACGCAAAATTCGCATCACCTCACTGCTTGCAATTGCGACTGATCCGCGTGTCTTTTTAGGCCGCCGTACTCTGAGTCCCGCTACAGACTGTCCTCAGATCACCTTCACATTTATCATCAGACTTCTCTCCGATCACACCGAGCGCTCGGACTACAGTGCAGTGAGATCTTAACAAACGTAGCACAATGTCAGTGACAAGCTGATGGTACTTGACTGCTAGTGAATGCTGATAACCGGTACTACTGGAACAGAGAGGGAGAGAGAGAGAGAGAGAGAGAGAGAGAGAGAGAGAGAGAGAGACTACAGGATACAAAGTTATGTATGCTTTATGTTTATAAGCCTGGGTTCGGTGTGTGGCGGTGGTGGGGTGGGTGGACTGCTGTAGCCTGTTGTGTGGTTGTGAATCACTGAGGGCTACAGAGGAACGAAGCCTCTCTGTTGTTTCTAGGTCCCCAGTTTAATACACAGTACACACGCAATGCTTTATGTCGAATATATTACAAATAAATACATTTATGTTTTAATCATTTTATAGTGTTTGATGAGTTCTAAAGTGTTCATCCACCACGTAACGCCGAGGACACAACAGACATGCCACACGCTAGATCATGTACATTACGAACAACAGTGGTCCTAAAACACTCCCTCGGAATATGCTCAAAGCTAATTTTACATGTGATGATTTTCCTTCGTTAAGAACGACATGCTGTGTTTTCTTCAGTTAAATCACACTCGTTCAGTGCATTGGCACCGAAACGGATGTCAGAGAGATCCGAAACACTGAATTCGGTCTTGGAAACAATTTCACTGCGGAGGATCTTAATGCTTCCTCCTTTCAGTTGCCTCACTAACGCCAAAATGTCAGAAATTGAGATAAGTGATCACGGAATAGAAAAACAACTGTTATCGTTTAATAGTAAAAAGGCATCTGGGCCTGATGAGATACCTGTGAGATTCTACAGAGATTATGCGAAAGACTTGTTCCTCTTTTAGAATCGGAAAGTGGACGTATCATTGGGACACCCCGTTAACTGTAAGCCCAAGCATACAGACCTGCATTTGCAGGAGTCTGACTGCCATCGGCAGCGGCCTTCGAACGTTTGTACACCGGTCACACACACAATGTGATCAAAAGTATCCGGACACTTGGCTGAAAATAACTTACAAGTTCGTGGCGCCCTCCATCGGTAATGCTCGAATTTAATATGGTGTTGGCCACCCTTAACTTTGATGACAGCTTCCACTCTCGCAGGCATACGTTCAATCAGGTACTGGAAGGTTTCTTGGGGAATGGCAGCCCATTCTTCACGGAGTGCTGCACTGAGGAGAGGTACCGATGTCGGTCGTTGATGCTTGGCACGAAGTCGGCGTTCCAAAACATTCCAAAGGTGTTCTATAGGATTCATACCAGGACTCTGTGCAGGTCAGTTCATTACAGGGATGTTAGCGTCGTATAACCACTGCGCCACAGGCCGTGCATTATGAACAGGAGCTCGATCGTGTTGGAAGATCCAATCGCCATTCCCGAATTGCTCTTCAACAGCAAGAAGGTGTTTACAACATCTGTATAGGCCTGTGCTGCGATAGTGCCTCGCAAAACAACAAAGGGTGCAAGCCCCCTCCATGCAAAACACGACCACACCATAACACCACCGCCTCCGAATTTCACTGTTGGCACTACACACGCTGGTGGATGACGCTCACCTGGCATTCGCCATACCCAGACCCTACCATCGGATCGCCACCTTGTGTACCGTGACTCATCACTCCACACAACGTTTCTCCACTGTTCAATCGTCCAATGTTTACGCTCCTTACAATAAGCGAGGCGTCGTTTGGCTTTTACCGGCGTGATGCGTGGCTTATGAGCAGCCGCTCGACCATGAAATCCAAGTTTTATCACCTCCCGCCTAACTGTCATAGTATTTGCAGTGGATTCTGATGCAGTTTGGAATTCCTGTGTGATGGTCTAGATAGATGTCTGCCTATTACACATTACGACCCTCTTCAACTGTCGGCGGTCTCTGTCAATCAACAGACGAGGTCGGCCTATACGCTTTTGTGCTGTACGTGTCCACATTTCCACTTCACTATCACATCGGAAACAGTGGATCTAGGGATGTTTAGGAGTGTGGAAATCTCGCGTACAGACGTATGACACAAGTGACACCCAACCACCTGTCCACGCTCGAAGTCCGTGGGTTCTGCGGAGCGCCCCATTCTGCTGTCCCACGATGTCTAATGTCTACTGAGGTCGCTGATATGGAGTACCCGGAAGTAGGTGGCAGCACAATGCACCTAATATGAAAAACGTAAGTGTTTTGGGGTGTCCGGATAATTTTGATCGCATAGTGTATTGTGTCTGAAGAAGCAGGAACACCTGCAGTCTGTGTTCAAAGGTAATGGATATTTCTCACATCAGATCAGCACAGCCTTAAGAAAGAAGAAACGTCCCGGTCGCTCCTCCCATTCTCAGCAGAAATTAGGCAGAGTCTTTACCAGACGTTATGTCAAACTAATCTTTCTCCCACCTACAAAGACTTGTGCTCTTCTCTGTTCGGCAACGGACGATCTGGGATTGCAGAGAGCTTGAATTTACAGAATACCTTGCCAGTGTGGCAAAGCCCACATTGGTGAGTCAACGCGCACAGTGCGTGAAAGGTGTGCTGAAAATGATCGCCAAACTCGCCTTTCGGAGCCTAGTAAGTGAGCCACAGCCGAGCATTGTACCTCCACAGGACATTCCGTGGATTATTCTGCCACGGAAATCTTGGCCTCGACGAGATCCTTCTAGGATTCAGTTATTAAGGAATCGCTGAAAATACGTTTGGCGGAAGACCTTATTAAACAAGGTGGCGGCTTTCAACTGGATAAGGCGTGGGTCTAGGTGATTTCTGTAACATATTGAGAAAGAAAACATATTATGACTAATGACACGTCTAGCGACAGTTAACTTTATTAATTTGTCACGTAATTTTTATTCCGCGAGCCTGTACTCCGACAGACAGCGCGTATGTAAGATCACCACCACTCATACCCCTGCGCGCCATAGGTGGAGCAATATTCGAAGAGGGCGTGAAACCCTACAGAGGTCGCTCATGTAGCAACTGCCTTTGCGCATGCCAAGTTTTTGTATGAAATTAGCAACGTAACCTAGCAATCTGGAGTATAAAACAGTTACCTGAAGGTGGCTGAATGGCTGTCAACCGAAACACAGTGGCAAGAAGTTGACGTCATTCGGCTGCAATCCCGAAGCTTCATGAAACGCATTTTAGGCTGGGGAAATTTCAAGAATCACAGTTACAAGATTTTTTTAGATTTGAATCTGCAGATAATCTGTTAAACAAATCCTAGGTCTCACGCATTAATGTGTAATTTCTTCACTAGGACTTAGTAAATATGCTAATATATGAGCACTATCAACATAAAATGCAAAACTCGCTATTAGTTCACAATTTAGTCATGTTTAATCATTATGAATAATGTAGCATTTCAGGTGATTTTTTTTTACTTTCAGAATATTTCTTTTTTTAAAAACTGCAGAGTAATCCGATGTAGCTGTTAACTGTAGAATTAGTATTTCGAAAGATCGTAGCACGACTTCCGGTCTCTCGAATTGAATCACTGTTATTAAAAGCAAAGACTGAGCACTATCGGATCTATCCTAGCTAAACTATGTTAATTTCTTTAATGTAAACACGTTATTTGAGTAACATTTAGGTAACGCATAGCATTAAAAAAGGACAAACGAAAACATCGATGATCCAGGTGTTGAAAACTGGAAACTTCTGGTAGGTGCCAAACAGTGAGTTTTACACTCGCCTCTTTTTCGTATAGGAAAGATGGCATGTAACAGTTGAGACTGTAGCCTTCATTTAATACGGTCAGCCCATTTGTACCCCATTCAGTTTCTACGATTAATTGTTGAATTTGGAACGTCTCGCCCCAGTGAATGGGCAGCTTTCACAGAGATTTGTGTCCCTTCATTGCGGGTGGTGGACCGGAGTCGAGTCGCTGCCGGTGGTTGTAGGTAGTGGGAGAAGATTCCCAGATTGTTGCCGCTATGTTTTGTGGCGTGTATCTTACAACGTGCGTATGCTGTAAGGAGGGAATAATTGTACAAACGTTGTCATGGCGCAGTGGTGACATAATGCACTCTTATTCGGGAGGACAGTGGTTCAAATCCTGGCCTGACCATCCAAAATTCAATTTTGCCTGATGTCAATGAATCGCTAACGCCAAGTTTCAGCACGATTTCTTTGAAAATAACAAGGCCAATTTCCTTTCACATTCCGAGCTTTTAATTCGTCTCCAGTGGCATCCTCATGAACGGGGTCTTAAACTTTGATACTCCTTCCTTCCTTCCGAATGTGTATCTTTCGAAATGTTTCTAGTAGCATTTCTCAACATACATTCCATCTTCCTTGCATTATTTCCAGTGTAAAGTTAATCTCATTCACCATAATCGGTGTTTTTAAAAAGCCTGCAATTGTGTCATTAATTGACGATTAAAATTCTTATGAGTGTGGTACCGCGTCATTATATAAAACACTTTAATTATAAACTGTGAAACCAACGTTTCGATCTATTACAACGGCCTTCATGGAAAGACTGGATTTGGTGGAGGAAACGTGCCTCCTCCACCAAAACCAGTCTTTCCCAGAGGGCAGCCGTTGTAATGCGGCCGAAATGTTGGTTTTACGGTTGATGTTATTCAATCTGTATATTGAGCAAGCAGTAAAGGAAACAAAAGAAAAATTCGGAGTAGGCATTAAAATTCACGGAGAAGAAATAAAAACTTTAAGGTTCGCCGATGACATTGTAATTCTGTCAGAGACAGCAAAGGACTTGGAAAAACAGTTGAACGGAATGGACACTGTCTTGAAAGGAGGATATAAGATGAACATCAACAGAAGCAAAACGAGGATAATGGAATGTAGTCGAATTAAGTCGGGTGATGCTGAGGGAGTTAGATTAGGAAATGAGACACTTAAAGCAGTAAAGGAGTTTTGCTATATGAGAAGCAAAATAACTGATGATGGTCGAAGTAGAGAGGACATAAAATGTAGACTGGCAATGGCAAGGAAAGCGTTTCTGAAGAAGCGAAATTTGTTAACATCGAGTATAGATCTAAGTGTCAGGAAGTCGTTTCTGAAAGTATTTGTATGGAGTGTAGCCATGTATGGAAGTGGAACATGGACGATAACTAGTTTGGACAAGAAGAGAATATAAGCTTTCGAAATGTAGTGCTACTGAAGAATGCTGAAGATTAGATGGGTAGATCACATAACTAATGAGGAGGTATTGAATAGGATTGGGGAGAAGAGGAGTTTGTGGCACAACTTGACTAGAAGAAGGGATCAGTTGGTAGGACATGTTCTGAGGCATCAAGGGATCACCAATTTAGTATTGGAGGGCAGGGTGGAGGGTAAAAATTGTAGAGGGAGACCAAGAGATGAATACACTAAGCAGATTCAGAAGGATGTAGGCTGCAGTACGTACTGGGAGATGAAGAAGCTTGCACAGGATAGAGTAGCATGGAGAGCTGCATCAAACCAGTCTCAGGACTGAAGACAACAACAACAACAACGACGACGACGACGACGACGACGTGGTACTATGCCTAGAAAAATTTTAACCACATAACACCGGCCGCGGATGTCTTCGTAGCTATGCGCCGTTAATTATTTTCGTTTTGTTTAAAACTTAAATCATCAGCGAAAAGTTACTGAGTACTGTATATGCGAAATGCTAACTTCATTCGATCGACTCATAAATTCGCACGTATTGTAATGTCTTCTTCTTTGATCTTGTCCCATTTGACTACGGTGTTGGCACTGTTTGGGTGCGCGTCCTGGGGCAGCACACTCGCGGGACGGAATTTGTCTACCCCATGTGTTTGTGTCTAGAGAAAATCTATGTTTTATTGTGAGAACGTTTTCTAAGTATTTGCGTAGTGTGTACGTGAGGCGGGCATGCGGCTAGCCAGGTATTTACCTAGTTGAATGTGGCAAGCCACCGAAAAACCACTTACAGGCTTGCCGGCTCACCAGCCGCCATCGTTAAACCGCGAGGCGGAATCGATCCGGTGCAGGCTCGTCGCCCCGAATCCCAGAAGCGGCGCGTTAACGCATTCGGCTATTCGGGTGTTTCGGGTATTGTACTGCATACGCGTAGATTGTATTTAAGAATGTTTCGTAAGCGAGTTTTGTAAATGTTGTGGTTTGGCAAGACAGCCAACCCACTATGAGGAAGCCGAAAGGCACGCGTTTAAGCTCACGCAGACTGGCATGAGGTCTGGAACAGGACAAGGAATTGAGACGAGCAAAAAACGTACGTAGCTTCTGGAATACTTAACTTTAATCCATAATTGGTGAACATCGCTCTTGACGGTACATGTTTTACAGCATCAATAGTAACTGGTAATGGCCCCTTGCTAGGTCGTAGCAAATGATGTAGCTGAAGGCTATGCTAACTATCGTCTCGGCAAATGAGAGCGTAATTTGTCAGTGAACCATCGCTAGCAAAGTCGGCTGTCTAACTGGGGCGAGTGCTAGGAAGTGTCTCTAGACCTGCCGTGTGGCAGCGCTCGGTCTGCAATCACTGATAGTGGCGACACGCGGGTACGACGCATACTAACGGACCGCGGCCGATTTAAAGGCTACCACCTAGCAAGTGTGGTGTCTGGCGGTGACACCACAGTAAACACCGATTGAGTAGTGAGTTCGAACGTCCTCGTACAAGGTTACGGAGGTAATTTCTCGGTTTGCCAGGGAAGTTTTTTTTTTGTGATCAAACATGCTCATAGTCGACGACGAAGTCTCTTTCCAGGTTAATTCACTTTGTCCAAGATATTTTCTATAAGGAGATTCCATCACAAGTTGTGATTTTGGAGAGACTACGGAACACCACTTTTGGCTGCCGTGATCTCTTCGTTAGATATAAAACGTTTCCCAGTCGTAATTTGCTTAGATATGGTAGTAAGTGGAAGTCAAGCAACGTCAAAACTAGTGAACAATGCAGATTTTTCAACCATTCTTATTTCAAACTGAAATCCTACAGCTTTCCTTTTGCCAAAGGATCCTTTTGGGCAAGGGCGTTATTCTCATAAAATATGTTCATGTAGGCAATGAACTGCTTGAACAAGTCGATAAATTTACTTATCTGGGCAGTAATATTACCAGGGATGGAAGGAGCAAGGCAGAAGTGAGAAGTAGAATTGCTCAAGCAAAGGCTGCTTTTAACAAGAAGAAAAACATCTTAGCATCTAAGAGCATCAGCCTTGAAATCAGGAAAAGATTTTTGAAATCATATGTGTGGAGTGTGGCGTGCTATGGGTGTGAAACATGGACTCTCGGGACAGAGGAAGATCAGAAGCTAAATTCTTTTGAAATGTAGTGCTATAGACGCATGCTCAAAATAAAATGTATCGACAAGGTCGCAAACGAAGTGGTTCTCGAAAGAGCAGGTGAGAAGAGAAGCTTCTGGAGTTTCATTGTTAAAAGAAGAGTGCAATTTACAGGCCATCTATTAAGACATAAAAGACTCCTGAACACAATCATAGAGGGATATGTCGAGGGAAAAAGACCAAGAGGAAGACCACGACTGAGGTACATGGATCAAATCGTGAAAGATGTGGGATGTAACACCTATAAAGAAATGAAGAGAAAAGCTGAAAGACGCACCGAATGGAGACAAGCTGCCATTGTAGCTGTTGCAAACCAATCCTCGGATTGACCACTACAGAAGAAGATGTTCACTTTCTTTCGCAATTCAGGTTCCCTCTCGCCTATTTTTTAATCCAGTTGGCCTGAAAGACTTTTGTAGTTATGGCCAGTTTTTTGTCCTTGGCAAGGCGATCAATGTTTTGTATCAGATGGAACACCGGTCGTAATATTTCCCGACAAATTAATCCGAATCAGCTATATCTTGTGCAGGGTACTGGCTTGCACACTTTAATTTGGTAGCTGTTTCACTTCTGTTGTGAAGTGGCAGGCGGACCCACATTTCATCTTCAGTAAACAAAAGTCTGCGCACAGCGTCAATTGGAGGCTTGTTAATGTTGTCCGAACATTGGTGTGAAATTCGTTTACGTATTTGCTTTTGGTCAGAATTCAACAAATGCAGCACCCATCTAACACAAAAGTTTCTCGCAGTGTAAGTGTACCTCTCTTTCTTCTAACAAGGGAAGCTCCCCACCGCACCCCCCTCAGATTTAGTTAAAAGTTGGCACAGTGGATAGGCCTTTAAAAACTGAACACAGATCAATCGAGAAAACAGGAAGAAGTTGTGTGGAACTATGAAAAAAATAAGCAAAATATACAAACTCAGTAGTTCATGCACAAGATAGGCAACATCATGGATGATGTGAGCTCAGGAGCACTAGGGTCCGGTGGTTAGCGTGAGCAGCTGCGGAACGAGAGGTCCGTCGTTCAAGTCTTCCCTTGAATGAAAATTTTACTTTCTTTATTTTCGCAAAGTTATGATCTGTCCGTTCGTTCATTGACGTCTCTGTTCACCGTAATAAGTTTAGTGTCTCTGTTTTGCGACCGCACTGCAAAACCGTGCGATTAGTAGACGAAAGGACGTGCCTCTCCAATGGGAACCGAAAACATTTGATCGCAATGTCATAGGTCAACCGATTCCTCCACAGGAAAACACGTCTGATATATTCTCTACGACACTGGTGACGGCATGTGCGTCACATGACAGGAATATGTTGTCGACCTACCTAACTTAACTCGTACACTTGGCGAATGGATAAAAAGGTTCTTCTTCCTTGCCCGATTTAGGTTTTCTTGTGGATGTGATAATCAGTCCGAAAAAAGTGATTAAAACATAAGAGTTTGTCAACAAACTACAACAAATGAATGCAACAGTTTCACAGTCTCACAGTTTTCCCTGTGCTCGGTCAAAACATACGTTTTTAACGCTTTCAAATTTTTCGTGTGTAGACCGTCAAATCCTGCATATGTCCAAGCAAATCTGAACATGTCCTGGAATTCTGGAGAGCGAAGTTGATTATGTGTGACTGCCTGAACTTTCATAATTGACACACGATCACGTAAACAATACTGCTCTGTGTACCTGTGCAGCTTCGCGAAATCATAGAATCTTTTCACAAAGTATTTCACTTGCCGAAAACCAAACACATCTAACGGTTGCACAAGAGATGTACAACCTGGAGGAATGGTAATCACGGACGGACGGACGGACAGATAATAATTGTCTGAAAATAAAAAAATTAAAATCTTCACTAGAGGGAAGACTTAAACCAAGGACCTCTCGTCCCGCTGCTGTTCACGCTAACCACGGGACCACGGCGCTCGTGAGGCTACGCAACCCTTGATGTTGCTTATCATACGCATGGACTACTCAGTCTGTATATTTTGCTTATTTTTTTCATAGTTCCACATAAGTTCTTCCTGTTTTCTCGATTGATCTGTGTTCAGTTTTTAAAGGCCTATCCACTGTGCCAACTTATAACTAAATCTGACGGGGGTGCGATGGGGAGGTTCCCTTGTAAGCCGAGCGGTGTGCTGACCCCATCCCCTGACCGCATCCACGTGACGCTGTTGACAGAGGACGACACGGTTGTTGTCGGTCGCGATTGGCAAGTCTGTGCCGGAACACGGCGCTTTCTTTTTTGCTCTTTTTCTTCTGATATGCCGATAGAGGAAGCTGTTCCACGTACCTTTCATCGCCGAAGATTCTTTACTATATTGTTTTCATTCTCGGTTGCAGTTTTAGGGCATCATTCACGTGGCTCACTTTCAAAAACTTATCGCCACGTCTGAATGCAATCATCCATTTATTAGGCGTCGAAAATAAAAAGCGGGCTCTTTTGTACCCTCACCAACGTTAGATGAATTTACGCTCACGAAAAAGTGACCGAACAAAGAATTTTAGGAGGGAGGGGAGTTCCAGATTATCGATTTGGACGAAACACTGACGACTACTCTAAGGAACCTTGTGGTAATCGCTTCTCCGCAAGCCGGCCGCTGTGGCCGAGCGGTTCTACGCGCTTCAGTGCGGAACCGCGCTGCTGCTACGGTCGCAAGTTCGAATCCTGCCTCGGGCATTTAGGTTAGTTAGGTTTAAGTAGTTCTAAGTCTAGGGGACTGATGACCTCAGATGTTAAGTCCCATAGTCCTTAGAGCCATTTGTACCATTTGTACTACTCCGCAGGTGTAAACGACATTTTTCGTACGTTAATGCATAACATCTGCCAAACACAAATAAAAGATTTTTGATATCGACTTCATTGCCTTGCTCCGTATTTTTGTAACGTATCAGAGAATCGCACTTTTAATTTTTGGAACTGCGTCGCTAAATGATTGATCTAATGGTTTCCAGGACAGCGTGATGAAAGAAATAAGAATACGATTTTCTTAGAACCTCGTTGGCCAGGATATCGGATTTGCCTTGGCGCAGTTTGGTAGCCCGCGTTGGAAGTTGCAGAAGGTAGCAAACGCTATCCCTCTAGGGCGAATTGCCACCCAAATAAACGCCGTTGAGCGGCCAACTGAATCTTTTTGAAGTGGCTGCAGTTTGTGCATCAGTGGCTGCCGCCACGGGCACAATATAAGGAGAGGTAATGGGAACCACCAGTACTGCGCCACAAGATGGGACAAACAGTGTACCTCTTGATATGTCATGCAACCCTCTTAATTGACGAGGGTAAAATGTCGATTTATTACATCGCAAAAACATTCATCGGAACAACAAGCATTTTCTTTACTACTTGTTTGGAGCTTGTTTCATTGGCTGCCACCTCCACTTAGTGGTGCATTAAAGTTCAAAAATGGCTCTAGGCACTATGGGACTTAACATCTCAGGTCATCAGTCCCCTAGAACTTGTTGTTGTTGTTGTTGTTGTGGTCTTCAGTCCTGAGACTGGTTTGATGCAGCTCTCCATGCTACTCTATCCTGTGCAAGCTCGTTCATCTCCCAGTACCTACTGCAACCTACATCCTTCTGAATCCACTCTCCGATCCGTAGAAAGCCAGTTTTCTTTCTCCTGATAACGACGTCCTCTTGAGTAGTCCCCGCACGGAGATCCGAATGGGGGACTATTTTACCTCCGGAACTTAGAACTACTTAAACCTAGTTAACCTAAGGACGTCACACACATCCATGCCCGAGACAGGATTCGAACCTGCGACCGTAGCGGTCGCGCGGTTCCAGACTGAGCGCCTAGAACCGCGCGGCCACCAGCGGCCGGCTGCATGCAAGTGGTACAACATTAGTGTTATATTGAAATATGTGGAATTGTAATATATCACTGCTAGAATGACAAAGGGGGGCGACACAGAGGTAGGACACTGGACTTCATTCGGGAGGAAGGTTCAAATGGTTCAAATGGCTCTAAGCACTATGGGACTTAACATCTGAGGTCACCAGTCCACTAGACTTAGAACTGCTTAAACCTAACTAACCTAACGACATCACACACATCCATGCCCAAGGCAGGATTCGAACCTGCGACCGTAGCAGCAGCGCGGTTCCGGACTGAAGTTCCTAGAACCTCTCGGCCACAGAGGCCGTCGAAGGTTCAAATACCCGCCCCGCCGATCGGGTATGTGTTTCCCATGATTTCCCTAACTCGCCTACGAAACCTGGGATGGTTCCTCTAAAAGAACACAGCTAATGTCCTTCCCCGTCATGCCTAACACGTGTTAGCCCTCCGTCATTAATGATCTCGCCGTCGACGGAACGTTAAAAATTCCGAGTCTTCCTTTGTGTTTCTTCTAGAATGATGATGATTATGATGATGATGATGACGTTTGGTTTGTGGGGCGCTGAACTGCGCGGTTATCAGTGCCCGGACACAATCCAATCTTGCCACTTTCACGAATGATAATGAAATGATGAGGACAACACAAACATCGAGTCCCCAGGCGGAGAAAATCCCAAACCCTTCCAGGAATCGAACTCGGGACGCCGTCATCTAATTCTAGAATGATGTTCTCAAATACTGCAACACGTTAGGGGCATTCAATAAAAAAAATGCAATTTACTTTTTCTCGGCCAATTTCGGTTGAAAAAATGTGTAATTTGTTGCGGGACATCGTGGAATATTTCCGCTTCAGCCACTATAGTGTCATAAAGTTCCGATAGGTGGCGGTGCTATACGCACCTTTCAAACTGGCGTCTGCCAACGGAGGTGCATTCGAAGCAGGGAGCTGTCATTGAGTTTCTTTTGGAGGAAAAGAAGAGCACTGCAGTTACTCATAGGCTCTTGCAGTAAGCCTACAGAGACCTTGCAGTGAACAAAAGCACGGTGAGTCGTTGGGCGAGGCGTCCGTCTGTCATAATCGTAAAAAGGTCAATATGACGTTGCATCCGCTCTGGTCTGTATTCACACACTCATTCATTTGGGAAGTGTGTCAGAAAGGCGTTGCATCATCTCCTGAGGTAAGATGGCCCACTACTGTTGTATCCCGGACACTGGCACTGGGACAGAGTTGACATCTAATTTGATCCCACGCATGTTCAATAGCGGATAGGTTTGGGGATCTTGCTGGCCACGGGAGTACCTCAACATCACACACACACACACACACACACACACACACACACACACACAGTCCACAGATGCACGTGCCGTGTGCAGATGAGCATTGTCATGATGAAAATGGCACCAAGATGCTGTTACATTAGGGATAATACGTGAGGACCAGGATGTCTGTGACGTACTGTTGCGCTGCCAGATTGCCTCAGTCACCACCAGCCGTTACCAGATGCTATTCCCGATGGCTTCCCACACCACGACGCAGTCCGTGCTTTCCGGTCGTGGCACCACTCCACTCCAAACACAGCCATTTGTGTGTGGCGTTAATAGCAGCCTACACGTGGAACTGCAGTTCTCCCGTCCAGCTCTTCCTAGTCTCCGACCAATGGTAATGGATGACACAAAATGTTGCACAGCGTCCGTCACTTGTTCTCGATTGACAGGCGGAGATGTGAATCGATTACAATGTGCTTGCTTCACAATAAGGCGATCCTCCCTTGTGGTTGTCCGATGTGGTCGACCAGAACCAATGGAGTCCATGATAGGGCCACTGTCACATCTGAATGCCTCACAAATCTGGATCGTGTATCACTCTACATCTGTAACTGTTCACAGCTCTTATATACCGGGTGATCAAAAAGTCAGTATAAATTTGAAAACTTAATAAACCACGGAATAATGTAGACAGAGAGGTAAAAATTGACACACATGCTTGGAATGACATGGGGTTTTATTAGAACCACCCAATACTGCTAGACGCGTGAAAGATCTCTTGCGCACGTCGTTTGGTGATGATCGTGTACTCAGCCGCCACTTTCGTCATGCTTGACCTCCCAGGTCCCCAGACCTCAGTCCGTGCGATTATTGGCTTTGGGGTTACCTGAAGTCGCAAGTGTATCGTGATCGACCGACATCTCTAGGGATGCTGAAAGACAACATCCGACGCCAATGCCTCACCATAACTCCGGACACGCTTTACAGTGCTGTTGACAGCATTATTCCTCGACTACGGCTATTGTTGAGGAATGATGGTGGACATATTGAGCATTTCCTGTAGAGAACATCGTCTTTGCTTTGTCTTACTTTGTTATGCTAATTATTGCTATTCTGATCAGATGAAGCACTATCTGTCGAAAATTTTTTGAACTTTTGTATTTTTTTTGTTCTAATAAAACCCCATGTCATTCCAAGCATGTGTGTCAATTTGTACCTCTCTATCTACATTATTCCGTGATTTATTCAGTTTTCAAATTTATACTGACTTTTTGATCACCTGGTATATTATCAGGCCACTGACTTAGTTGGTTGGCTATTTCGATAGCATTATTAAGTTATTAAGGGTAATGAAAGAAAAAAAACTTTTGTAAATGTTATGGAAAAACTAATTACGTTTACAGTTAGATCTAAACTTAACGCATACAAGCACAGTAGTTTCGTGCTGTTAAAATCCACAATATTTTTAAGGAAAATTTACACAAACGTCAATTTCACAGTTTGTAAGTGCAAGAGCCAGGAGTTTTCAAACGGTTCAAATGACTCTCAATTCTATGGGACTTAACATCTGAGGTCATCAGTCCCCTAGACTTAGAACTACTTAAACCCAACTAAGGACATCACACACACCCATGTCCGAGGCAGGATTCAAACCTGCGACCATAGCAGCAGCGCACTTCCGGACTGAAGCGCCTGGAACCGCTCGGTCACAGCGGCCGGCTCAGGAGTTTTCAGGTCCGCAGCTCGTGGTCGTGCGGTAGCGTTCTCGCTTCCCACACCCGGGTTCCCGGGTTCGATTCCCGGCGGGGTCAGGGATTTTCTCTGCCTCGTGATGACTGGGTGTTGTGTGCTGTCCTTAGGTTAGTTAGGTTTAAGTAGTTCTAAGTTCTAGGGGACTGATGACCATAGCTGTTAAGTCCCATAGTGCTCAGAGCCACTTCAGGAGTTTTCAGCATTCAGGACAATTTTAGACAAAATTTCGCGCGGCATGTATGCGCTGTACCATAGGCTGCTCTCGTACGCCTATCTAATGTTTGATAGGTCACAAACGTTCTTTATCAATTCGTTCATCTCGAGTTCACCTTCATCAGTGTGGAACACTGTAAACAGTTACCATCTACACCATGTATTTATATTTGCTATCTCTCCTAAGAGTCGTCGTGTGCATTTTCTCTGGTGTTTCGGCAAATATGGTATTTGCAATTTTGTTTTGAAATGTATAGCTCAAATCAGCCGAAAATACTGCTCATCACACTTTTCATGCGACACCCAATGTCAACGGAAAACGTCGGTTTGTTTCTCGTTAGAAACAAAATCTTTAGGTCGTCTGACCACGCTGGGTTTCTTATTAGCACGGAAGGTACGGAATACAGTTAATTTTGGCGCGCTGCATACGATTGTGTTCATTGCACATGCAAACAGCTGTGGATGGCAGATTAGGTTTGGGACGTCGAGATGACACTATTTGGTGTCGAATCTGTAGCGTGTATAAAGAACAATAAACGGCGTTGGATTCAAATACAGCCACTGGTTTTGTTATCATTATTCAAGTACTTCATGACCAGATGCAGTCCCACTTTCCCTGTTGGATTACCAGAGATGGTGATTTGATTTGGTTTTCGTGAAACACACACTGTGCCATCTACAAGCACGCGCCAACCCATTTGATTTCTCACGCCCTCTATATATTTATCTCATAGTGCTTAGTATTTTACTCAAGTTCAGAAAGCTTCTGACTAGAAGGCAGCACTAGACAAATATGTGTTATAGACGTTCCATCGCTCAAAACTTCGTAGACCTTTAGTGAGACATACAGTTTCTGATGAAAAGTTCCCAGGCACCCTATGCAATAAAGTGATCACTAGATGTTACGAGAAGTGGATCCACTAGTGTAAAAGGAGGTGGGGAGTATTGTGTTGTCTGCAGAGAGGCAGTAAGAGCAGAGGGGATCGGCCAGGAGATTCCTATTTATTATTTATTTATTTAGCGTATGGCTCATAACATCACAGTAAAAATTACAGAAACAACACGATTTAAAAAAAAAAATCACATACACTCCTGGAAATTGAAATAAGAACACCGTGAATTCATTGTCCCAGGAAGGGGAAACTTTATTGACACATTCCTGGGGTCAGATACATCACATGATCACACTGACAGAACCACAGGCACATAGACACAGGCAACAGAGCATGCACAATGTCGGCACTAGTACAGTGTATATCCACCTTTCGCAGCAATGCAGGCTGCTATTCTCCCATGGAGACGATCGTAGAGATGCTGGATGTAGTCCTGTGGAACGGCTTGCCATGCCATTTCCACCTGGCGCCTCAGTTGGACCAGCGTTCGTGCTGGACGTGCAGACCGCGTGAGACGACGCTTCATCCAGTCCCAAACATGCTCAATGGGGGACAGATCCGGAGATCTTGCTGGCCAGGGTAGTTGACTTACACCTTCTAGAGCACGTTGGGTGGCACGGGATACATGCGGACGTGCATTGTCCTGTCGGAACAGCAAGTTCCCTTGCCGGTCTAGGAATGGTAGAACGATGGGTTCGATGACGGTTTGGATGTACCGTGCACTATTCAGTGTCCCCTCGACGATCACCAGTGGTGTACGGCCAGTGTAGGAGATCGCTCCCCACACCATGATGCCGGGTGTTGGCCCTGTGTGCCTCGGTCGTATGCAGTCCTGATTGTGGCGCTCACCTGCACGGCGCCAAACACGCATACGACCATCATTGGCACCAAGGCAGAAGCGACTCTCATCGCTGAAGACGACACGTCTCCATTCGTCCCTCCATTCACGCCTGTCGCGACACCACTGGAGGCGGGCTGCACGATGTTGGGGCGTGAGCGGAAGACGGCCTAACGGTGTGCGGGACCGTAGCCCAGCTTCATGGAGACGGTTGCGAATGGTCCTCGCCGATACCCCAGGAGCAACAGTGTCCCTAATTTGCTGGGAAGTGGCGGTGCGGTCCCCTACGGCACTGCGTAGGATCCTACGGTCTTGGCGTGCATCCGTGCGTCGCTGCGGTCCGGTCCCAGGTCGACGGGCACGTGCACCTTCCGCCGACCACTGGCGACAACATCGATGTACTGTGGAGACCTCACGCCCCACGTGTTGAGCAATTCGGCAGTACGTCCACCCGGCCTCCCGCATGCCCACTATACGCCCTCGCTCAAAGTCCGTCAACTGCACATACGGTTCACGTCCACGCTGTCGCGGCATGCTACCAGTGTTAAAGACTGCGATGGAGCTCCGTATGCCACGGCAAACTGGCTGACACTGACGGCGGCGGTGCACAAATGCTGCGCAGCTAGCGCCATTCGACGGCCAACACCGCGGTTCCTGGTGTGTCCGCTGTGCCGTGCGTGTGATCATTGCTTGTACAGCCCTCTCGCAGTGTCCGGAGCAAGTATGGTGGGTCTGACACACCGGTGTCAATGTGTTCTTTTTTCCATTTCCAGGAGTGTATGTATAAACAGAGCAATAAATAACAGTTTGTATATAAGGACACCGCCAATTGTAAATTTACACTCACAGAAGAGCAATCACAAGCAGACGTCCAGCTTAGATAATAAATAGTCGATTGCCTCTTGGGTCGCCATTAGGAAATCCTGTGGGTCACCCTCGTATGCCTTTAGTGGGCATTACTGCACGATGTGATTGACCGTCTGTCTCTCAGCGCCACAGTCGCAAGCGGCCGAAGGAAGTTTACCCCATGTGTGTAAGGAGTCGGCGCATCTCCCACAGTTGGTTCTGATGCGATTAAGAGTTGACCATACTTTGCGATGGCAATCAAATCCTTTTGGTTTACTAAAGAAGCATGGCATACTGTGGCAGTTTACTGCTGTTCTGCTCTCCAATTCCTCTTTCCATCGGTCATTTATTTTAAAGTTGGTTTGGTGCAGAGCCTGTGCGGTCTTTAGTGGAGGATGCCTAGACCGGAGTCGGTTTCCTTGGATGTTGTGAGTATCTTCATGGGTTTGTAATTGAGGGTTGGTCATGATTTTTTGAAATTCTCTAACCAGAGCGTGTTCACGGCGCAGGTTAGGAGGGGCTATGTTACTGAGATTCCTATATTGATTAGTCATTGGATGTCATATGAGTACCAAAGCCATTAGGGAAATATCAACCTGTCTAAAGCTGCCCAAGTCGACTGTTGGTGATCTGATTGTAAATTGGAAACGCGAATAAACACGACAGCTAACTCAAGACCAGGCAGCTGAAAGAATCATCTGTGAGTTCCAAAGTGCTACCAGCACAATGACTGGGCGTAGGGAGTTAAAAAGGAAGGGATACAGTGGTCAACACCTCTTCATAAGCGGCATATTTCTGTAGTCAACGCTAAGCGGTGCTTGCAGTGCTGTAAAGAGCGGCGCCACTGGCAGTGGATGATTGGAAACGTGTGGTTTGGACCGATGAATCACCCTACACCTTGTAGCAATCCTATGGAAGGGCTTCAGTTTGGTGAATGTTACCTGCCATCGTGTGTAATGTCATCAGTGAAGTACGGAGGACGTGGTGGTTTCGTGTTTAGGGTATGGTCCCCTTATTGCGCTTAATAAAACGCTAAATTCGGAAGGATGTGACCATTTTACAGCGTTGCGTACTGCATACTTGGAGACGATCATTGTTTCATGTTTGTATCAGCATGAAAACGCACTATTTCATAGGGCGGCATCTGTGAGTCCATCGTTTGTGGATAAACAAATCCCTAGAATGGACTGGCCTGCCGAGAGTCCCAACCTGAACCCAATGGAATATCTTTGAGTTGAGTTGGGACATCGACTTCACTTCAGATTACAGTGTCCAACATCTCTACCTTCTTTGGTATTGGCTCTTGACGAAGAATGGACTGCATTTCTCCACAAACATTCAGAAATTTCGTTGAAAGTGTCCCCAGCAGAGTTCGAGCCGTCATAAAGGCAAATGTGGGCACCCTTCATATTTGTCCACTAATACGCTTCCAAACATTTCTGATCAGATATTGTATGTGTCCATCAGTCAAAAGACGGTCAGCAGTGATAAAACTGATGGGTATGCAGGACAAATTATTGGATGGTTCAAAAGGTTCTAAGCACTATGGGACTTAACATCTGAGGTCATCAGTCCCCCAGACTTAGAACTACTTAAACCCAACTTACCTAAGGACAACACACACATCCATGCCTGAGGCAGGATTCGAACCCCTCGGCCGCAGCAGCAGCGCGGTTCCAGACTGAAGCGCCTAGAACCGCTCGGCCACAGTGGTCGACAATTATTGGAACATCCACCGTTTTCACCAGCTATAGCACCTTCTGATCGCCGATTAGTTGCGAATTTTGAGCAATTTGTCGCTGAAATATTTGGAGCGAGGGGGCACGTTGTCTCGCACACTGACCCCCTATTAAAGAGGAGTGGTGTTCAAATCCCCGTCATATCATCCAGATTTAAATTTTTTGTAGCTTCTCTAGATCATTTTCAGTGTATGCCAGTATGGTACCTTTGAAAAGAACACCGCCAGTTTCGAACATATCCTTGTCCATCCAGAGCATTTGTTCTGTCCCTAACTTTCTCGCCGGCTTTGAGACTTTATAACTTAATCTTCATTGCGGCCTAAAAATGATTTGAAGCTGAGGACAGCTGTTGGCTGTAGTTTGGATAGTTTCTAGATCTTCCAGACGCCCACTTGAGGGATGGAATCTACTCACTGAAGGACGGTAGACAATATGTATTGGCCTAAAAGAAGATTATGTCGAAAAATAAATGCAATTTAGAAATAAATACACCTCTTTTCATTGCCAGGATGGGAAAGCATCAACTTGCTCTCTTACAGGTAATTATCTTTAGAATTTTAAACCGTTCCTTCCAGATGCATATCACAACGATGAAATCGTAGCTTACAGGCGTTCCCGTACAATGTCCCCTACCTTTTTTTTTTATTGAAATCGTTGTGGGTGAACTGTCGTGTCATTATACATACGTAAAATATTAAAATAACGCACGTTTCGGTTGAGTTGCTGCAGTGTACCTCAGAACGTAAAATGATTTTTCTGGTGTTGGGTACTTCAACAAACCGTGTTGCTACAGGTATCAGAAGAGCGATGACGTCATCATTATTGCCCCTAAAATACACACATCAAAAAAAGTTTTGCATCACCCCGATTCCCAGAACACCTGAAGATAGACGTTGACTATGGATATTGCATCATCGACACAGTCCCTTTGACTCTTCAGAGGTGTCACTAAACCCGCCCAAAGATGTAAATAAACCATGCATGCGCTGCGCCTATTAGACGGAGGGGGTCCGACAGCCGACCACTTCCAGTCATTCCACCACGAAGGAGGTGCACGGCTCGTGTTGTCTGTAGTTCAAACGTGCCTAGACGGTCAATACCGTGGTTCGATCGCGTCCGCATTGTTACTTTGTGTCAGGAAGGGCTCTTAACAAGGGAAGTGTCCAGGCGTCTCGGAGTGAACCAAAGCGATGTTGTTCGGACATGGAGGAGATACAGAGAGTCAGGAACTGTCGATGACATGCCTCGCTCAGGCCACCCAATGGCTACTACTGCAATGGATGACCGCTATCTACAGATTATGGCTCGGAGGAACCCTGACAGCAACGCCACCATGTTGAATAATGCTTTTCGTGCAGCCATAGGACGTCGTATTACGACTCAAACTGTGCGCAATAGGCTGCATAATGCGCAACTTCACTCCCGATGTCCATGGTGAGTCCCATCTTTGAAACCACGACACCATGCACCGCAGTACAGATGGGCCCAAAAATATACCGAACGGACCTCTCAGGATTGGCGTCACGTTCTCTTCACCAATGACTGTAGCATATGCCTTCAACCAGACAATCGTCGCAGACATGTTTGGAGCCAACCTGGTCAGGCTGAACTCCTTAGCCACACTGTCCAGCGCGTGCAGCAAGGTGGAGGCTCCCTGATGTTTTGGAGTGGCGTTATGTTGGGCCGACGTACGCCACTGGTGGTCATGGAAGGCGCCGTAACGGCTGTACGGTACGTGAATGCCATCCTCCGACCGATAGTGCAACCATATCGGCAGCATATTGGCGAGGTATTCGTCTTCATGGACGACAATTCGCGCCCTCATCGTGCACATCTTGTGAGTGACTTCTTTCAGGATAACAACATCTCTCGACTAGAGTGGCCAGCATGTTCTCAACACATGAACCCTATGGAACATACCTGGGATAGATTGAAAAGGGCTGTTTATGGGCGATGTGATCCACGAACCATTCCGAGTGATCTACGCCGAACCGCCGTTGAAGAGACCAACAGTGTCTTGATGAACTTGTGAATAGTATGCCACGACGAATACAGGCATGCATCAGTGCAAGAGGACGTGCTACTGGGTATTAGAGGTACCGGTGTGTACAGCAATCTGGACCACCACCTCTGAAGGCCTCGCTGTATGGTGGTACAACATGCAATGTGTGGTTTTCATAAGCAATAAAAAGGGCTGAAATGATGTTTATGTTGATCTCTGTTCTAATTGTCTGTACAGGTTCCGGAACTCTCGGAGCCGAGGTGATGCAAAACTTTTTTTGGTGTGTGTATAACTTGTCTGTCGTACAACAGAATATTATGTGTGGGAAACCAGTCATAGGTTTCAAAACTTGTTGATAACTGGTATCCTACTGTCAGAATCGTCATTGGAAAAAAGTAATAACACGTTGATTACATGTAACAAGTACCGCAATGGGACTCGAACCCAGACACCAGACTTCCGTGCAGTGCTCTACTATTGCGCTAGTCGAGATCGCCTCATGGCCGACCTACACCTACAATCTGCTTCTAGCTGCTCTTGATTCCTTCGAAATTCCTGCAGTTCTATAGCACTAGAGAACTGATAGAACCGAGAGTTTTATAGCCTTTGGGCTGTAGCTGACATGGAATTCTTTTTCTCTTTGGGAGTACGTGGAATAGCTAGTTGAAGCTTCAGACGGTTCCTGATTCAACTCCACATAACGTGCAGTGAAACTAATCAAGTAACAATAAAGTGCGTCAGCCTTTCTCAGATTAAAACGGAAGAGAATGCAAGTGTAATGAAACTAGCCAATGCTTTACTCAGCTATACTTTCAAGGTCGGTGCCCAAACACGTATCAGTATCAAAAAGGATACTAATTGGATATTAGCATTAGCACCCGCAGAAATTTATTTGTGTGTGTGGGGGGGGGGGGGGGAGGAGGGACTAGAATTGCCATTGTTAAAGAAATGATTTGCTCAATTTCAAGGCGTGTCTTGCTTCAAGAAATAAATTTTATTGGTGCAACAAAAAAACTTATTATCTTCCAGAGGATTGATGATCAGATTCCAGGGAGCGCTCAAGTCCCCCCCCCCCCCCCCTCCATTGTTCCCCCGTACGGACCCCCATGGGTAGAAGTAGCAGTATGGTATTGGTATTAGTAGCATAATTATCAATAGTAGTTGTTATTGATGTCATTAGTTCTGTGACCCACTAATATTAGTATCAGCTAGCGTAGCAGTAAAATCAAGGAAGTGGAAATGGTCATGGGACCTACTAATATATGTAGTAGTTGCTGTAATATTGATATAGGAGCCTAGTCGTTGGTTGATTTTTTTTGGGGGGGGAAGGGGGAGGCGAGGGGGCTAAACAGCGAGGACATCGGTTCCCATCGGGTTAGAGAAGGATGGGGAAGGACGTCTGCCGTGCCCTTTCAAAAGAACCACAGCGGCATTTGCCTGAAGCGATTTAGGGAAATCACGAAAATCCTGAATCAGGATGGCCTGACGCGGATTTCAACCGTTGCCCTCCCGAAAACAAGTGCAGTGTGTTAACCACTGCGCCATCTCGCTCGGTGAGTCTAGTTGTCGTTGTGACAACTATTGAAAATAGTGGCTATTTCCCAAGTGGTCTCTATTTAAGACACATTATATGTATGACCTAGTCACCAAGCGTATTTATATTTCCCTAAGGAATGTATTCTTTCGATACTGATACACTGTATGTGCAGATGTATACAATGCCTGATTATTTTTTTCTAACCCTGTGTATAGCGAGCTCTAGGCTGTTAAGCTTTAACAGCAACTACAAATATACCAACAGCTCAGTATTCTGCTTCATCTTCTTCCTATTTCACATATTTTCAGCACTAGTACTAAGTTCATTCTGCACGCAAGGCAAAACCGCTCCGATCTCTGATGCTGCGACGCATGTGCGGCAGTGAAATCTGACGGCAGCGCGTGGAAACACTGCTGGTGCTAGTTGTGCAGGCGCGTGTACGTGTGGCGCCAACAGCGATCGTATATTGATAAGTGCTTTCGTTAAAACGAAAGTGTTGCTGATTACAGTTCACTGCATCACGTCTCTATACAGTTATTTTGTTAACAAAGTGTCGTTTAAACGTTAACTGGTTGCAGTTACAAAATTATGGATGGTAAATCGCTACTAGATTTAAGTTTTACTATAGTTGCTTCAGGCTTTTGCCTGGCGTCAATTTACAAGAGATTGGTATAGTAGCAGAGCCAACAGCACACATAATGACAACAGATACCCACAGTCTAATATGTTATGCTGTGAGATTCCAATCCCGTGTGTGTGTCTGCAAAAAGAAGACAACAATGTGTCGCTCTCTGTCATTCAGCAGTGAAGTGATATCTCTGTACGCCATACTCTTTGCTTTGCAGACTAGGGAGCGAGAATTATTTCAACAGCTGTCCGTATTCGGTAGCAGTTGGGAGCGTGGTGCGGTTGTGGTTGCGGTTATGTGTTGTCAAAGTGTTAAGTGAATACAATGTGGATGCAGTTAGCAAATATATCTGTGAACGCTGTTGTTCGTATTGACGCCGTGCTATAAGTATGCAGTTCTAAAGAAAACAGGAAAACAGTAAGGAAGTTTAGCTGTATTGAATTACATACTAGCGATTGCTTGACCATTAGAAGAAATAAAGGACGGAGGGATGAAAAGTGATAGAATTTAAAATATTTCCGTGTACAGTCGGCTGCAGCATTCACACCAAAAAAATACGAGACCTGCATTGTACACCAAATATAACGAAAACCACTGAGGTTGAACATGTGCTCGGGCATCGAAACTTTTGTATTATGGCATTATTACAACTAGGAACACAGTCTGCTTCTGTTTGTGCTGATTGTTACCACTTTACGACGTATACGTGTTGTACGGCAATTGAGAAATATAATTTTCCGACCAAATTCGGTAACCGTGGTGTACACTGTCGCATTCTTTTGTGTAATACCGCACGTCTGCTATATTCCTTGTAACGCATAGTTTAGTAAAAACTGTTGGTGTATCATTAACCCGGTTCCATGTAGTGCCCCTAGGTGTTCTGTTAGAATCTTGCAATGTAAATATTTTCTGGGAAATACAGAATTCTATTTTTTGTCGCGTGTACTCAGTGAAACATGCCGTTCCTTGTGCGTGAGTAATTTAATAGAATTTTTTTTCCCCACCATGATATTACCGGTGTTGTGTAGAACATGCACGGATATATGTAACTAATGCATGACAACACATGCTGTTTTTTTCGTCACTGGCTTTTTACTGTGTTGGTGATAGTATCTGTATATTCAGGTTTTCACTATTCGGCAATATAAGGCATGGAAATTGAGGAGGGATATCCGTTCTTTATTGTTTTGTAACATGAAGTTCCATATTCAGC
The DNA here is from genome assembly GCF_023864275.1 of Schistocerca cancellata. Classification (NCBI taxonomy): domain Eukaryota; kingdom Metazoa; phylum Arthropoda; class Insecta; order Orthoptera; family Acrididae; genus Schistocerca; species Schistocerca cancellata. The sequence goes on along the minus strand of NC_064629.1, from coordinate 125,692,400 downwards.
TGGACAGCAAAAATTATCTGACCCATTTCTTGTTAATCTATAATTTCTGAAGACTAATCTGTTAGGCCTACTTAGAAATTGATTGAAATTTTATAATGTTACTGTTATTCCCACCACGCGTTACAAATGCACCTGCAACCAGATGTAATTCTTTCACTTTGTATGTTTGCTTCTGAATATTAGACTGATATAACTTTTCATTTAGTGGTGCTATGTGTCAACTAAATCAGCACACTTTATGAACTGGTATTCTATGCATTTTTGTCCATTTCATAACAGCTGACCATGATTACTGTTACACCTGCATTTGTACCAAGACAAGGCTGAAATTTGTGTTCTTTCAGGGAAGAGTAATGCAAAAAATCCTTGCACACAGATACTCAAAGAAATAAGTGTTTATATTAATAGAACATTTTCTCTATAACAAATTTATATTTGTATTACTACCAATCTTGTTTACAAATTGTGTTGTAATCCCACATCTTGAAATTCATGTCACTCATAGTAGAAACAAATGACATAGCATGCTTAGAATGTTACAATTTTTAGTAACATTTATGTTTAAAATCATTTACATTGTGTTTTCTTTTTTTTTTCAGAGTACTCGGAATGTGTCGGATTTCATACATCTGTCATTTTAATGGGATGATTTCCTACAGTGAAAAGAAAAACTTGTATATTGGATGGAGGAAATCTGATCCTGGAGACTGACACCGGCATCTCTGATGAACTTACGTGAACAGCTGAACACTTTATTGATTCAGCGGATGTGATTTCAGTGATTTTACAGTGACAATTTTTTGACATAAAGTTTATTTCCTTAAGTTTTTTGCTTAAGGAGCTATATAATTTTTTTGTCGTGTGACAGTATTTTATATTGAGTGTATTGTTTATAAACTGTTAAAATGTCATCCGCTCCGAGCCACAAACATTTCTCACGGACCACTAACCATCGTGGCATTCGAGGAAGTGGTCTGCGTGAATTAAACACAGGGCTACTAGAAGGTTTGTTTTCTGTTCTTTGACATTAAAAATTTGTGATATGCATGAATGCTGCAAAATAATGAAACCATTTTGATAAGTCACCTAATCATAACTGTTGCATTTGAGTATAAAATTTGGGCCATCGTCAGAGAATCATAATGAATTTCAGGAATTATTGTTGGAAAACATCCAGTAACCTAACACATGATCAAACTAAATAGTTCCTGCAAGACTTATTGTAAATGCTATTCAGTGTATGTGTGCATCTTTTGTATTACTTAACTGTGTATACAGGGTGTTTAACAATACACGTTATACACTTCTAGAGCTTTTAGAGGGGACTTAGTAGATCAAGTATTACGTAGGGACCCGTGCCGGGAAACATCATCCAACGACACTGCAGGGTGTCAGTCATCGACACCGGCACATGTAAATGTATGTATATACAGGGTGATTCCTGATGACAGTACAAATTTTCTAGGATTATGGAGAAGGATAAATGTATCAATGTGAGGCTGTACTTGTTTCAAGTGTTTCAAAATTATAAATGAAAAGGTTCTGATATCATACCACTGACAGTGGAATATGTGTACAAGTAATGTTGTTGCTAAGACTGTACGGTAGACAACTTTCAGATGTGGTAGTATGGACAACAACTAGGAAAAAATGTGCAGCAAACATGCACTCTAAAATGTGTAGCTGCAAATGCGTAGCTGAGGAGCTATGAGAACTTGTTCATTTTCGCTACTGTGAAACACATCGCCTCTGTTGAACAAGTGCTCATAGCTCTTAAAGTATGCTTTTTAGAGCCCCTGTTTACTGGACATTTCTTCTTGTTTTCGTCCATATTACCACCTCTAAAAATTGCCTGCCCTACAATCTTAGCAACAACAGTACCAGTGCAAGTGTTCCCTGTGAGAGGTAGCACAACGGTTTTCACTTATAACTTAAGACCTGTTCTTTTCCAGACAGGGTTTCCTATATAATACTTGATATGCTAAGCCACCTCTACAATCTCTAGAAGTGTTTATCATGAAATGTGAAACACACTGTATGTACCCAGAACGAGATTTTCTCTCTGCAGCGGAGTGTGCGCTGATATGAAACTTCCTGGCAGATTAAAATTGTGTGCCGGACCTAGACTCGAACTCAGGACCTTTGCCTTTCGCGGGCAAGTGCTCTACCAACTGAGCTACCCAAGCACGACTCGTGCTCCGTCCTCACAGCTTTACTGGCAGAAGTAAAGCTTTGAGGACGGGGCTTGAGTTGTGCTTGGGTAGCTCATTCGGTAGAGCACTTGTCCGCGAAAGGCAAAGGTCCCGAGTTCGAGTCTCAGTACGGCACACAGTTTTAATCTGCCAGGAAGTTTCACACTGTATATACGTTCTTCCCTAGTTTTCTATTGTTATGAACCGGGACTCCATCTATGCAGTGACGCAGTGTAGTCAATCTGGATAGGAGCTATCTAGCATTATAAACTGAAGAGCCAAATAAGTTTGTACACCTGCTTAATATCGTGTAGAGCCTCCGCCAGCACGCAGAAGTGCCCCAACACAATGTGGCATGGACTCGTCTGATGTCTGAAGTAGTGCTGAAGAAAATTGACACCATGAATCCTGCAGGACTGTCCATAAATCCATAAGAGTATGAAGCCTGCAGGACTGTCCATAAATCCGTAAGAGTATGAGGGGATGGAGATCTCCTGTGAACAGCACATTGCAAGGCATCCCAAATATGCCTAGTAATGTTCATTTCGTGGGAGTCTGGTGGCCAGCGGAAGTGTTTAAACTCAGAAGAGTGTTCTGGGAGTGGCTCTGTAACAATTATGGACATGTGTGGTGTTGCACTGTTGTGCTATAATTGGCGAAGTCCTTCAGATTGCACAATGAACATGCAAGGATGCAGCTGATCAGACAGTATGCTTATGTACGTGTCAACTGTCAGTCATATGTATGCATATCAGGGGTCCCATATCACTCCAACTGCACATGCGCCACGCCATTACAGAACCTCTACCAGCTTGAACAGTCCCCTGCTGACATGCAGGGTGAAAGGATTCATGAGGTTGTCTCCATACGCTCAATACAATTTGAAGCAAGACTTGTCCGACCAGGCAACATGTTTCTAGTCATCAACAGTCCGATGTTGGTGTTGATGGGCCCAGGCGAGCTGTAAAGCTTTCTGTCATGCAGTCATCATGGGTACACGAGCAGACCTTCGGTTCCGAAAGCCCATTTTGATGTTTAGTTGAAGGGTTCACATGCTGAGACTTGGTGATAGCCCAGCATTTAAATCTGCAGCAATTTGTGGAAGGGTTGCACATCTGTCACATTGAACGTTTCTCTTCAGTCATTGTTGGTCCCAACATTGGCAGGTTCTTTTTCTGGCCACAGTGATGTTGGAGATTTGATGTTTTACTGGATTCCTGATATTCACAGTACACTCATGAAATGGTCGTATGGGAAAATCCCCACTTAATCACTACCTTGGCGATGCTGTGTCCCATCGCTTGTCCGCCGACTATAACAATACATTCAAATTCATTTAAATCTTGATCACCTGCCATTGTAGCAGCAGTAACCAATGTAAAAATTGTGCCATACATTTGTTGTCTTATATAGGCGTTGCCGACCACAGTGCCGTATTCTTCCTGTTTGCATATCTTTGTATTTGAATACTCGTGCCTCTGTTTCAGCTGCTAGCAGTATTATGAACCACATTTGCCAAGAACTAATCAATGTTCTCCTCATGTAATAATCTAAAATATTTCTATTGCATTTGGGCTGCTCAAGTCAGTTTTTGGAAAAATGTGCAAAACTGCTTCACAAGACTGCCTTCCACCTGTATTATCTGCAATGAATCCACAGTCATTCTAGTCTATACTCAGTAGGTCAGTGTTGCCTCCAATTAATACTGCATAATCTAGGTAATTCCACACTACTTGCTTTGAACGGTTCTAAAACTGTCACAGTGGAATCATGTGGCCGGTAAAAAACATCCACCAATTAAAGCTCACCTAGACCTGTTACTTTGGTCCAGGTAACTTCACAGTTACTCAGTTTTGACCTCAATTGACAAAATATTTTTGTCGATTGCAGTGAACTCTGCAGTTCGTACGGCATCAGATGTCTCTCCAATATACATTCCATGGCTCGCTAAATATTTTGGATCTTTCTACTTCATGTTTCAGTCAGCTTTCAGTTCCAAAAGTAATTTGAGTGCGATAACTTTTATTGTCGGCAGTAAATACAGGAACTTTGGTATTAATACTTTGACAATTCACTTTTAAAATTTTGATAGTAAAAATGTCTTTACTTCCTATGATTTTGCTCTCTGCGTACTGACTGGTAAAGTTCATCAGAGGACCTCAAACTACTGCCTAGCCTAAAAAGACCCCTCGTGCTCCTCACATCTATCTGTTATACAAATAGCTGCTTTGTGTAGGGTATCCCTGAACACCGCAATGCAGGTCCAAAAGTCTGTAGCCAAGAGCATCACAGAATCAACAGAGGGTTTGGTTGAGACCTCCCACTCAGTTCCAAACCATACCCCAATCAACACTGAGCGTGATACTGCAAATCACGAGCTATGACTGCACACCGTAGTCACCATTTCCACCCATCACCTGTAGGAACTGATGATCGCCTCACAAGCCAAACGACATTGTCATTGGTGCTGACATGAGCCACAACATGCAAGCAACTGAACCGTGCACTAGTCACAGGCAAGCCCACCCCCACACCTTGGATAAGGCCCTCCTGTGGACCTACTGAGCATACATTGGACATCTTTCTGCCGCTGGGTGCTGTTTCCATAAAAGGCTCAATAATGCACCTAACTTTGGAGCTCGTGATAATTGGCAATCCCCGTCCTTATACGCCTGTTCTCACCCTGCTGAAGGAGCATCCACTGTGAATGGGTGAAGAGACAGGCAGCCTCCGCGTTGACTCTCCCCCTCAAGTCATGCGAGCGCCTTACAACCCATCATTCACCATGTGGTGAAGGCTGACCCCTACATTGGGCAGTGTGCCTCGGCATTTGGACAAAATAAGTGACTCCAGAGGGGTCCCAATCTGTACACCACGTTCTTCGCTGCCACTATGCTCTGAGGCAGCAGCCTGAAGATGGCTGACCATGGCAAGAAGTGTCTTCATCTGTTCATGAGCTGCCCCTGCATCCCCACACATCATAACCATCCTAGTATTACTAACTTAGAAATTGACTGTGAAAATGCATGGGAGAAGCTAAATATGTAATTCGCTACTCTCCTGGTATGTCACCAAAAGGCAGCTGGAGCTTTGTGGTGCTAGGATTAATGTCTACATATGTATTTTGCAAGCCACCGTAGAGTGTGGCAGAGGAGACATTGGTTGTCACGTGTTGTTTAGCACTTCCAGTGTTACATTTGTGTGCTCATTATGAGTGATGTACTATGTTCTGTTTAAATTGTCTAATTGCGTACCTGGCCAGATATGCCATCAATATATAATCATTGTGATGATGTAGCTCTTTTGTCTGTGTTTGCTTTAACAATAACATGTTTTGAGTGGGATCCACCTTAAACAAACTTGTTATTTATCAGTCGGTGATGCAGGGCCATACTAGCTGATGGGAACAGGGTGGTGTTTTGGCAGAGTGTTGTAATTATATTAGAATTTTAAAAGTCTCTCACCAGGTCTTATAGTTCTTTCATTTATAGAGCAACTTAACTTAGTTTTCAGTTCTTTAGTCTCTTTTCCCCCTTTAATGTAATTTGTGTATGTACAACACTTGAATGTGAAACTGCCATGTAATGTTCATCAGCAAATCTAGTTCAAGGAGATAATATGGTATTTTAATCTTTGCTTTATGATCTCGCCTATTGGTGCCAGTGCAATGAAATGTCTGAATGGAGGATTTTGATTCACTGGTGCATTTTGCTTAGAAACCAAACTGCTTGCTTGGTCACAAATCTTATATGTTCTGCAGTATTTACATTTAAACTGTTCTACATTTATGACACTGGATTCTTTCTTAATGAGGGTGGGGCTCAAATTTCATACTAACCCTCTTCATATTTGCACGAGGTGATTTGCCCAAATTATGCAGGGTAGAAACCACAGTGATTCCTGTAAGACATCTACAGATTTTTTTTTTTATTTTTTCCTCCATCCTTGTCCTATTTTAGCTAGTGCTGCTGCTTATCAATAGCATGTTGAACATTCTTAACAAAGGCTCATCTTGGAAGAGGATGGTATTCCACTTATATACAGGAATTTTTATGTTGGCATGTCATCTGTAAGTACTTACTCTTATTCCGAATGGTGACCACGACATACATTACAGGTCACCGAGCATATCGAACTCTGCACATAGTACTTGCTGATAGCACATTTCCGAAGGTTGTAGCAAGTGCAAACAGTAATTGGAATTGCCTCATAGTCCTACCCCTTAGGGCACATAACCACAAGTTCTGTTCACCACATATCATATCCCTTGGCTGTCCTTAAGTATATTTCTGCTGCTTGTCAAACCTGCCATTAGAAATTGTTGCCACAATCAATTCATAATAGAATAACTAACATTTGACCACATGGCCACACCTGCCTTCATTTGGCCAGCCACTGATCTGCCAGTAGTTGTCCTGCTGCAGGTATTTGCAAGGCATTCGTGTGCCAACAACACTCAGCTAATTTATAGGAACCAGAGTAAATTCAGTTCATGAAGAGGTATTAAGCTTTTTTGCTAATAATTAATTTACAGATGTATTTTTTGTACCTAATACACATGGCACTACTATATCGGTTGCTAAATATCTTAATTTTATTATTTTCATGTAAGTACAGCTACAGTTTCACAGACAAAATTATAATTCATTTAAAGTGTTAGTGAAGTTTAATTTTCAGTTGTTTGTTTCAAATTCTGTTACTTCTCATTGCATTGCTATGAAAACAAAATTGCTGACTTGGTCTGACTGAGCACATCACCTTGACAATGAAAAACAACTTATTTCTACATGTAAATTTACTGAAAGTGGAAAAACTGGAAAACAGTGTTAGAAATGTGAAGTTATAACGCAAACGTGCCTTGAGGTTTCATAACCAGTAGTCCTTTCATTGGAAGCTACATGTAGACAATGGCTGTTGTGAGTAAAGGAAACATAAAACAAACAAATTACTAAAAAGTTAAATCAAAGTAGCTGCTGAGACAAAAGCGGGGTCCACTTGAAACATTCAGATTGTTTGGAGCTGAGAGGGAGAATCCAAATAATTCAAGTGATGCAAGAAGTTATTATGCTGCCACTGTTTTCTTCAGGTGCAGTTACTTGTTACCATTGTAAATCTTATTGAACATTTAATTTTCACCAAATTTTTAGGGTGGTCACGTCATTATGAAACAGAAGTTGTATGGGCACTGTCAGACGATGTGATTTATACATTGATGACTTTCACTTTAGCAAGTGAGGTGGTGCAGTGGTTAGCACACAAGGCTTGCATTTGGGAGGGTGACAGTTCAAACCTGTGTCCAGCCATCCTGATTCAGGTTTTCCGTGATTTCCGTAAATCACGTCAGGCACCTGCTGGGATGGTTCCTTTGAAAGGGCACGGCAGATTTCCTTCATCATCCTTCCCTAATCCGATGGGACTGATTACCTCACTGTTTGGTCCCAACCCTTGCATAAAATGTTTGGGCATACAGTGATATGATCGTTGCTCCAACCAAAAGATATTCCAGTGCCTTAACTATATCTCTTGGTGGCGCATTCTTCGGTGTGAGGGGTGGAGGGGAGTTTTTTTTTTAAGATATAAAGTATGTTGTAGAAGTGTTGTTTTATGAGTTTCGTAACTTCTGTGATAGTGTAGTGATGCTACAGTATTTGAGCAGGAGGACATTGAGGGGGCACATAGTTGCAACCAAAAAAATTCTGGCCAGTACACAACTTAGGATAATTACAGCCTTTTCCTTAGAAGTGCCCCAAAGGAGCTCACGGTTCTTTTGTGAGTTAATGTTTGACGCCCACAGGGCCATGAGCTATTGCATCCCATTTTTCTTTCCTGGCTGGCATTTTCTTCCTCGTGTACCTCTCTCTACTTACTCATTCCTTTGTTGCTGCCCCCCCTCCCCCTCCTTCCCCTTTCTCAGTGTTCTTACTTATGTTGACCTGGCTATCCAACTGGTTTCCTATATTCCTTGCAGTAGTGTTCCCTTTGCCTTTTCTTTTTCATCCTTTGTTTTTGGTATTTTTGGTCCCCCTTTGGGGTTGAACCTCCACTTCTTGATTTTTCTCTCTGTAGTGTGAGCCATTTGGGGAAGAACACACTCCCTAGCATCTCCCCACTTCCTTCCCCGCCATAGTTCTCTCCCCCCCCCCCCCCCCCAATCTGCCCTGCTTGGCCACCAGCACATGTAGCCAGTCTATGTGGCGGGGCTGTTTACGTACCCATTTGGCTGAGCCCCCTGACAACTCAGGCATTATGCTTATGATACCCGAGCTGTTGCCTCCCCATGTAGGCCTAAGAGTGGTCACTTGTCATTCTGGAGCACTGAAACTCCCGGCAATGGCCACCATGCTAGATGGCTCGTTCTGTGGCGTGGCGGTGCCCATGGGGGCAGCCACTAATTGGCTCTAAAAATGAAACACTTTCTTCACTACATCATATGTACTTGGATGGATGAGGGACACTTTCACTGCCACAAAGCCATTACTTTTTGCAGAAAATAGTGAAAACACATTTGACAAAGTGGAGTCTCTCTGCAAGATGCAGTCAGGTTCCCTGTTGATCAGAACTTCTCCTGCCACCCAATCTGCAGCCCTTCATGCTTTTCATCATCTTGGTAACATCCTGGTGTCCATTACACTTCACCAATCTTCGAATATTGTTCAGGGAGTAATTTTTCATGGGGGCCCCAGCCTTCAAACTGATTCACTCCAGAGCAATCTGGAAAGATGGGGCGTTCATTTTGTTTGGTGTCTGCAGAAAGGTCATAAAGACAGTAGCACCAATACTGGCACTTTTATTCTGGCTTTTTAGGGAGACTGCCTCCTGGAGAAAATCACATTTGTGTGTTATCAGTGTGATGTGAAGCCGTACACCTTGCCACCCATGAGGTGCTTTCTTTGCTTGCATTTCGGGCACGTCTTCGTGATGTATGGCTGACCCTCTACATCGTGAATGTAAGACACCCACTCCACGAGGGGAGCCCCTTTTTTTTCCACCGCCAGTGTGTGCTAATTGTCATGAGTGTCATTCTCGTCGCTCATTAGATTGCCCAGCTTTTAAGAAAGAAAATAAGATACAGGAGTATAGGTCCGTTAATTGTTTAACTTACTCTGAGGCTCATCAACAATATGACTGACTTCACCCTGTGTTGATGACTTCCACTTTTTCCTCTGTTATGTCCTTTCCCCTTCTTCATTAGCCCAGTCCCATCTCTCTGTTCTCTACCCTTACTTCCAGTTCCCATGCCCTCCCCTCCCCATACTGCTCACCTTCCCTGGCTGAAGAAGTGTCCCAATTATTCAGCACTCGCCAGTGATGAGGCTAGCTCCTGGGACCTGTCTTCCCTGCATTTTTAAGGCCTGCTACCACAACACAGGCGTGGGACACACAGTCTGTGCACTGCAAAGTTGCCCTGTCTTTTGGTTCCAGATCTTGCAGAAGCTCGCTCCCCTTCTGTGCCCTGCCTGTCCCTTGATAGTTACCGGCCAAGCAGCCTGAGCAGTGTCCCCTGCAAATTGCTAGAACAGATGGTGGCTCATCAGCTCAATTGGGTCCTTGAATCTCGGGACCTTTCATCTCCTTATCAGTTTAGATTTCACGAGGAACAGTCTCCAGTCATGTACTTAGATTGGAAACTGCAGTTAAACAGACCTTTTCTCAGTGCTGCCATCTAGTTGCAGTTTTATTCAATCTTCGTAAGGCCCACAACACAGCTTGGTGCCATCACATCCTCCTTACACTCCATGAGTGCGGTCTTACGGGACCCCTCCAGATTTTTTATTTGCCAGTTCCTGTCTCACCAGTCATTAAGAGTCCATTCACACTGTTCTCAGCTCTTTGCAGACCCAGGAGAATTGTGTTCCACAGGGCATCATATTAAGTGTCCTCTTTCTAATCACTATTAGTGGACCTATGGCCTCTGCCAGACCGTTGGTCACCCATACTCTATATGTGGATGAGTTCTGTATTTAGTCTATCTTCCATTCAGTGGCCTCTGCGGAATGACAGTAGCAGGGTGCCATCCAGTGTGCTTCCACAAGGACACACTTGCATGATTTTAAATTCTCTTCCTGTAAGTAGAGAGTGGTGCATTTCTGTTGCCGTACTATGATCCATCCTTATCCAGAGGTCTACTTCGACATGCAACACCTGAAAGTGGTCCCCCAGTTTCGTTTCTAGGCTCTTCTTTTTGTCAACAAGCTTACTTGGTTGCCCCATATCTGTCATCTGAAGATTAGTTGTTTTCGTTAACTCAATGTCCTTCGCTTGTTGCCCACAGCTCTTGGGGTGCAGATCGTTCAACCTTTCTCTGCCTTTACTGGGCACTAGTTCTGCCTTGTCTGTACAAGGGTTATCAAGTTTATTGATTGGACCTGGTTCACCATCATGATATCCGTTTAGCCACCGGTGCATTTCACACTAGTCTTGTCGATAGCAGTCTGGTTGACACTGGGACCCTCCCCTTTTGATTCAGCAGTCTCAGCTCATGGTTTCCTATGAAATATCTGCTCTTCCCCTGCGAAAATGCGGATTTGGTCCATTGCCCACCCGCTGTCTGCCCTCAGGTGTGTTTACCAGTTAGGCTCCACATTGCTTCTCTCTGCCGTGACTGCCATCTCACCTTCTTGTCTTCTTCCCCATGTTCTCTCCTGCCACCCCCCTCCATCCCCCACCGCCCCCTTGATTAGTTCCTTTGCCCGCGATTCAGATGGATCTCTTCCGGCGTCCCAAAGCCTTTGTAGACTCCAGTGGTGTTCCATTGTTTGTTACAAAGGCACTTAGGGGAGTTTTCAGAATGCCATTGTTTTTTATGCTGATGGCTCTAAATCTGCTAATCATGTGGAATATGCATTCATGTCTTCTGTTGGCATGGAACACCATCTCATGGCTGTCATGTGTGGGGTATTTACTGTGAAACTGATGGCCATATATCAGGTCCTCTGCTTTCTTAAATGGTCGTCCCTCACCAGAGTTGTGTTACGTACAAACTTAATGAGTGGCCTTCAGGCTAGCACCCTGAGTCTTTCCCGCCATCCCTTGGTCTCTGCCATGTTTGGTTGATTTCCTGTGGATTCCTGGTCATGTAGGTTGTGAACTTGATCATCTGTCCACTCTTGGAAGGCAGGGGGATTTGCAGCCTTACAGCAAATCTGTTTTTGCTCAGTTGTAGACCAACTCTTGGGAGGCAACCACCCTCCCATCTTATAAACTTCATGCTACAAGGTCAAGTCCCACCATGTGGCATTCTTCCTTCTGCCTCTCGTGTTGAGGATCTGCTGTCGTCTGCCGTCTTTGTATTGGCCGTACTAGATTGACCAATGGTTTCTTATTCCTCAGTGAGGCCGCCCCCCTTCCAACCTCTTTTGTAGTTGCGAGATTCCCCTCACAGTGATCCGTATTTTGCTGGACTGCTGCTGCCTTTTGGCCCTTCTCACTAAATATTCTCTCCCACCTTCCTTGGCTTGGGTGTTAGCATGGTAAAGTCTGTCCTCGGTTTTCATCATGAAAGTGGTTTGTCGTATTAGGTTTAAGCTCTGGTATTTGAGTCCCTTAGTTAATGTAGGTGTTGGTTATGGAGGACTTGACCTTGCCTCCACACCGCCCAGGTTCTCCCTGCCTTTTCTGTACATTTTGTCTCGTCTGTTGTGCAGTTTTGTTTCCCTTTTCTTACCCTAGTATTGTCCTCATAGTATCGTGATAATGGTATGTTGTGCATTTCAGGATGGATCAGTCGTAGTGCTGGTGCCCCACTGCGTGTAGCATTTCTGGGGCACTCCTCTTCTCACTGTTTTCACCCACTGGCGTACTATTCTTTCCTCTTTCTGCTGTCCTGATGTCCCTTTTCCATCTTCGTTTGCCCTTTATCCCTTCCTCCGACTTGATGACTGTGCTGTTTGTGTTGCTCTTCCCTTGCTTTCTGCAATCTTTGATCATGGGACCGATTACTTCGCTGTTTGGTCCCCTATCCCCTATTCTGAACTGAGGGCCGTGTGTGATAAGCCCTTTTACATATTTCGATCGTTTTGCAACAGCTAAATCTTCAGGATGTATTTAATTTAAATCAATATACAGTGTGTTGAAGGAATTCGAAAGATGCAGGGAAACAATGATTTCCTGATCGAATTCAGCACCCACGACTTACAAGGGGAGGCCACGACGTACGAATGATATGGATTTACTGCAGACTTTGTACACTTTTAGTAGTCAATAGGCAGTGCAAGTAGTAAGGCATGTTACGTAGGAGGTTTCGAGTAAATCGCAAGAGTTTTACGCGTCAGTGATGTAATGGTGCATTGCGACTCGGAGCACGAGCTAGTGGCGTTCATGTGGTTGGCGTTAAAGCTCCGTAATCGGTGGATCGCCGGATCGAGTCCTGTTCATTTTTTATTTTATATTTTTCAACGCTAGTAATATTATTTAACACACATTACATTTGAAAGGTAATATGATGAAAAGACAGTGTCTGCATGAACTTTTATTGAATTTCCAATGTTATTTTGCTGATTGTATGTTATTATTACGACACACATTATCCGACTTTTATTTCTCTAGGCAAGTTAAACACTTGATCGAGCACCTTCAAACTACTTAACATTTGATTGCTTCTCGTGAAGATGCTGTTAAAATACATTCAATGCTACACGCCAATTTTCAGCGCCAGTATTAACAAAAAATGTTGCGTTGGACATGGTTTGCATCCAAATTTTCTGAAGAAAGTAGGTTTTCAAAATGTCAACGAGCTCTGTTTTCCCTTAGACACTCTGAAGATGCCTTGTGCAGCCGGGAAAATTGCATTCATTCGCTGTAGTAGATGCTGTTTTGTTTTTTCTGTGCCTGAATGAAAAAATCATCCTGCAGCTTGTAATGTCGAAAGCACATCGGGTGATTAATCGTACATAACACTCACATTCTGGCATATTGTAACTCATTGTATTATTGAGTACAGCTATTTTCACCCTTACTTGACTCGGGCCTTCCAGGCCTGTACCTTGTCCTTGAAATCTGTGCCTGCAGATCGAAGTGAACAGGTACAAAGCAGTTCTCGATACCGTACCAGATTGCAGGTATAAGGGATTTCGGAACTCGAGACATACATACATTTACAGGAAAACTTCATGCGTTTGGTCGTTTACTTGTCGAGAATTAGAAATATACTAGGATAAGTCAATTATTATCCGCAATTTAGTTGTATTTTTTTATATAGTACTGTCGTTTTACGTTGATGACGCATGCTTTGTTTATTTGTTGTTATATCTTTGTAATTTTCAAGCTGTTAGGTTAGTTTCGTTATCGCTGCCATGCTGTTAATCATGGCTGCTCCGCCATTTGCAACAAAGAAGAGCAACGCTCAGTGATCCGTTTCTTGTGGCCGGAAGGCGTATCAGCGGCCGAAATTCATCGAAGACTTTCGCTACAATTACGGGAACAGTGTTTTGCCACAACGGAGTGTCTGCGAATGGATTGAAAAATTCCGAAATGGTCGCACAATGAAGGAGCCGGACGACGGTTTACCGCCACAAAAGAAGAAACCATTTAGCGTTCACGTGAAATGATTCTCGTAGACGATTAACTATTGACGAAGTGGCACATCGTCTGCAAATTAGTCACTGTTCTGCCTACGAATTCATCCACAACAGATTTGGGTTTCATAAAGTTTGTGCAAGATGGGTCCCAAAACAACTCACACTGTTGCATAAACAAACGCGCTTGGATATATGAAAAAAATAGTTGCTATGGTAACGAAGGAGATAACTTCTTAGACAGGATCATTACTGGTGACGAAACATGGATACATCATTGCGAGCCGGAGAGTAAACGGCAGAGTATGGAATAGAAACATCCAAATTCGCCGTGCAAGAAAAAGTTCAAGACCCAACCGTTCGCAAGAAAACTGATGCTTATGGTTTTTTGGGACGCACAAGGTCCAGTACTGGAACATTATTTGGAAAGGGGCTCAACAATAAACAGTGCACGTTACAGTGAGATGCTTACTGCCAGGCTAAAGCCTGCAATTCGAAGCAAACGTCGAGGATTGCTGTCCAAAGGTGTTTTGTTGCACGACAATGCCCGTCCGCATACTGCTACCCGCACTGCTGAAACGCTCCAGAAACTCAAATTTGAAGTACTGGATCAGCCTCCATATAGTCCCAATCTTGCCCCTTCTATCACTTGTTTGGTCCACTCAAACAGTCTTTAAGGGGCCGTAGACTTGTCTCGGACGAAGCGGTGAAAGAAGCCGTGCATTTCTGCCTCGCAGCTCAACCGAGAACCTTCTTTTATGAGGGCGCCAGGAAGCTTGTACACCGATGGACCAAGTGCGTTGAAACGCAAGGAGACTGTCGAAAAATGATGTTCTTGTAAGTTTCCTATTTGATTACAATAAAATTGTATAGCTACTTTGCGGACAATAATTGACTTACCCACGTATTTGTTGTAATGATAAAAATTAGCAAACAGCCAGATAATATTGGAAATTCAATAAAGGTCGTACAGATACGTCTTTTCATCATATTACCTTTCATACGTAATATTAACGAAGCTTGAACGCTAATCAAATGACTGCCGCCATCTCGTGCTCAGGGTCGCAACGATCCGGTACATTATCGACGCGTAAAGCTGTCGAAATCACCGAAGTAATACGCCTTACTACTCGCACATTGTATTGTCCTAATGGACTACAAGAAGTGTACAAAATTGAAGTAAATCCGTGATCCGAACGTTGTGGCCTCCCCTTGTTAATAAAGAACACCCTTCGTTCTTCTTAACACAGCGCTTGTTAATTGTAATCGAAAATAAATATTTTTCACCGAAAACTGCCATTTTCTGTATTTACGAAACACGCTAAACTACCCGGATAGCCGCGCGCTTTGGCAGGCAGCTTCCGGGATTCGACGAAGTGCGCCGGCCCCGTATTGGTTTGCTGACTGACGAGAGCGCGGCTGTGCTGTGAGCCTGGGTATGATTTTTAGGCGGATTCTCACATCCAACTGGGTGAATATCGGGCTAGTACCCACGTTCCGCCTTAGTTACGCGATTTGCAAATATATAGAGACCTTTCGCACTCTTTCACATGGAATAACAGTAGACGCTGAAAGTTCGGGTACACATATTTCTCCCCAGTGGAGAGGGAGGGGAGAGAACGGGTGGCAGTATGAACAGAACCCAGCCACCTTCTACCACTGATATTGCTGTATCTAATAACTAGCATGCGGACCCCGTGAAGATACGAGGTAAAGGTTAGGAAGAAGAAGAAGAAGAAGAAGAAACATGCTACATGTTACATTTGAAAGCCCACGCAGGGAATCGGCCGCGAACCTGTTAAAAGGGTAGAGTCCCCGCATTTACTTGAAGTGGAATACAATAGAAAAATATTTCCGATGTGATTAGCCCTGCATCATTTCCAGACGGAGAAATTTACTCACATACGTAACACTGTATTCTAAACGGAAATATTCGTTCTGATTGTGACAGAACACTGCATGTTTAGTTTTTCATGTTTTCAAAAATCGCCAGACAACGAGGTGTGTAAGAAAAGTAATGAGTGACAAAAATTCGAGCGATCTGGCAACACTGTGTTGTCCTACGTGTGTAGACCGCAGTGTTCACCCCTTCCAGGTGTTCAGCCAGTTTGTCCCGTAAAGCCATCACGTGATTTTTTAGAGCGCCATCAGTGAGGTTGCGTTTTTGTTGTGGTTTACGAAAATGCAACACTGGAATTTAGGGAAACGTTATGCCGTCAAGTGTTGTGAGAACTTTAGGGGAATCCGCGAATGTCTTCTGCGCAAAGTAGAAGCATTCCTATGGAGAACATTTATTATCAAGAGCGCAAGTTTTTCGCTGGCACAAATCATTATTGGAAGACCGAGGATACGTCGAAGCAGAGACCTTAAACTTCAAAAACCGATGAAAACGTCGAAAGTGTACGTGCTCTTGTGAGATCAGCCAACGTTTAACAATAAGGATGATCGGCGACCTTTTAAACACGTTCACCGTACATCAAATTTTTACTGAAGTTTTGCACATGCGAAAGATTTGTCCCAAAATGGTGCCAAAAAACCTCATAACTGAGCAAAACAACCATTGAAAAAACATGTGCGTTGGTCTTGAGAGGACTGCCAATGACAATAAATGGTTCATATACTTCATATGGATATAGTGTCTGTTATTTCGGACATTGATGACCTGCAGCCGCCTAGAATTGAAATTAGAACTATATTAATACCTCCAGCTGCTGACGGGCATTGATATATATCAACGGGGCCAGGTGAAAATGTGTGCCTCGACTGGGACTCGAACCCGGGATCTCCTGCTTACATGGCAGACGCCCCATCCATCTTATTTTTCGGTATTGTTCGTTGCGTTTGGTCTGGGCGGACGTCACAAGACTTCCGTTAAAGTTGATCGTTGATTCCTTTACTCAGCTGAGCTAGCGTGCCGGCATCCATCTGAGCCACCGAGGACACAGAGGACAGCGCGACTGCAGGGACTATCACGCGCACGCCTCCCGCGAGACCCACATTCTCACCTTGATGTCCACACACTACATTCGTAGTGTCCAACCCCAACGCACTCATTACTCGTGCAAGACATTCTTACCAAGTCCCGTAAGAGTTCGTGGAATGTGTGTGCATCCGCACAGGAGGAGGAGGTTATTTCCGGTATTGCCAGAACTATATACTTTATATGGATATGGTGTCTGTTCTTTCGGACTTACGGAGCTTCCTTAGTGTTGGTTTGCTGCTTACAGGGTTGGCGTATGCTACGCTCAGTTCTGGGGTGACATTCAAAGCAGCTGCCATACTCTTCATTTTTCGCCACAATCCTCTTGAATGACCGGCCCTTACGATCATTCAACACACAGTTTCGTCTGCGTTGTGACTGAGATGATGTTTCTCCACTTTCCCTGAATTCTGTATAAATCTTTGATGCGGTGCCTCCTGAAACACCAAACACTTCGGCCTCCTTGATTACTGAAGCAACCACCACACGTGCACCAACAAATTCACACATGCGCTGAACTTACGCGTTATGCACTCACAACTAGAAAGAACACTGTTCTGACACTTGCAACGAACTGAGGACATGGCGTAGGTGCCGTTCGTGGTCAAATACAACAGTGCAACGTGCAGGCTTGGCTAGCTTCGGCATTTATGTTCAAGTATGCATTTGTAGTGGTATTTCCATATTTTTATCCGCCCCCTGTGTGTATTAAGCATCGCTTGCAGAAGCCCAGCGTAGAGTATTCTCTTGTTAGTAAATTGTAAATCCATAATGCCACATGAGCCGTGAAAGGCGTCGCATCGTGCGTGAACTTTTCGTGTAACTTTCACTGTTCACTCTGATCGCTTTTGAACGACAGATAGCTTTCCTTCCTGTCACGTCCCTGTGTTTCGTCATTCCACGAACTACTGTTTGTAGTGATGTGTTTGTACAACGGAACCTGTTTGCTTGTACCATACCGCAGTTGGCTTGCAACATTCTCGTCCCAGGTTGTGTGTTTTACTGTCGCTCTCCGCCGTCAGTACCTATGTAAGAACAGTGTAAAAATTTCAGCGTAACATTTTGTGTTCGTAACAGTAACTTACGCGACACAGCCCTTCTGTGTTTGAGTTTACTGGATTTTTTAAAGATTATAAGCAATACTTGGTAAATATGAAACTTGTCGAAGTGTTAACTATAACTGAAAAGATGCTAATATAGCTGCGTTTAGTGGGTCTGAAACATTCCAGCTCATCGTGATGTTTTGTGGTAAGACCTCAAGAGTTAGTTACATTACAATATAAGTAGTAGCTTTCCTTCCATTCCAGTTATTAACTCCTCGACTCTAACGCTATGCGGTAACATTTGTTTATATACAACCATAATCATTTGAAGTTATATGATTTGGTAATTGTTCCATAATAACAGAAAATTCTAAGCTATAATCGTATTTTCGTCTTTTGCTGGACAACATTGCTCTTCCCCGAACATTTTGCTATTAAAAAAAAAAGCCGTAGTTCAGATTGTACGTCAAATTTATTCACAAACGTGCACACGTGATAGGACACTGACATGTTTAAACCAATATTTCGCTACTGAGTGCTTTACTTTGTCCGCATTTTTCACCTTTCTTTAATGTTTGATCAGCCAGACACGTGAACACTCTACTAAAAAGAGAAGAAAATGTGACAAGTGAAAATATCTGGTACTAATAGTGGAAGACAGTTTTTTAATGTAAAAATGCACTTATTTATTAACGTAGTCCCCGTTTTAGGTTAATTTTTTTTGTACAATGTCTCTACAGTATGCAGATTACATCTCTTAAATGCGAATGTGGTAGATCTGTAAAACACGCTACTAAGTCTCCCACATATTTTCACTGGACTCAAAAACATTTCAGGTCACAAATATCTCTAGATACAGGGCTGTGTGCAATTCTTAAGAATGTATATAATCAGGTGAATAGTATGGATTTTCCAACCGTTCGTAACTCCAAATTCAGGTTACTCATTGCCAATGCGCATTGTGAGTAGGTTCATTGCCCTTCTGAAAGCTTTTTTCCTTTTCCCGTAGTATTTTCAGTTGGTGAGTACGTGACAAATGTGGTACAGATCTTGAACGAACGTTTCTCACAGTTTTCATATAAAATGTTCTGTTCATTTTCTTCTAATATACGTAAAGCATACCCCTGTCTGCAGTTTTGGGATGTGCTTAAAGTGAATCATCTTAGAGAGGTTCGCCACGACTGAATTTAAAAACCCATTTTTAACAATTAAAAATTTCCTTTGCTAACAAAATATAAAATTTTGAGATGGCGCGATATTCCAGCTTTTATATACGACTTCCTTAAAACGCCAAGAATCAAAACAATTTACGTAAGAAGTCGCGAACATGTATATGTCAGTGAGTGTATTTTCACACTGCCGATTGCTAGCTGCAGGGTGAGCCACTTTCGCGGCATCTGTGTGTGTTATCTGTAATAGTCTGTTCCGTAAAGACAAAGGGACCATAAAGTGTGAGATGGAACAGGAGACACTAACTTTTGGTGTGTCACGAACGTGCTGCACAGTAGAGAGGATTTTCTCTGCCCCAGATTCACACGCTCTTTTCCTCGGTACCATTCACAAAAAATTCTTGTTTCACAATTAAAGGTAAGTTCTTCAAAGAAACCACCTTATTCTGTATGCAACAGAGCTTATGTGAAGTTTGGGATGCGGGAGTGGTATTGCCGGAAGTGAAGCTGTAAGGGCGGGTCGTGAGTGGTATCACGATAAGTCGCTGAAAGACAATGGTCTGGGCTCGAGTCCCAATCGGGCACACACTTTGACATATTAAAAGTTTCAAATGAGCGCTTACTGCGCTGCAGAGTGAGGATTCGTTCTGGAATCAAAGCTGCTTTCTCCTCAGGTGTAGCTCGTAGCAGCTGCAAGCGGTTAAGTTTCTGCTTCAGTTGTTTTCACAAGAGCTCCCAAACGGTCGTTTGTAGAATGTTTGCTCTCTTGGCTGCTCATAACCGCTCACGGTTTTTGCAGGGTGCTTTCCTGTGCGCGCTCAACTATTTCATAAGCCACTGTCGCCCGAAAGGTGTATTACCCAGTACAGACTTCCAGTGGCTGTAAACTGTGCATACAATCCCCGAATGGAGTTGTAAGTATGTGTGCCTTTGTGAATCCACGTCCTGATGAAGTGTCGCTACATTTGTGATATATACGAATTAAATAAAATCCCAACACTTTCTCAGCGCCTGATTCGCTGTGATGTAAGAAAGCAGAAGCTGTGGCAGACTTTCGCAGTGTTATCAAGTAATTTTTAATGCAGCGACTATACGAACAGAAAAAATCACTCCGTACCTTTGTGTTAAAATTTTGTGCGAATGTAGTAAAACATTAAAGCATTAATGGAGTTATTTTCTGGTAAGCGTTTTTCTTCTGGTAAAAATAACTGGTTTTGCGCATTGTTTTTGTCATTACGTAATCTTCATCGAACAACGTTAAGGGGGCTATTCGATTAACAAATTTTAGTATTTAACGTGTCAGTCATAAATCGATGCATGATAATGAACTACTTTGAGAGTTTTCCTCTCTCTCTCTTTGAAACTAAGTAACCCACCGTTCGTACCCCGAGGAGTTTGCAATGAAAATGTGGTAGGTACGTGATTTGCGATTGGTGTAGTTATTCTCGAATAAACTTCCAGCACCTGTTACTGTTCACGAAGTGCAAACACAAATTTTAAAAAACGAACAAGTGAAGGTTTATTAAATAAACATCTTAACATGTACTGTTTAAGTTTTAATAAAGATACGGTCAAGTAACATTTCCTTTGTGTTATTACTATTGAAAGCCAGAAATGTGTAGAAATTTTGTTTTGTTATTGACGTCATTTACCCGAAAAACAACATTCGACAGAATGACTGGATAGAAATTAGAGAGAACTGGAAACAAATGCACTATTGCATCTGACAAAAAATATATGCTGTCCTGGTGGCTTCATTCTCGTCGGTCTTTCGTCGTATTGCCCGCAGCTGGTAGTCTGGTGCCTTGTGTCTCTGCCTGTAGAACCCGTGGTCCTGGTTTCTATTCCCGGTTTTCTTCGCTCGGGGACTGGGTGTTTGCACTGTCATCTTCATCGAAGCGCAAGTCGAACAGATTCGCATCAGGCGGCCGAACTACCTCAGGCGGGGGTTTCGGTCAGTAATGCCATACTATCATTTCGTTTGATTCGTCGTATTTGTTGCGCACGTTTTAGAGTAAAACAAATTAATAAAATACGTATTTCTTTTTATGCGAACTATGGATATCTTCGTAAGATTTTGACTTGCCTTTAGTTCTTGTTTACTAATATACTGGATTAGCTGATTCCTCCTGAAGTTTTGCTACTTGATTGCTCTATTTCTATGAATCTGTTGCTGTGGCAAAAAAAAGTAATATCTAATATGCGAACAATTGCGGGAACGTTGGCGTATTTATAAACGGCTGACGTTTCGCTGAATAAAAAGGCTTAAGTCGTCTATTGAAAGTAAGCCGCTAGGTTGTGTTGTAATTCCGTCAATATCGTGTAACGCACGCAATGTGCTATTGGTGATGCACAGACAAAAAGAGATCATTTACTAATACATTATCCTGCGGCCCCCCCTGCGGGTCCGGGGATTAGAATAGGCCCGAGGTATTCCTGCCTGTCGTAAGAGGCGACTAAAAGGAGTCCATCCCCCTCACGGGGGTAGTTAGCGCCTGCGTCCGGAGACGGACGATCTTCACGACCTATAATCGTGGTCTTTTTGGTTTTAAACTTCTCGTTTCTTCCTTCCTTTTGTTGGTCCCTTTCTTTGCTCTTCTCCACCTCACTGTCTTCCTTACTCTTTCCCTTGACTTCTCCTTGCCTTCTCATTGCCTTTTTCTCCTTGCCTTCCCATTGCCTTTTTCTCCTTGCCTTCTCATTGCCTTTTTCTCCTTGCCTTCTCATTGCCTTTTTCTCCTTGCCTTCTCATTGCCATTTTCTCCTTGCCTTCTCCTTGCCTTCTCATTGCCTTTTTCTCCTTGCCTTCTCATTGCCTTCTTCTCCTTGCCTTCTCTGGTCTCCGCCTCGGCGTTTGAGACAGTCTGTCCTCTTTCTCCCTCTCTCTCTTCTTTTTCCTCTTCTTCCTTCCTCCCTGTGCGTGTCTGAAGGCCGACCCACGCGTTCGCACGCGTAGCCGGTGACGGGGTAACGCGTAAGTCCCCGCCCTGGGTAGACATGTAAGGCACGCGCGTACCCCCTGGTAAAGGCCAGGCCCGGGGAGGGGTGATTGCCTGAGCTGATACCTTCTGACCATGCCGATTGGTCCCTCCGTCTGTTTCTCGGGAGGTGTGACCTGAGGTGTAAACATTCACCTAAGGCGGGAGTGCCCTCTGAGAGGGTCCCCACAAGGAAGGAGCGCGCCATCGGAGACGCTGGCAATCATGGGGGATTCCTCCGCAATGGATTCTACTCCATCGCTTTCGACTTCGACCCAAAAACGGAAACGTGACCAGCCAACAGTGACAAAAGTACTACCGCCTGCCCCACAGTTCCTCGTAGTTTCTCGCACTGAGGACGGAAAGGATTTTTCCTCTGTCAACCCTTTTGTTATTCAGAAGGGCGTTGATGCCATAGCCGGATCTGTCAAATCTTGTACCAGGTTGCGTAACGGCACCTTATTACTAGAAACTGAGAATGCCTTTCAGGCACAAAAACTGCTTCGGGCCACCCTCCTGTACACGTTCCCTGTCCGGGTGGAGGCCCACCGAACTTTGAATTCGTCTCGTGGTGTAGTGTATACTAGCTCCCTCGACGGATTGACTGACGAGGAGCTTCAATCTTTCCTCGCTGAGCAGGGCGTGACGGCTGTCCATCGGGTCATGAAAAAGGTCAACAACGACCTTGTACCGACCCGGACACTCTTCTTGACCTTCGATAGTGTTAAGCTGCCATCGCGCATCAAGGCGGGCTACGAGGTTATTTCTGTTCGCCCCTATGTCCCGACACCTACGCGCTGCTACCAGTGTCAGCGTTTCAATCACACTCGACAGTCTTGTTCCAATGCGGCTAAATGTGTCACTTGTGGCAGGGATGCCCATGAGGGTGACTGTCCACCTCCGTCTCCTCATTGTGTGAACTGTCAGGGTGACCATGCCGCATCCTCCCGCGACTGTCCTGTCTATAAGGACGAACGTTGCATCCAAGAAATTCGTGTCAAAGAGAAAGTATCAACCTCGGCTGCTCGCAAGCTATTGGCTAGTAGGAAGCCCACGCTGCTCCCAGCGGGGAAATATAGTACTGTCCTCGCCTCTCCTCGGACTACCCGGGAGGTCGCAACCCAGACATGCGATCTGACCTTCAGCACCACGGTCGTCCGTTCGGCCAGTGCTAAGATCGCGCGGTCGACGTCTCCTCTTCCTCCCATCACACCACAGACACCAGCCACTTCCTCAGCTTCTGCTAAGTCGAAGACACCGAAGTCAGATGCACGGTCCTTCAAGAAGGAACCATCCCGTGCGGACTTCCTCC
The DNA here is from genome assembly GCF_023864275.1 of Schistocerca cancellata. Classification (NCBI taxonomy): domain Eukaryota; kingdom Metazoa; phylum Arthropoda; class Insecta; order Orthoptera; family Acrididae; genus Schistocerca; species Schistocerca cancellata. Next base: position 125,669,213 of record NC_064629.1, on the reverse strand, counting down.
GTCCCTCGACCTCCCAGCCTTCGACCGATACTTCCACCAAACGTCCTTCCAAAAAGGCGCATAGGAAGCACAGTTCTCCTTCCCCGCCACGGCGCATCTCTTCTCCTGCGCCACCCAGCGGTTGCCGCCCCAGGCCGTCATCCGTTTCGCCTGGCCGCACCGCCGGTAGCCGTACATCTGGCCGTTCACCGGCGGAGGAAGCTCCCCCTCCCGGCCATCCTCCCGAGATGGCCGATGACCCTATAGACCCCATGGACGATGACTGTCCGCCTACTGATAGCGGCGGCAGTGCTCGCTCGAAGCCAGGCCCTAAGCGGCCTTCGAGGTGACCCCTTCTCTCATCTTCCTTTTCTTACGATGACACTTATTCACTGGAATATTCGCAGCATTCGCTCCAACCGAGAGGACTTGAAGTTGCTGCTCCGCTTGCATCGTCCGCTCGTCGTAGCCCTCCAGGAAACGAAGCTACGCCCATGCGATCACATTGCCTTGGCACACTACACCTCTGTGCGTTTTGACCTACCCCCTATGGTAGGTATCCCAGCTCATGGAGGGGTTATGTTGCTGGTCCGGGATGATATTTACTACGATCCCATCACGTTGCACACCGGCCTGCAGGCAGTTGCCATCCGCATTACTCTCCCCACTTTTACGTTTTCCTTTTGTACCGTTTACACTCCATCGTCATCTGCCGTTACCAGGGCAGACATGATGCAACTTATTGCTCAGCTACCTGCACCGTTTTTGTTAACTGGAGACTTCAATGCCCACCATCCCCTTTGGGGTTCTCCAGCCTCCTGCCCGAGGGGCTCCTTGTTAGCAGACCTTTTCAACCAGCTCAATCTTGTCTGCCTTAATACTGGCGCCCCTACTTTTCTTTCGGACACATCTCATACCTATTCCCATTTAGACCTCTCTATATGTACTCCCCAACTTGCACGCCGGTTTGAGTGGTATGCACTTGCTGATACATATTCGAGCGACCACTTCCCGTGTGTTATCCATCTCCTGCAGCATACTCCCTCTCCGTGCTCCTCTAGTTGGACCATCTCCAAGGCAGACTGGGGGCTCTTTTCTTCCAGGGCGACCTTTCAGGATCAAACCTTCACAAGCTGCGATCGTCAAGTCGCACACCTCACGGAAGTCATTATCGCTGCTGCTGAATATTCCATCCCTCACCCTACTTCATCTCCACGTCGCGTACCGGTCCCCTGGTGGACCGCAGCATGTAGAGACGCTTTACGTGCTCGTCGACGTGCTTTACGCACCTTCAAACGCCACCCTACAGTGGCGAATTGTATTAATTATAAACGATTACGTGCTCAGTGTCGTCGTATTATTAACGAAAGCAAGAAAGCCAGCTGGGCTGCTTTCACAAGCACCTTCAACAGTTTTACTCCTTCTTCTGTTGTCTGGGGTAGCCTGCGCCGGCTATCTGGCACTAAGGTCCACTCCCCAGTTTCTGGCTTGAAGGTCGCGAATGAAGTCCTTGTGGCCCCTGAGGCTGTCTCCAATGCCTTCGGCCGCTTTTTCGCCGAGGTTTCGAGCTCCGCTCATTACCACCCTGCCTTCCTCCCCCGCAAACAGGCAGAGGAGGCTAGGCCACCTGACTTTTGCTCCTCGAATTGTGAAAGTTATAATGCCCCATTCACCATGCGGGAACTCGAAACCGCACTTGGCCGATCACGGTCCTCCGCTCCAGGGCCTGATTCTATTCATATTCAGATGCTGAAGAACCTTTCTCCTGCGGGTAAAGGTTTTCTTCTTCGTACATACAATCGCATCTGGATTGAGGGACATGTTCCCGCATGCTGGCGCGAGTCTATTGTTGTCCCGATTCCTAAGCCGGGGAAGGACAAGCACTTGCCTTCCAGTTATCGACCTATCTCACTTACCAGCTGTGTCTGTAAAGTGATGGAGCGAATGGTTAACTCTCGATTGGTTTGGCTGCTTGAGTCTCGACGCCTACTTACAAATGTACAATGTGGATTTCGTAGGCGCCGCTCTGCTGTTGACCATCTGGTTACCTTGTCGACCTTCATTATGAATAACTTCTTGCGGAAGCGCCCGACCGCGGCTGTGTTCTTTGATTTGGAGAAGGCTTACGACACCTGTTGGAGGGCGGGCATTCTCCGCACCATGCATACATGGGGCCTTCGCGGTCGCCTCCCTCTTTTTATTCGTTCCTTTTTAATGGATCGACAGTTCAGGGTACGTGTGGGTTCTGTCCTGTCCGACACATTTCGCCAGGAGAATGGGGTGCCACAGGGCTCAGTTTTGAGCGTCGCTCTGTTCGCCATCGCGATCAATCCAATAATGGATTGCCTCCCAGCTGATGTATCAGGCTCCCTTTTTGTGGACGATTTTACCATCTATTGCAGCGCGCAGCGTACACGTGTCCTGGAGCGCTGTCTTCAGCGTTCTCTTGACCGTCTTTACTCCTGGAGTGTCGCCAATGGCTTCCGTTTTTCTGCCGAGAAGACGGTCTGTATTAACTTCTGGCGCTACAAAGAGTTTCTCCCACCGTCCTTACGACTTGGTCCCGTTGCTCTCCCAATCGTGGAGACAACCAAATTTTTAGGCCTTACCTTTGACAGGAAACTTAGCTGGTCTCCACATGTGTCATATTTGGCCGCCCGTTGTACCCGTTCTTTAAATGTCCTCCGTGTTCTCAGTGGTATGTCGTGGGGAGCGGATCGAACCGTCCTACTTCGTCTATATCGGTCGATCGTCCGCTCCAAGCTGGATTATGGGAGCTTCGTATACTCCTCTGCACGGCCATCCATCTTACGCCGCCTCAACTCCATACAACATCGGGGTTTACGACTTGCGATCGGAGCATTTTATACCAGTCCCGTAGAGAGTCTTCATGCTGACGCTGGCGAATTGCCGCTCACTTACCGGCGCGATATACTGCTTTGTCGGTATGCCTGTCGGCTACTGTCAATGCCCGACCATCCGTCTTATCGTTCCTTTTTTGACGACTCTCTCGACCGTCAATACGGGTTGTATGTCTCTGCCCTGCTACCCCCTGGAGTTCGCTTTCGTCGCCTCCTTCAACACCTTCATTTTTCACTCCCTGCAACCTTTCGAGTGGGCGAGAGCCGCACGCCACCTTGGCTCCAGGCTCAGGTCCGCGTTCACCTTGACCTCAGCTCGCTCCCAAAAGAGGTCACCCCCAGTTCGGTCTACCACTCCCGTTTTTTGGAACTTCGTTCGAAGTTCATCACCATGACTTTCATTTATACAGATGGCTCTAAGACCAATGACGGGGTTGGGTGTTCCTTTATAGTCGGGGCACAAAGTTTCCAATACCGGCTCCATGACCATTGTTCGGTCTTCACAGCTGAGCTCTTTGCCCTCTACCAGGCTGTTCTTTACATCTGCCGCCACCGACATTCTGCTTATGTCATCTGCTCAGATTCCCTGAGCGCCATCCAGAGCCTCAGTGATCCGTACCCGGTTCACCCTTTCGTACACCGGATCCAACGCTCTCTTCAGCGGCTGGTGGACGTCGGTCTGCCGGTTAGCTTTATGTGGGTTCCCGGCCATGTCGGTATCCCTGGGAACGAAGCTGCAGATGCCGCGGCCAAGGCTGCGGTCCTCCAGCCTCGGACAGCTTCTTGTTGTGTCCCTTCGTCCGATCTTAGCAGGGTCATTTGTCGGCGCGTTGTGTCGCTGTGGCATGCCGATTGGGCTGCACTTACCGACAACAAGCTTCGGGCCTTAAAACCTCTTCCCGTGGCTTGGACGTCCTCCTCACGCCCTTCTCGGCGGGAGGAGGTCGTTTTAGCAAGGTTAAGGATTGGACACTGCCGGTTCAGCCATCGCCATCTGCTGACGGCTGCGCCGGCGCCGTTCTGCCCATGTGGGCACTTGCTGACGGTTAGACACATTTTAATGTCCTGTCCCGATCTTACCCAACTGCGCCTCGATCTTAACCTGCCTATTACTTTCGATGCCGTTTTAGCGGATGACCCACGAGCAGCTGCTCGTGTTCTTTGTTTTATCAATTTGACACACCTTGCTAAGGACATTTGATGAAGTTTTTTAATCCTATGCCTGTCAGTCTGTCTTTTCTTGTGTTTTTCCTTTTAGTTGTTGTTGTCAACTTGTGGCTCGCGGTGCATTTTTAGAGTAGTCAGGGCGCTAATGACCATTGAAGTTGTGCGCCCTAAAACCACAAAAAAAAAAAAAAAAAAAAATTATCCTGCGGCACATGTTTTTTCAGTGAAAAATGAGAATAATTCACAAATAATATCGTACCATGCCCTATCTTCCGCATTCCTATCGTTCAGTACTTTGGTCGTTGCATTCCAGATACACCGTGAGTGTAAAATGAGTTCGCACACAGGTATTTCGACGCAGGTTCTTAAGCTAACAACTTACAGTACAGCATATACACTGACGAGCCAAAACATTATGACGAACTTTTTAATATTTTTTTGGTCCACCTTTGGAACGCAGTTCAGCAGCGACACTGGGTGACATGGATTCGACATGTCTTTAGTAGGTTCCGGAGGTATGTCAATGCACAGGTCATGCAGTTCCTGTGAATCTCGGGTTAGTGGTTTGTCGGTGCGGAGTTGACTCCCGATAGCATCCCAGATTTCTTCTTTTGGGTTCACACCAGGCGAATTTGATAGCCAAGACATCAGCCTGAGGTCACTGTCATGCTCCCCAAATCACTGTAGCATGATTCTGGCATTGTGACATTGACAGTTATTCTGCTGGAAGGCCGGCCAGAGTGACCGAGCGGCTCTAGGCGCGCGGTCGCAAGTTCGAATCCTGCCTTGGGCATGTATGTGTGTGATGTCCTTCGGTTAGTAAGTTTAAGTAGTTCTGAGTTCTACGGGACTGATGACATCAGAGGTTAAGTCCCATAGTGCTCAGAGCCATTTGAATCTGCTGGAAGATGCCATCGCCACCGTGGAAGACCCGTTAAGGACGCAGGTAACTGCAGTAATGTTCGTGTAGTCCACAGCTGTCACGATGCCTTCGATTACTATCACAGGTCTCATGGAAGCCCATTGTAAGTGCCCTTCCTAGTGTTACTCTGCTCCCAAAGGCCTGCAACCGTGGCGCGGCACATGTATCGAATATCCTTCCGCCTGGATGACGGCGGATCTGAACAGGATCATCGACCTGGTGTTAACAAGAAATGTGATTTTTCTAACCAAGCGACACTTTTCATAGCTTAACAGTTCAGCCTCGATGATCCCTTGTGTACTGCAATCGCCGGCCGAAGTGGCCGTGCGGTTAAAGGCGCTGCAGTCTGGAACCGCAAGACCGCTACGGTCGCAGGTTCGAATCCTGCCTCGGGCATGGATGTTTGTGATGTCCTTAGGTTAGTTAGGTTTAACTAGTTCTAAGTTCTAGGGGACTAATGACCTCAGCAGTTGAGTCCCATAGTGCTCAGAGCCATTTGAACCATTTTTTTGTACTGCAATCGTTATTGGCTTTATAGCTGTGTCAACATGACAAAAACATAGGTCGTCTGCTGCGGTCATCCGTTCAACAGTGTACCCTGAACGTTGTGCTCCAAAACACTTACGCCTGCACCGGAATTGTAAGATGTCAAAACTCCCATAGATCGCTGCCTGTCCTACTTTATAGAGCGGGCAAATCTACGAGCCGTACATTCTGTGAAGAGGCGTGGAAGTCCGTCACCTTGTCGGCTCCTTGGCGTTTCACCGTCCTTCAAATACTTTTCATAGCTGCTAACGACAGTAGCGCGCGAATACCCGACCAGCTTCTCAGTTTTTGAGATATTCGTCCCCAGGCGCCGTGAACAATCTGAACTTTTTCAAATTCCTTTACATTAGCTGATTTCCCCTTCTGCAGCCCATACCATCGCTAGAATGATTGCCCACTTCTCCCTTCTCCGCTTATATATGCCACCAGGCGGTATTCAATCTTGCGGTGAGCAGTGGTCATAATGTTTTGGCTGATCAGTGTAGACACTGTAGTATATGTTATAGGTGTGAAGGATGACAAAATTAACCTTAGAATTCAGATTGCAAATGAAACGATTAAACAGTCGTACATTTCGAAACGCAGCAAGAATTCGGACACTTGGCAGAAAGTATTAGAAAGTTCTGACTTCAGTGGTTCTGGTAACCATTTATCGTGCTTGTGAGAGATCAGGGTACCTGTGAGTGCCATGAAGACAGTTTGACGTTGAAGGCTGTGCGGGGGATCAGTACATCTTAATAACTAGTATAGATCCTATGAACTAACAATACAAATTGTCGCAAGCTATCCCAAGAAGCAGATCGGTGCCAATGGGTCCATGGTACGCGAAACTGATTTATTCCCCACGTCAGCAGGAGAACAAAAAATCAGGACTCCAAAAGTAGCCACTGAACCCAAAAGAGGAATAAATTTATCATTAGAAAGATATCATGGGCGAGTATCTAGAAAGAAGGCAATAGTTATTGAAGTAAATCGGAAGAAGAGCCATCATTCACCACTAAACACCGAAACTACGCTGAGACTTGTTGAATAAGGGTTTTGTTTGCGAGGGAAGTAAGTATTAACATTTTTTGAATCTGGCGAGAAGCACAGTGTCTTGGCACAAGAATAAAACACAGCAATATAATTTCGATTAGAGTCGGAAATCTTTGTCACTGAAGGAACAATGATCAACATGCATCTAAGTGGTAAAAAATGTATTCAGAAAACAGTTCCCCTGTAAGACAACGATCTTAAACATATTAGCCCGAATACTAAGATGCTGTTCCCGTACAATGCTTCAAAACAACTGGAGACACTTTGATGTCCGACTGAAAATTCCTGAATTGTCATAGAATCCACACATTATAAGCTTCCATATGAAAAATAAAAGAGAAGTATTTAACCCGATAGTCCGTAAATAGCTTTTACGAAGAGGATCTCATTTGCAGGAGGAATAGGAAACTGTATACGATGACGGTAAATTTGATAAGATGCAAGCCCCCCCTTTTTTTTTTTTTATATCTACCAAGTGATTTGCCTAATTCTTACCTTACGTTGAATATTCAATCCCCCCCCCCACTCCCCGTTCTCTACGTTCTGACTTGGTAATTTATCCCGCCAACGCCCGAATGCTATAGTGACCTAACACTGTTAAGTTCCCAGATAGTTTTGATTTGAGCACAATTTAGGTATACGAACTAGAAAAAGTCTAGATACCAAAATCACACACGTTTTATTGTATTAGACATATATTTCTTTTTTTTCTGTTCTTCGCATAGAAAGTAAGTACTGTAGCGTGTATAATCTGCTGTTTAGATTCTTGTCAGCATAGTGAATTGAGTCTTGAACAAATTCCAGTCTGATTATCTGTCAACTTCCCTAAGACTGAAGTGTCAATAATGTCCCCAGATCCTGGAGTCCGTGTTCTGGCCCTTAACCACCGAACCTAGCGAGAGAAGTTATTTTTTACAAGTATGAAGTTAAAATTCTACATCATGCGTAAAATTGTAGATAAATTCGGTGTCATATTGAACTGTACTGCTATTAAGCTGCAGTAATTTATTTTAAAAAGATTGAATAAGATGTCGAGGGAGGTAACTTTTACAGGCAATATTGCGGCGTACCAGGGAGATCATATCACACATCACATTTTTGCCTCTCAGTTATTTGGGACTGTCGGAGATATGAGACAAACAGCGGCGACTATGGTACTCCAGGCACTTACTGCTTCATTGTAAACATCCCGGCAACTTGTTCCTTTTCAGCTACTTTTCGTATTTTTCTGGATGGTCTACAGACGGAGCTGCTGCACATGGCGCGATGAACACTGCTGTCACTCTTATAATAATAGCACATTCCAGCGCTATCTTCCTTTGGTTTTAAGCTAGGTAATTCATCTTTATTGACGCTGCCGTCCGCAAAACAGTAAATCTTCACGAGGAGACAAAGCCTCATGACGTTTTTACAGTTCGTCTGTCACGTAACTTATAACGTAGCAAGTGAAAACTGTTGTCAGAATTGTAAACATCCTACAGCGCATTTCCAATGTGGTACAAGGCTTTTTAGGCGGAACAACAACACTATTTGTACTGTAATGTGTATATGTGAGCTTCTATTGACCAAGTATTCTGTCCTTCATTCTGACAATTGTTTTTTAATATATGTATAATTTGGTGATAGAAAGAGTAATGTGAGCCACGAGTACAGAAGAGTTCATAACACAATGCACATAATAATTTGACCTAGACTGCATTAATTTTCACAGCAACAGATATAGAAGAATTAATATTCTCTAGCCGGATGGAGTGAATTGTATAACTGAGGGAACGCGGCATGGCCTGTATCAGTTTGTGGCTGACCGCAACACATTGTTTTAAAATGATTGCATCTGTCATGGTCTTTGTGTACAGTCGGAAGGAAGACTCAGGATTCTGGTATAACGCCCCGTCAACGACGAGATGAGTAGAGATTGAGCACAAGCCTGCATTAAGGGAAGAAATTTATCCGTGTCCTTTTCGATGACACCTCCCCAACATTTGCTCCTTGCGAGGTAAAGAAATCGTAGGAGACTTTAATCTGGATTTAGTATTGAACTGTCGTCCGTTCGAATTGGAGTCCAGTATTTTGATTACAGTCAATTATGAAGTGTTGTGACATTTACATTAAATATTATACTAGGAATCACTTAAGTTTCCCATCAGGAACAACCATAGATGCACACCACTGGTAAATGGAGCCGTACGAAGATATACGGCATTCAGCTTTTGAAACATGGACGTAGAAACAAACATCTTGTGTTTAAGTTTGATAAAGAATTTTGTGCATATTGTGGGTGATTGCGAATAAGTAGAAAATTTGTATATTAAAAATTGCAATCCAGCAAGAAAAGAGATTTTTCCATAGCAACAACTTAAAGAAATTTTAGTTTCGAAAGCTGAAGTAAGCGACGCATTTGTAGAAGCTCGAACTACAGTAAACCTCTCGAAAAAAGCATAGCTTGATTCTAGCTCATGTGCAGCTAGAGGAGATGGCAAAGCACAGCATACAAAGGGAAGATATCTAGAGTCCCGGACGAAAGGCACAACAGCGTTTTCACTTGAAACAAATGCTGCTAATCTATTCACATCTTCGAAGTATACCTAGACTGGAATGTAATACAGTTAAAATAAAGTTTACGCTCTCGTGAAGACTAGTAGTTCTCGGTTAGCGTATAACGCGTACTGCGTTATTTGGATTCACTTTCAGGTTTTCCAACGTATGTCAGCTATCACATTGAAAGCAGTGAGACTATTTATGCATGTAACGATTTTTTTTAACGGTAGTGTTATTGATCTTCACTAGATATACAGAAATAAGGAACCAATTTTTTCGAAAATGCGTTACATTAAAACGAGGGCTGCAGTTTTTCCGCCATACCTGGTTTCCTCGTTCAGCTGCACTGAAGACTAGGCATAGTCACTTCTTGATCTACATTGCTACGGCCGCGCGGTCTCAGGCGCCTTGTCATGGTTCGTGCGGCTTCCGCCGTCGGAGGTTTGGTCCTCTTTAGGCGAGCGCGTGTGTCCTTAGCGTAAGTGAAGTTAGTTTAAGTGCATAGGATCTTACCACAAATTTCCAAAATTTTTTACACTGCGACTGAGCTATGATGAAAGTTTCTAAACCTTCATTTAGATCAAACCACCGTTAACGTGAGAATTTTAATCAACTCGGACGTCCATACAAATTGATACGAACGTTGAACCAGTTGTATCGCTACTTTGATGTGCATGTTGATCACGCCAGTCTTTTTTACGATACTTTTCGGAATATCAAAGTAGAAAATTCATTCCAGTTATGGTCGGTTTTTTTCCCTGTGTTTCAGTAACGTGGTTCTGTTACATAGGCTCTGAGCACTATGGGACTCAACAGCTATGGTCATCAGTCCCCTAGAACTTAGAACTACTTAAATCTAACTAACCTAAGGACATCACACAACACCCAGTCATCACGAGGCAGAGAAAATCCCTGACCCCGCCGGGAATCGAACCCGGACGTGGGAAGCGTTCTGTTGCATACTAAGATTATAATTTCACTAAAGAAAGACGCAGTAACTTGAGCACCGATGACCTTGTCGTTGACGGAATGTTTCTCCAGTACTAAGGAGCCGTAACTCAGAATCAGATTTCAGATCACTATCTATCGCGTTAGTATTAACCGAGAATTATAAATTTGGAATGCTCGATCATATCTTTGCTCTGCCTACATCCATTCGACTGCAATGTTAGTTTCTCAGCGATCATTCTCACGCCTCCAGTCAGTGAGACGTGGACTTAAAATGGAAAAATCGTTGTAAAAAGGCTGTCAGTTGCGTGACGATGATTGGCTATATAAGAAAACAACTGGATCAGAGAACATACTGGAGTCAGAGAGGTAATAATTATTCCACAGGTAATGGAAATGAGGTGGAGGAAGGCGGAATACGAATGAATAGTAGATGGACCGAGAACGTCCATGGAATGTTAAGTATGATGGTTTTTTTTTAATTATTTCATTCACTGAAGTGTACATAATCGCTGACGTATTCCAGCCTTTTGATATTCACTACTGGATAAAAGCCGCCCCTACTCTTTCCATATATAGGATCTTTAGGTATATTGGTACACATTCAAGCTGCTGCTGTGTGTTTTCCAGTGCCGTACTTAACACGTTGACTGCCGCAACGCTGTGTGCATAGCATGGCGGTAAAACATCCATCACTAAGCTCCTGGCAGTCAACGTGTTCGCACTAGAATGTTACCCGTGTACGAAAGGGTAGTATTCCCATCACAAGAGAAAGCGGTCCTCTCTGGTAAAATGTTTCAGTGGAGCGAAAAGAAGACTCCCTAGAAATTACACGATTGATTTTTGTCCGAATTTTCTTACCCAAATTAAAGGTGGAAAACTGACAAATGTATAAAACTGACCATCGTGGGACCTAGTTTTGCAAAAAGGGCTGAACTGGTCGAAAGTCATCAACGTATTCAAGGAAAAAAAAAGCTCAGTAATTTGAGGATAAAAAAATGTCATTCGAATTTTCGTAGCTAAACGAAGAGTGGGAAATGGGATATCGAACTGATCAGTGTGACGTCTAGTTTTGAGAAATAGGTGGGGAGGGGGGGGGGGCGGGGGAGTGAAGCTAATTAACCCGTGTCCGCCTGCATAGCCGAGTGGTCAACCCCACAAACCCTCTTGCGGGGGACCCTGCTTCGATTCCCGGTACTGCAAGGGATTTTTCCTTGGTGTGAGGACTGGATTAGGGTGCACTCAGCTTCGTAAAGCCAAATGAGGAGCTACCTGATTGCCTGATTGAGAGGCAGTAGCTCCTAGGTCGGAACGTCGACAACGGCTGGGAGTGCGTTGTGCTGATCCCATCCCATACCACACCGTATCCGATGATGATTGGCTGGGGATGATACGGCGGTCTTCAGGGCCTGATCATGGGGTTTCCATTTTTCCAAATAACGCATGACCGCCGCGAGGCCGCAGGCTGACACAGCAGAGATTCACGCCTGACACTGTGTGGTCCCCAGCGGCCACACGCTTCACTCTGTATCTTACGGTGGTGTGCCAAAAAAAAAAAAAAAAAAAAAAAAAAAAAAAAAAAAAAAAAAAAAAAAAAAAGTTCACAATGTTGAAGACGGCGTTGTACCCGATTTCCTGTACGCCGGCGTCAACTCAGTCAAGAAAAACAAAGTAATGCGTATTTCTGTATTAAACAGTGGAGAGTGTGGGCGCCGGCAGGCACACGGCGTCAGGCACGAACACCCGCAAAGTGCGCCGGGGGCCCCGTATTAAGAAAAACTTAGTGATTTGAGGAAAGTTTGAAATATTTCACGAACAGCTGCTGCTAGCTATGTAAATGAAGTGTCAAAAAAAAAAAAAAAAAGGCTAGCAATTTTGCGCATAAAAAGATACATTGATGTGATATTTGACCGTCAAAAAACTTCAAATAAGAAAAGATAAGAGAAAACCTTCAAATATTTTGTGAAATGAATTGCCTCAAAGTAAGAAATAAAACGGATTAAAGAACCATTTGACGCGCCTTTGAATGATGTTCGAAATCATGTACAACAAAAAAGGTACGTATTGATAATTTAAAGTTCAATGTGTAACTTATAATTTTAAAGAGTGCTAGAGGATACCTGTCTGTGGGGATTATGTAGACCGTTCAGTCTTCTATTGTGTGACGTTGACATATTTCTGTAATCTACTCCCGAAGGTGTAAAAAAAATTCCAAAAATTTTTTAAGTACGGAACACTTCAAATATCAGGAAAGAAAATGCATGTCTCCATTTGAAATACCGTCGACATCATTGTTCTCGTCCTCTCACTTTTCCCGATAAAAAATGTAAATTCACAATAGGCATCTCATTTGCTGTAGATGATTTCGAGTATCATTCAAAGGCGCGTCATGTTTCTCGAATATATTTTATTTCTTACGTTTAGACAAATCATTTCACAAAATATTTGACCGGTTTCTTTTTTTTCAATTTTTTTGTGGTGCACGTGTAATTAAATGGATAGGCAACTTTAAACCTTGAAGTATATGGTTCGACAGTTACACATATATTTTCTGCAAGAGCTGAATTAAAATCGACTTCGAACTTGTCGAATTAGCATGACACAGTAACACCAAAATTATACATGTGACATTTACATGTACATGACCACTGTGCTGTTCACACTTAGGTGCCTGCCGGAGGGTTCGTCGAACCTTTTTCTATTTCTCTACTGTTCCACTCTCTTAACAGCGCGTGGAAAAAATGAACACTTTAATGTTTCAGTACGATTTCCGATTTCTCTTATTTTTTAGCGATAATCATTTCTCTTTATGTTGGATGGCGACACTAAAATAATTTCACATTCAGAGGAGAAACTGGAGATTGAAATTTCACGAAAATATATCGCCACAACGAAACACACCTTTGTTTAAATGATTTCCATCCGAACTCGCTCATCATATCAGTGACCCCTTCTCCCCTTTTTGACGATAATATAAAACGAGCTGCCCTTCTTTGGACTTTTGCAATGCCCACCATCAATACTATCTGGTAAGGACCCCATACCGCACAGCAATACTCTGGGAGAGGAGGGATAGTTGTTAGTAATTGTAATTACAAGGTATGCAGTTGAATTGACGGCCTTCAAATTTTTGTGATTTATCGTGTAACTTAAGTTTAGCGGATTTCATTAGTGCCTGTTGGTTAGGTGCGGCTACTCACAGAAGTCCAGAATGGGTTGCAAAAATCGTATGGTAGCGAAACTTGGTAGATATTCTAATGCGGAACCGGTTACACTGCAATAATAATGGTTCCAACTTTGACCACTAGATGCAGATCTGGCGCTGTGACTGCAAGGAACATGTCTATAATAGAGATGTTTGTGTGTGATGAATTAGAAACTGGACGTGGGCAGAAAATGTCAAACAAGTGACAAAGGCATAATGTTTATTTCATCATTAACTGCCACTTATACAATTTGTTCAGTGTGAGCACCGGAGACGTCGACGAGGTGCTGCATTCGTAAAACGACGTGATCAACAGTTGCTCGCAGCAGTTCTGATGGAATCTGAGCAACGTTTTCCTGTATACTGGCCTGCAGATAGGTAGAGACTGAACATGTCCCTGTTAAAAGCGTTCTTTTCGATATCTTTAGGGCCAAAGGTCACATGGATTCATATCAAGTGATCTAGCAGACGATGCATCTGGAAAACCTCTGGAGATAACATGTTTGTGGAAGGTTGCATTAAGCAGATCTTTCACTGGGCGAGCGGCATGAGGTGGTGTTGCCCCATCTTGCATGTAAACAGTGCTTTCCACACAGTTACGCCCTTCTAAACAAGGACTCATGCTGTACAAGGAGGTCTCGATAACGTGCAGACGTCTCGCTATACCTGACGGACCGGACCCTCTGCGTATATTCTCTGCAAAAAAGAACGGACCGAGAATAAAGGTGCTTGTGAATCCACACCACACAATTACATACGGCGAGTGCAGTGGCTCTTCATACACAAAACAAGGTCTAACAGCACCCCAAATTTGTCTGTTCCGTGCATTCACTGCACCCTGTAGTTAAAATGTTCCTCGTCACTCAATAGAATATTGACTGTCCACGCCTCATCAACTTTGATCCGTGCCAGAAACCGAAGGGCAAATTCAGAACGTTGTTGCGGATCACGAAGTTTCAGTTGCTACACCATCTGGATCCTGTACGGGTACTAGTGCGAAATAGACCGCAAAACTTTCCGTACTCTTGACCATGGGATGGACAGTTCTCGTGACATTGCACGGCACCCATACATTGGGGGGGGGGGGGGGATGCTAAACATGGGTTATGGAGTGTTTTTGATATTTCCGAAGAGGAGAGGCAACTTGTAAGTAGCCATAAAAGTTGCAGTTCCGACTATGTTATCAATTTTTTTTGGAAAGAGAAACTCCTGACCACACTGCATATTGTCCTTTCCCCGAGAGCTAGGGGGGGGGGGGGGGGGGAGGCAGCGGCCTTGCCGCAGTGGTAACTCCGGTTCCCGTCAGATCACCGAAGTTAAGCGCTGTCGGACTGGGCTAACTCTTGGGTGGGTGACCATCTGGTCTGCCGAGCGGGGTGCGCTCAGCCCTTGTGAGGCAAACTGAGGAGCTACTTGATTGAGAAGTAGCGGCTCCGGTCTCGTAAACTGACATACTGTCGGGAGAGCGGTGTGCTGATCACATGCCCTGCATATCCGCATCCAGTCAAGCCTGTGGGCTGAGGATGACTTTTGGGAGCTGGGGGGGGGGGGGGGGGCGGGCGGGGCTGCGGCCTTCGCTCGCTTCCGGATATTCGCGCACTTGAGCAGTAGCACTAGCACTAGCCGGAGCACGGTCAGTTATAGCAACAGAAACTTCCACCAGGCTGGACGCCTCCTCTTCCAAGAGATAGACCAAGCTCACACGTGTTTTCGAACTTCATTATAATCATCATTAAACAGTTAAATGACTTCAGGCCTCTCCTCAGACCTTTCACTTGGTGCAGCACTCTTCGCTAACAGTGCACGGACTCTCTTGTCGATAGCCATATTTTTCACTTATGTTATGGCTCGCTAAATGACACAACGTGGGTGTCAACCGCCATACAGTGTACAGTGCCAGATTTGCACCTGATGGCCGAAACTGGAACTTTTTTTTTCCAGCAAAAATCGGTTCTGCATTAACGCATTAGCATATTGACGAAGTCATACGATAATTACAGCCCATACTGGACCTCCGTGAGTTGGTGCACTGTAATTATAACCAGCCAGTAAGTATGTGGATGACCTCACACTTTTCCTTATTTAGAGACAGTTGCCCATTGTCGCACAATATAGATATTTTGTCTAGATCAGTTTGCAATTTGTTTTAATCATCTGATGACTTTACTAGACGGTAAATGGCAACATAATTTGCAAATAATCTTATAGGACTTCTCAGATTATCCTCTAAACCTTTTATATGCATTACCCGCAGCTCGTGGTCGTGCGGTAGCGTTCTCGCTTCCCACGCCCGGGTTCGATTCCCGGCGGGGTGAGGGATTTTCTCTGCCTTGTGATGACTGGGTGTTGTGTGATATCCTTAGGTTAGTTAGGTTTAAGTAGTTCTAAGTTCTAGGGGACTGATGACCATAGATGTTAAGTCTCATAGTGCTCAGAGCCATTTTTTTATATGCATTAGGAAATGCTGAGGACCTATAACATTTTTTTGTGGAATGCCAGATATCATTTCAATTTTACTCGATGATTTTCCGTCGATTGCTACGTACTGTGATCTTCCTGACAGGAAACCACGAATCCAGTGGCACTCCATACGCACGCAATTTGATTAGAAGTCTCTTGTGAGGAACGGCATGGACTTCAGCTTTCCTATTAGAACCACGGATATCGGACATTGTCCTATTCAGGTTTCTATAGAGGAGGAAAATATCAGAGGAAAAATACGTTGATGGGTAGTATTAGAGATAGCAATGAAGAATACATTTACTAAAAAAATAAATTGAATTGTGTGTGTTAGTGAGCTCTTTTAGTGATATGAAGTGTATGACGTTTATGTTTCACAAATCAGAGGCACTGTGTAGAGAATCGATACAACTGCCTCTGGGCGGTGTGGCTTCAATCAGATCGGTCTAAGCTCGTGTGTTGTATTCTCGCTGACTACAGATGATGTAACTTTGCTGCTCCCCTTGGGCCTTAATTTCCTCATTCGGCCCACAAATCAACAAAAGCAAAGCAAGAGAAATGGAACGTAATCGAATTAAATCAGGCAATGCTGATAGAGTTAAATTAGGAAATAACACTTAAACTAGAAGAGTTTCGTTGTTTGGCAGTAAAATATCTGATACTGGGCGAAGTAGAGAGGATATAAAATGCAGAGTGACAACAGCAAAAAAAGTATTTCTGAAAGTAAATCTTTAAACATCGAATATGAATTTAAATGTTAGGAATTCTTTTCTGAAGGCATTTCTTTGGGGTGTATCATTGTACGGTAGTGAAAGGTGAACGACAAACAGTTCAGACAAGAAGATCATGTAAGTTTTTGAAATGTGGTGCTACAGAAGACTGTCCAATGTTAAATAAATAGATCGGATAAATAATTAGGAAGTACCGACTCGAATTGGAGAGAAAAGAAACTGGTACTGCAAAGTGACGAAAATAAAGAGTCCAATGGACAGGACACGTAGTTAATCTGCTAAGGGATAGAATTATGAGGGGTAAAAATTGTAGGAGGAGATCAAGGCGTGGATTGCAAAACACAGCATTTGAAAACTGAATTTGTAGTTATGGATAATTTCTACCACTTAAATTGTATTTTTTGTTATTTGTGATTGTAATTTATAAATCGCTCGCTCCCATACTCGACTTGTTCTGTGTGTAGTATTTAAGTAAGTAATGGATGAGCATAGACTAATAAATGATGATGATTAGTAAACAGGTTTTAATGTATGCAGATTTGAGCAGTTACGTCGAGATGAAGAGGCTTGGCAGGATATACTAGCATGGAGATCTGTATTAAACCAGTCTTTGGACTGAAGATCACAGCAACAATGTCTTCTTAGGGTTGTTGGAGTCTGCTTGAGCTATTTTCCATTGCTTTTAGTGCATCACGTTTTTGTATCTGGGCTTCCTGTATATATTATTTTTACAGTTTTCATTCATTTGTTGCATACAACTTTCTTGATTATATACTTAGCTAACTTGCGATCACGCCAATTTTTCAGTCTGCTTAAGTTCTACATGTACGTGTAACGACCACTCATCTGAGCTGTAACTGTTATGTGCTCGGCTGGAACGACAATCGAGACCTCACTTGGAGGTTCGATGAAACAGCCGCGCAAGCACGTGGGTTTTATGTCAAGAGAGACGGCCGATGGTATATTATTAGAATATAAACGACACATCGCTTATAATACATAAGTTATAACGGACGCATAATTTTATCACATCTCATTTTTCGCTGCAGTGGAACACTTAAAGACTTTTCACATCAGGTTGTCGTATGTCACGTAATACAATGAATAGGATACCTGAGTACTGACATACACTCCTGGAAATTGAAATAAGAACACCGTGAATTCATTGTCCCAGGAAGGGGAAACTTTATTGACACATTCCTGGGGTCACATACATCACATGATCACACTGACAAAACCACAGGCACATAGACACAGGCAACAGAGCATGCACAATGTCGGCACTAGTACAGTGTATATCCACCTTTCGCAGCAATGCAGGCTGCTATTCTCCCATGGAGACGATCGTAGAGATGCTGGATGTAGTCCTGTGGATCGGCTTGCCATGCCATTTCCACCTGGCGCCTCAGTTGGACCAGCGTTCGTGCTGGACGTGCAGACCGCGTGAGACGACGCTTCATCCAGTCCCAAACATGCTCAATTGGGGACAGATCCGGAGATCTTGCTGGCCAAGGTAGTTGACTTACATCTTCTAGAGCACGTTGGGTGGCACGGGATACATGCGGACGTGCATTGTCCTGTTGGAACAGCAAGTTCCCTTGCCGGTCTAGGAATGGTAGAACGATGGGTTCGATGACGGTTTGGATGTACCGTGCACTATTCAGTGTCCCCTCGACGATCACCAGTGGTGTACGGCCAGTGTAGGAGATCGATCCCCACACCATGATGCCGGGTGTTGGCCCTGTGTGCCTCGGTCGTATGCAGTCCTGATTGTGGCGCTCACCTGCACGGCGCCAAACACGCATACGACCATCATTGGCACCAAGGCAGAAGCGACTCTCATCGCTGAAGACGACACGTCTCCATTCGTCCCTCCATTCACGCCTGTCGCGACACCACTGGAGACGGGCTGCACGATGTTGGGGCGTGAGCGGAAGACGGCCTAACGGTGTGCGGGACCGTAGCCCAGCTTCATGGAGACGGTTGCGAATGGTCCTCGCCGATACCCCAGGAGCAACAGTGTCCCTAATTTGCTGGGAAGTGGCGGTGCGGTCCCCTACGGCACTGCGTAGGATCCTACGGTCTTGGCGTGCATCCGTGCGTCGCTGCGGTCCGGTCCCAGGTCGACGGGCACGTGCACCTTCCGCCGACCACTGGCGACAACATCGATGTACTGTGGAGACCTCACGCCCCACGTGTTGAGCAATTCGGCGGTACGTCCACCCGGCCTCCCGCATGCCCATTATACGCCCTCGCTCAAAGTCCGTCAACTGCACATACGGTTCACGTCCACGCTGTCGCGGCATGCTACCAGTGTTAAAGACTGCGATGGAGCTCCGTATGCCACGGCAAACTGGCTGACACTGACGGCGGCGGTGCACAAATGCTGCGCAGCTAGCGCCATTCGACGGCCAACACCGCGGTTCCTGGTGTGTCCGCTGTGCCGTGCGTGTGATCATTGCTTGTACAGCCCTCTCGCAGTGTCCGGAGCAAGTATGGTGGGTCTGACACACCGGTGTCAATGTGTTCTTTTTTCCATTTCCAGGTGTGTACTTTTCCAATCGCGCCTGATCCTTGGTAATTCCAAGTAATCGGAATCCGGCAGGTCCAAACCACCCCCGCCGACTTGTTCTTGTGGCTGCGTTGAAGAATAACCACAGCCCTATCAAAAAGTTGGTGCTGTATGTACGATCATAGAAACGCGTTGGTCATGCTGATCATTTCATTCACACGTTCCAGGATATTGACCGTAAACCTCTACTCTATACGGCGGGAGGCAGTTGGTACACCGTGTAACAGAATCATCCCCCCCCCCCTTTCCCCACCGTCTCTTGCTCGTTCCTTTAATTTAGTGGATGGAGTGAGAAAAAGGTTCTCCAAATTCATCTACGAAGGAAGTCATAAGGTTTTAATTATCAGCAAGGAAAAAATAAGTTACGTAGTTCATATTTATTTGGCTGCAGATACAGTTACGTCAGCTACGTGTATACTTTTCAAACCACTGTGAAGTGGATGGCAGAGGGTATGTCCTATTGTACCAGTTATTAGGGTTTTTTGCCGTTCCATTCACGTATGGCGCACGAGAAGATTGGCTGTTTAAATGCCTCTGTGCGAGCTGTAATTAATGTAATCTTGTCCTCATGGTCCCTATGGGAGTGATACGTAGGGGTTGTATTATATTCCTATAGTCATCGTTTAAAGGCGGTTCTTCAAACTTTATAAGTAGATTTTCGCGGGATAGTTACGTCTATCCTCAAGTTTCTGCCAGTTTAGTTCTGTCAGCATCTCTGTGCCACTCTCCCGCAGGTCAAACAAACCTGTGGATCATTCCTGCTGCCCTTCTCTGTCCCCCCCCCCCCCCCCCCCCCCCCAGCGGATCCGGGAGTAAGAATAGGCCGGAGGGCGCCTTACATGGTGCATCGTGTCCATCGTACATTAAGATCTTTAGCCCACTTTCTCGTCGTCGCATTTCAATCCCGCTCATTCTCCATCTCTTGGGCGAGGACACCTTCTTGGGTGACCGCAGAGAGAACGCCTCGCGCCGTCCGCCCTCAGGAGCTCAGTTTGTCAGCGCACCTGACGATGGCGACGTGTCTGATGGCCGAAATATTGTGCCCGTTGGACACTATGGACCGACAGTACACCCGTGGACTGTTCGAACTATTAATATCCGCGAACTTATTAATATACAGCACGAACAGCTATGGGCCCAACACACATCTCTGTGGACATCCGAAATTACATCTACATAATACTCCACAAGCTACATTTCCTTTCCTGTTACAGCTGCAAATTGAGCGATGGATAAACGACTGTCTGCATGCCTCCATGCGAGCCCTGCTTTCTCTTATCTTACGTTTGTGGTCCTTACCGCGAAATGAACGCTGGCGGCAGTAGGGTTGTACCCAGTCAGCTTCAAATCCCGATTCTCTAAATTATCTCGACAGCCTTCCTCGAAAAGAACGTCGCCTTCCTTCCAGGGATTCTCGTTTAAGTTCCTGAAGCACGTACGTAATAAGTGCGTGTTGATCGAACCAACCTGTAACAAATCTAGCAGCCCGTCTCGGAATTGTTTCGGAGTCTTCCTTTAAACCGACTTGGTGAGGATTCCAAACACTCGAGAAGTACTCAAGAATTAGTCTCCCTAGTGTTCTACAATATCACGGTCTCCTAAAACTCTCCCAATAAACCAAATTCGACCATTCGCCTTTTCCGCTATAACTCTTACTTGCTCGTTCCATTTCATATACCTTTGTAATGTTACGCCTCGATGTTTAATCGAAGAGACTGTCCTCGTGTCAAGCAGCACACCAAAAATGCTGTATTCGTACATTTACAGGATCTTTTCCCTACTCATCTGTACTAACTTCCCTTTTCCTACATTTACAGCAAGCTGCAATTCATCTCACCAAATGTAAATTGTAAGCCATCATGTATCCTTATACAGTCAATAAACGACGACACTTTCCTGCACGGTTCAGGGTCATCAGCAAACAGTTGTAGATTGCTGCTCACCCTATCCCTCAGGTCACTTATGCATATAGAGAACAGTAGTAGTCCTACCACACTTCTCTGGGGCATTCCTGACTATAGTGGTAGAACAAACTGGGCAGGTATGCACTCAGGGGCAAACCTATTGTTCTCCTTTGATAGACAGGTACTTAACCTATTGTTCTGTTAAGTGCTTTTCCATGTCACCTCCATTTCCTTTTCATTGACAGGCACTTAACCTATTGTTCATGTCCGATACAGCCCTCGAAAAATTAAAACGGCCAAAATGTTAAAGATGCAAAAAAAAGAACGAAAGTATATCCTTCTGACATTAAGTTCTATAATCCTAGGAAGTAACGTATCATAGTATTCTTTTGTCTGAAGAGAGTTCCAATACAAATTTCAGAAAAAATATAATTTCGTAAAAACTTACGTCTCCGAAACTAACCGACCTTCCCCGGTAAGAGTAATCAGTTCGTTTGTAATGTTCTCCCATATAATAAATCCAGGAACGTTAAGCCATGTCATTACACTGGTCGTTAAAATCATCTGTTCGTACTATCCACTGTTCTGTGTAGGTGTTGAGGTACAGGGAATAGCCCAAGCGGAAAAAAACTGCACATGATTAAAGATTTGAAATCTCTAAACTGATCGAACGGAGTGGCAGCGATGAGGCAGTGTTCGCACTGGAAGGGAAGAGGTGGACTGTTTCGTGTATTGAGAGCAAAGGCAATATGAAATACTAAAGCATCATCTTTCCGGTGAACTGGCAGAAAGCAATGAGAAACAAGTACATCCTGTGCATACGGAACTAGGGTAGTTCCTGAATGCACTCGTCGGTTGGTTATGTTATGCATAAATGGCGGACTATCTTACTTAACTATTAATACAGACTAAAGCATCGAAACTCTCGCGGTTGTGCTGTACCCACAGCGGCCGTGCTGCGTCGCGCAAAACTAAGAATAGAGGTTCGGCGCCGCCTGTGCGGATGACAAACTGGCCGCTCTGCGCAACAACGAACAAGTTCCGCGCAGCGTCGGTGCATCAAAGGAAATGGTTCGTTCGTGCGCGGCTTTGTTTGGTCGGCGTTCCTCATTGCCATTGTTTCGAGGCGCGCGCTCACACACACAAACACAAACACACACACACACACACACACACACACACACACACACTGGAACATTGCTGGTATACGAATACCTGCTTCATTCTGGACTGCACGGCGCCGTTTGCGTGGCGCAGAGCTGCTAGGTGCGGCGCGGCTTTTGCGTCTCGGGGTACTGTTGCTGCGGTCTCGAGCTCGACTTCTGCTGACCATCTTAGATTTCTCTCTGTAGGGAATGCCGGACCACGATCTGCTCAGTCTGATGAGGCTACATGAGAAACTGCTCGAGTAAATAACCACCAACACGGAAGTCGCTATAATGGCATCATATCGAAAGTGTTGCATCGGTACGAAACTCGCAAGTCATTTACTTATTTTTATTGACAAAAAAGACTTGATTGACAGAAAATGATCCTTAGGAAAACTTTCTTTATCCACATTTGCCCTATACACTGCTTGACAATTGCTAAAGAACAACTGACACTTGTTAAGGAACAGCTGCCAGTTGCTACCGACCATCCGACCGATAATAGTAAAATAAAATGTAAAGGGCGGGTCGTGTTAACTGCAGCAAAGCCTGTGCACGAACGTTCTGTATGCATTTGACAGTTCATGCGGTACGACGTTGGACGAAGGTTGTCGTGGAGTCTTTTAGTGCGACATTCTGTGTGGTATAAAATTGTTAAGGCTTTCGTGGCCACTTGTTGACAAACTGCCTATTGGCTTCTGTCTCGGGTTCTTCGGCCGAAGAACCCGAGACAGAAGCCAATAGGCAGTTTGTCATTCTGTGTGGTACCAGAACATGTTTGCAAGACATCATTTGAGTGCTCCCGATCGTGGAGGAGCAGTTGGACGGCGAAGCATCTCAGTGTCACCACTGTTGTCACAGTAATGGGTGTGTCCAAGTGTCGTCTCGCAACTGAAAAAGGCCACTGAAGGTGGAAATGTTATCCGAAAGTGTGCCGGTGGTCGTAGATAGAACACCATACTGCAGGAGGATAGATATTTAGCCCGAACGGCGAAAAGGAACAGACAACTCACTCCTAAGCAGATCGCTGCAAACATTGTGTGTCTCTGCCAAAACCATTTTTCGGCGATTGTTTCAGCCAGGTTTGTATGCTTCAAGGCCTGTTAAATGTGTACCACTTCAACCACGCCATCATTGAGAAAGAGTTTGTTGTTCTAGGGAGCAAAGTTGTTGGGGTCGGCAACAGTGTGGTCCACAGTGACCTGCGATGAATCCTGGTTCAGTGTAGCAAGTGGTTCTGGTCATCAGTATGGAGAGAGAGGGGTACACGTTACACACCATTGAATGTTCATGAACGTCATTGGTTTGGCCAGGCATGATGGTGTGGGCAGGCCGTATGTACAGCGGCTGAATACTGCTGCATATTGGGTGAGGTACTATTGCATTAAGGGGTGTGGAAGGGCCAGACTTTCTCTTATGGACGACAGTGTCAACCCACAGGGGACCGTTGAGGTGTTAGACACACTAAAAAGTGAAGATGTTGAACATATGGAATGTCTTGTGTACTGCTCAGACCTATACCCTATAGAACATACCGGAGATGCTCTTCAGATGTGTTTGTCAACAAACACTTGCTCTGCGAACCGCACATAAACTGAAAACCACCTTGAGAGAGGGACGGGAATATCCTCCGAGGGCTACTCGACAGTTGGGTAGCCACCGTGAGTAATAGGAGCAAAATGTGCATTTGTGCCCGAGGATGGCATATTCCTCTCTGAGAGTCTGTTGGCAGTATGACCTGTTTCAAACATAAATGTTATTTATGTCTGTTAACTTGCTTTCCCATGCAGTGAAATCTACCATTTCTTGTGATAAATATACCATTCCATCTCTATTATGTATGTACTGTGTTTCATGTTGTCCATCATTGCCTGTGATTATTGCTGTTCAGCAATGTCTCTATTCCTTAACAACTGTCATGCAGTGTATTTTGTTCAAGTTCCATCTGTTTCTGCTGGTTGTCATTTAAAGGGTTTTGTCTTCCTCTAAAATCCCACTGTGCTGTAATTATTGAAAAAGTGCGCTGTTGTACACCATCTTTTTCAGCAGGTGTTTCCACACAGCCTAAAATCATTTTCAGATCAACCATATATTCATACCAAGCATCAGTCACGAAATCATTGCATGAAAAACTTGAGCCTTCCTTATTTGTAGGTGCACTGAAAGTTAAAGAATATTTTGGCATTAAGATATTTTTCCTTTGGAACTCAAATGGGGACAAAACAGTGTGCTAACAAATGCACAGACTGGAAACTCAGTCTATATAATAGCTATTTCGTAAGTGAACAATAAAATAAAATATATGCATATTATAAACACCTCTAACATTTGCACCATATATGGCATCAGATAAGTACACTGCACAAAAAAGTAGACTACCAGGAGACATACTGCGAATGCTGTGTAACACTGCCTCTAGCAGTCATAATGCTCTCAATTCAGCAAAGAAGAGAGCTCACCAGTTCCTTCAGGTAAGCCATTTCCAGCAGAAGCCCCTCATTGTTTAGATCCTGTAGAGCTACCAAATTGCCGGGATGTTGATTACAGTATTTCACCCGCTGTTCCAAATAGTCTCAAACATTTTGAGTGAAATTAAGATTGGGTGATTTAATGGGTCTGTCAGTGTGCTATGCGGTGCACGAGTTTTCATCAAACAAGGAGGGCATGCATGTAGCTCCGTGAATACAGCTGGGAGTATGGGAGTGTCACAGGATACTCATTATGAATATATAGAAGAAAGGACAACTTGGTCATTTAGGATGTTGAAATAAACATTGTAGTTAATGTCTGGGGTTACCTGAATGAGTGGGCACAAGTCACAATATGAAAAATGTATACAGAAATTACGTAGTCAAGCACATCTGACCTGAACTATACCAAATTTCAGTGGAGAGACCAACTCCAGCTGCAATCGAGCATTAAAATAATTTGATGCTGAAAGTTGAAAGTTTGTGCCGGTCTGGGACTCAAACCCAGATCTCCTGCTTAATGCAAGCAGTTGCCTTAATCATCTTGGCCAAGTCCCACAGAAGAGACACCACACACGTATATAGCTTCTCTGTAGACACGGTTGCCTCGATAACTGTTGTATGGATGCAGAACAGCGTCTGAGCGTCTTGCAGGAATATAGGACTTGCTGCGAGCAGGTAGGTGAATGGACAGTGGACGCCACAAGCATACGACACACTGCAGGTTAAATGTCTTGCATATTTAAAAAGGTGCAACGTCTTGATTTGTGGGACTACACTACATGCCTCCAGTTAGCTACTGTTCACTTTCTGTGTTATTTGGTGCATTGAAGATTTACAGCTTTGTGTGCCATTCTGAGCAATGACCTTTGCAGGGTACCTGATCCAAATGTCCACTGCATGCTGTTCTCTTCATGACATATGCTCAGAAACCGGTTGAGATGGCTCTGCATTAACTGATGGCAGCAATTCTTGTTTCAGTAACAAGGCACAACACTTATCTCCGGCCCTTGTCTGCTAGGATCTTTTTACAATCACTCTGCCTATATTGTGTGACATAATTGTGGGTGGTACACCATTCCTTGTACAAGGGTGTACTGAAAAGCAATGCCTCAAAATGTTTTTATGTGAAAACTCTTAAAGCTTTTCATATTGTATATCTTGCAGTCCTCTGCTGCAAGAAGACTCCAAATTGTAACATGTAACATGACAGTGTGTAATGTAACTGCGTCATTGTGTCAGAAACAGCGTGCTGTAATCGATATTCGAATTCGATGAGTTTGTCCACACACAGAGTACCTTCTCTTTCAGCATGAGAATGCCAGAGCACACATGAGCACTGCGACATCTGCAACAATCCGACACCTTGGGTTCACTGTCATTGATCATCCTCCATAAAGACCCAACTTGACCCCATCTGAGTTTCATCTGTTTCTGAAACTTAAAGAACATTTTCAATGACTTCACTTTGATAGTGATGAAGCGATGTCTGTGGAGGTGAGGCTGTTGCTCAGTGAAGAAACTCGTACATCCTATGGTGGTGATATCAACAAACAGCTCTCTCATTGAGAGAAATGTGTTTGTCACTTGGGTGACTATGTTGAGAAATAAATATGTAGACATGAAGAATAAAGATGTAGGATGTTAATAACTTTTTTATTTAAAAAGCTTTAAGAGTTTTCACAATAGATACAATGGACAGTGCACACTGCAGCACCAACAACTGGAGCAAAACACTATGACTCATTTCTGTCATACTTTCATGCCTCCACATCTTACTGTGATGGTTCCATATGCAGACTGGCACATACACATCACTTCATTGCCATGAGCTACGCCAGCAGTAGAAGGTTACGTGACCATCTGGTTCCATTTTTACACCATCTACAGCACTCCATATAGTGAGCAGTGCAGTCTTAAAGGGTTTGGTTATGTTTTGACCGGTGAGCATATTTGCCATTTCTGTGCTATAAAAAGTTTATAGTATCCAGCCTCTGTGTGCATTTATACAGGGTGTTACAAAAAGGTACGGCCAAACTTTCGGGAAACATTCCTCACACACAAATAAAGAAAATATGTTATGTGGACATGTGTCCGGAAATGCTTACTTTCCATGTTAGAGCTCATTTTATTACTTCTCTTCAAATCAAATTAATCATGGAATGGAAACACACAGCAACAGAATGTACCAGCGTGACTTCAAACACTTTGTTACGGGAAATGTTCAAAATATCCTCCGTTAGCGAGGATACGTGCATCCACCTTCTGTCGCATGGAATCCCTGATGCGCTGATGCAGGCCTGGAGAATGGCGTATTGTATCACAGCCGTCCACAATACGAGCACCAAGAGTCTCTACATTTGGTACCGGGGTTGCGTAGACAAGAGCTTTCAAATGCCCCCATAAATGAAAGTCAAGAGGGCTGAGGTCAGGAGAGCGTGGAGGCCATGGAATTGGTCCGCCTCTACCAATCCATCGGTCACCGAATCTGTTGTTGAGAAGTGTACGAACACTTCGACCGAAATGTGCAGGAGGTCCATCGTGCATAAACCACATGTTGTGTCGTACTTGTAAAGGCACATGTTCTAGCAGCACAGGTAGAGTATCCCGTATGAAATCATGATAACGTGCTCCATTGAGCGTAGGTGGAAGAACATGGGGCCCAATCAAGACATCACCAACAATGCCTGCCCAAACGTTCACAGAAAATCTGTGTTGATGATGTGATTGCACAATTGCGTGCGGATTCTCGTCAGCCCACACATGTTGATTGTGAAAATTTACAATTTGATCACGTTGGAATGAAGCCTCATCCGTAAAGAGAACATTTGCACTGAAATGAGAATTGACACATTGTTGGATGAACCATTTGCAGAAGTGTACCCGTGGAGGCCAATCAGCTGCTGATAGTGCCTGCACACGCTGTACATGGTACGGAAACAACTGGTTCTCCCGTAGCACTCTCCATACAGTGACGTGGTCAATGTTACCTTGTACAGCAGCAACTTCTCTGACGCTGACATTAGGGTTATCGTCAACTGCACAAAGAATTGCCTCGTCCATTGCAGGTGTCCTCATCGTTCTAGGTCTTCCCCAGTCACGAGTCATAGGCTGGAATGTTCCGTGCTCCCTAAGACGCCGACCAATTGCTTCGAACGTCTTCCTGTCGCGACACCTTCGTTCTGGAAATTTGTCTCGATACAAACGTACTGCGCCACAGCTATTGCCCCGTGCTAATCCATACATCAAATGGGCATCTGCCACCTCCACATTTGTAAACATTGCACTGACGTGATGAACACTAACCTGTTGATGCTACGTACTGATGTGCTTGATGCTAGTACTGTAGAGCAATGAGTCACATGTCAACACAAGCACCGAAGTCAACATTACCTTCCTTCAATTGGGCCAACTGGCAGTGAATCGAGGAAGTACAGTACATACTGACGAAACTAAAATGAGCCCTAACATGGAAATTAAGCATTTCCAGACACATGTCCACATAACATCTTTTCTTTATTTGTGTGTGAGGAATGTTTCCTGAAAGTTTGGCCGTACTTTTTTGTAACACCCTGTATATTCACAATGCTGTATGTCTTAAACTCAAGATGTGGATTAGTGCCCAGACAAACATTAATTCAGCAAAACAGCCAAATGCATTCTTTCTATTTTAACACATCAGTACATAACTTTGAACAATGTGTATGAGCTGATGTTGCATCTGTAAGGTGTAAGTCGTTTGTCAATAAGCAGATAAATATTGTTTTTGGACCATTAGTTCCTTGTCTCAACATACACTCTTTAGGAACCTCTACTAATATGTGTAATTTACCCATAAAGGTTTAGGACACACACACACACACACACACACACACACACACACACACACACACACACAGTCAGCAGGTGGCTAACACTAAAAGTGGACGGTATATAAAGTGTGTCAAGGGGACGTGGAAAACAGTGCAGTTGTTGTCATTATTTGGAAATGCAGCAATTTATGTGAAGTCCAAACGGGCAAGATCATTGGCTTTCAGGCCAAAGGAGGAAGCGTTTCCAAAATGGCTATGTTTTTAAACTAGTCATGTGCCACCATGGCTAAACTGTACTGTGCATGGCACAATGGCACTATCCAAAACCGGCGCTGAGGCAACTGTGCTGCACCACAGGCACTAGATGACAGCGGTGAATGGCAGCTTTGGAGATGTGTTCAGTTGAATAGACATGCTACTGTTGAGCAGCTGACTGCCCAGATGAATAAAGAGGCTCTCAACAGTGCCTCTTCAGTGTCTGTACAGAAAATGGTGCCGCATATGGGCCTTCGCAGCAAGCGCCTGTTTCATGCACTCGTGCTGACTACTGTGCTGTGCAGCAGTGAATGCTGGAATTTGCACACCAGTACCACAACTGGACATCCACTGAGTGGAGACAAGCGGCCTTTCAGATGAATGATGTTTTATGCTCCATCAGACAGATGGCCCTTGGGGTTTATGGCCCTGCAACAATTGTCAGAAGTATACAGGCAGGAGGAGGAGAGTTATATTCTCAGGAACATTTTTGTGGTTTTCTCTGTGTGATCTCATGATTCTGTAAGGCACAATACGTCAATGCAAATATGCATCTATCATGGAGAGCATATCCACCCCTGCATGCAGTTTGTTTTTTCTTCGTATGATAGCATCTACTACAGGACAATGCAACATGTCACATAGCTTGCAATGTATGTGTGTGGTTCGAAGAGCACCAGAATGAGTTTACCATACTTCCCTGGCCACCAAACTCCCTGAATTTAAACTCGAGCAAGAATCTGTGGACCACCTTCATTGGGCTGTTTGTACCATGAATACTCAACCAAGAGACCTGGTCATAGCACTGAAGGCAGTGTGGCTCACATCCTTATCGGTACCTACCAGAATCTCACTGACTCTCTCCCTGCATGTCTCACAGTGGTCTGTGCTGCAAAATGTGGTTATTCAAGCTTTTGACAGGTGGTCATATTAATGTGAGTGGACAGCATATACACACAACAAAAAAGTTTTGCATCATCCCTGTTCCCAGAACTGCTGAAGATAGATGTTGACTGTGGATATTGTATCACAGACACAGTCCCTTTCACTCTTCAGAGGTGTCACTAAACCTGCCCAAAGATGTAAACAACCATGCACGAGCAGCATAAATTAGACGGAGGGGTCCGACAACCGATCACTTCCAGTCATTCCACCAGGAAGGAGGTACACGGCTCGTGTTGTCTGTAGTTCAGCCATGCCTAGACAGTCAATACCGCAGTTCGATCGCATCCGCATTGGTTTCTTTGTGCCAGGAAGGGCTCTCAACAAGGGAAGTGTCCAGGCGTCTCGGCGTGAACCAAAGTGATGTTGTTCAGTCATGGAGGAGATACAGAGAGACAGGATCTGTCAATGACATTCCTCATTCAGGCCGGCCAGGAGCTACTACTGCACTGGATGACCGCTACCTGCGGATTATATGGCTCGGAGGAACCCTGACAGTAGCGCCACCATGTTGAATGATGATTTTCGTGCAGCCACAGGATGTCGTGTTACGACTCAAACTGTGCGCAATAGGCTGCATGATGCACAACTTCACTCCCAACATCCTTGGTGAGGTCCATCTTTGCAACCACGACACCATGCAGCGCAGCACAGGTGGGCCCAACAACATGCCCAATGGACCGCTCAGGATTGGCATCACGTTGACTTCACTGATGAGTGTCACATATGCCTTCAACAAGACAATCGTCGGAGACGTGTTTAGAGGCTACCCGGTCAGGCTGGATGCCTTAAACACAAATTGCCGTTGAGGAGTGGGACAATCTGGATCAACAGCACCTTGATGATCTTGTGGATAGTATGCCACAACAAATACAGGCATGCATCAATGCAAGAGGACGTGCTACTAGTTATTAGAGGTACCAGGGTGTACAGCAATCTGGACCACCACCTCTGAAGGTCTCGCTGTATGGTAGTACAACATGCAATGTGTGGTTTTCATGAGCAATAAAAAGGGCAGAAATGAGGGCAGAAATGATGTTTATGTTGATCTTATTCCAATTTTCTGTGCAGGTTTAGGAACTCTCGGAACCGAGGTGATGCAAAACTTTTTTTGATGTGTGTATATAACATCTCATCCCTCCCCATTTCTGTATTTCTGTCACCTCTCCCTCCCTCATATTTCTCACCCCGTACTCTCCCTCCCTTTCTCTCACTCCCCTTCTGCTCTCATCATCCCTCTCTCCACTCTCTATTCCCCCATTCTCTCTTTCTCTGTGCTGACAATCTGTTATCTTCATCGCCTTTAGCCTTTACTGGTCCAGCCTCTACTCCCCTTATTCCCATGCTCTTGTGTTTTAGTTGATGATGATAATATTTATGAGGGAGATTGGTGAGGGTATTGACATATAGTTTGTCCCACCAGAATAGCCTGAAAGGGGAGGGGGGACTGAATTTAATGTTCTCATGTGACAGCTGATTCACTGTCACCAGTTTCATATACCTTCACTCCATGATATAATGTGGTGGGCTTTGGAAATTAACCCAGGGCATTTTTATGAAGACCTATAATCAGGAATCTGGTGTCACTATGTCCTCCACTTGCTGCCAAAATACTTTAGATTAAATTTTTCGCACCATCTAGATTCAAACTGGTTTAATCTAAGTCAAGTGCTATCTCACATCCATGCATTAAAGGCTTTGACATTTGAGGAAGGTGTGTCTCAGACTACAGCTCATATAAACGAATCATTATATTGCAAGCATTAACCATAACAAGTATGGTGGAGTAGTGCTTAAGGCAATGCACTCATATTTGGGGGAACCAACTTTCTAACTTTGTGTTTCTCATGGTTTTGATAGATCACTCCAGGTGAATGTTAGCATTAGTCCTATGGACTGGCCACCAGTAACTTCCTTTCACGTTCCTTGTCCAACTAAGCTAGTATAATTAATGTAATGTATAGTATAATATGTATTTAAGACTGATGTGATTTATGATTTTATGGCAGTGGTCGAATGTAACTGATGTGATTTGGTCGAATGTAAAAAAAATAAATAAATAATATTTTCACCTTCCCTACCACATGTTCGCAATTTGATGCTCTGGAAACCTTCACTTCATCCTATGAGTCTGTAGTTTACCCATATTTGGCTTTTTTTTTAACTTTTATCTCTGTTCCAGTGTAGTGTAGTTATATAATATAGCTTGTACCTGAATTTGAGTGGCAAAGTATTTTCTTTTTTTGTCTATCTTTATCTATGCCAATGAGTCATATAAACAATCTTAAGTTAGCTAAGAAAATAAAATGTTTAACATGTTTTGAGTTCACTTTTTAATGAATGGTGGTTTAATCCACAGGTACAGGGAACACAATGACACATCCACCTCCTGGAGAATCAGATTTTGAATACATTAACTATGGGGAAGAAGATCAAATGGTATGTTCTAAAACATTATAACTTTTGTTGAGGACCATTTTGTTTACTAATGGATCTTGTTAGTTCTTTTTTTAAATGAAAAGTTAGTGTGTAGACACGTTATTTGTATAAATTACAGATTACTATTTTGTTATTGGTTGTGTACTAGTGACTTTGTATTGTGTCTGTGCTTTAGTAGTGGACATACACGGAGATGACAGAAGTCATGGGATACCTCCTAATATAGTATTGGACCTCATTTTGCCCTTCGTAGTGCAGCTACTCAACGTGGCATGGACTCAATAAGTCATTGTAAAAATATTGAGCTGTGCTACCTCTATTGCTGTCCATAATTGCCAAAGTGTTGCCAGTGCAGGAGTTTGTGCACAAGCTGACCCCTTCATTATTTCCCATAAGTGTTCAATGGGATTCATTGCGGACATTCTGGATGGCCAAGTCCATTGCTTGAATTGTCCAGAATGTTCTTCAAACCCCTCACAAACAATTGTGCTGTGTCATGGTACACTGTCACCCATAAAAATTCACTCATTATGTGGGAACATGAAGTCCATGAATAGCGGCAAATGCTCTCCAAGTAGCCGAGTATAACCGTTTTCAGTCAATGATCAGTTCAGTTGGACCAGAGGACCCAGTTCATTCCATGTAAAAACAACCCACACCATTATGGAGCCACCACCAGTTCACGCAGTGCCTTGTGACAATTTGGGTCCACGGCTTTGTGGAGTTTGTGCTACACTTGAACCCTACCATCAGCTCTTACCAACTGAAATCATGTCTCATCTGATAAGGCCACAGTTTTCCAATCATCTAGGTTCCAGCTGATACAGTAACAACAGGCCCTACGGGCAATGTCGTGCTGTTTGCAAAGGCACCTGTGTCAGTCATCTGCTGCCATAGCCCATTAATTCCAGATTTTCCCACACTGTCCTAATGGATATGTTCGTCATTCATCCCACATTGATTTCTGCAAGTATTTCATGCAGTGTTGCTTGTCTGTTAACTCTAACAACCCTGTGCTTATGCCGCTGCTCTCAGTTGTTAAGTGAAGGCCGTCAGCCTCTGTATTGTCTATAGTGAGAGGTAATGCCTGAAATTTGATATTCTCGGCACACTCTTGACACTGTGGATCTCAGAATAATGAATTCCCTAACAGATTCCTAAAGGGACTGTCCCATGCGTCTAGCTCTAACCACTATTCTTTGTTCAGAGTCTGTGGTGGTTAATTCCTGTCATGTGGCCATAATCATGTTGGAAACCTTTTTACATGAATCACATGAGTACAAATGACAGCTCTGCCAGTCCACTACCATTTTATACCTTGAGTGAGTGATACTATTACCATTTGTATACGTGCGTATTGCTATCCCATGACTTTTGCCACCTCAGTGGAATTCTGTGGCCAGTGATCTTTCAGTTGCTATTCTCTTGAATGAAGCATTAGTCAAGTGTGAACAGGCTCTCTCCTACACATGAAAAAAGTATATCTTTGTGTTTCAAACTGTAAAAAGTGCAATGTCACTGATGAGAACAGTATATTGAGAAGAATATGGGAATAAATTAGAAAGCATGCCATTTTAAAACTTACAGTGGAAGTAATGAAAAGCAGAGTCCTGTTAGACATGTCCTAATAACTTAGAAGCAGTTATGTTCTAAGATTTACACTCAAACAGTCCATCGTTTATTCTTTGCCAATATTTAACTTCAGTGTGAAAGTTTGCACATAACTCAGTTGAAAGAAATGTTGTTGATGAAGTAAGTGCCATTTGAAATAATCACACAGTGGTAGTCACTTGTTGAGAGACTGGCCGAGTATGGTGAGTATGGAATAGCTTCCTTGTGCAAGCTGTGTATTTATTGTACCATTATGTTCACTATTTGAGGTTTTTTGTGTACATTATGTATTAAACTTATTTTTAGACTCTCTGACTCATAGTTTTTGGCATGTATAATGGAGTGTGATCGGCAATTTTTAAATACATTTCCACAAACAGCACAGAAAAGCCACCAT
This sequence comes from Schistocerca cancellata, assembly GCF_023864275.1. Classification (NCBI taxonomy): domain Eukaryota; kingdom Metazoa; phylum Arthropoda; class Insecta; order Orthoptera; family Acrididae; genus Schistocerca; species Schistocerca cancellata. The sequence goes on along the minus strand of NC_064629.1, from coordinate 125,635,273 downwards.
TGTTTTTAGGTGGGGGGCTAGTTTTTATCTGTTTTGAGCCATATTGCCATCTACTGAATCACTGTATGCTAGAGTTAAAAAAGTACATTTTGTTCTTTGACCAGAAGGAAAAAGCAGACCTAAGTTGTTCAAAATATTTTAATCCTATGGTACTACATTTATAAAAAGGAAGGTTAGAAGTACAAAACAAAACTGAATTGTTGATAAAGTAGTTAGAACTATCAGAATGACAGTTCTTAAACAGCGGCTGTGATTCATTTTTCAGCTTCCAGCATTCACTTGTATCTACCAGAGTGGCTATTTTACCATCACCTCAGATTATTAGATGTCTTGTATTGTAATTCTGTGGATTGTGACAAAGTTCTTGTGAATATTTCCTGTAATCTAACAGATAAAAAGCTTGGTTTATGGATCTCTTTTCTGTCGATATAAATGAAATGCAAGAATTTCCTTCCTCAAAGCAGGTGAACTTGGTGGAATGGTCTGCAGAGTTTCAAAATAAGTGCTTTAGCAAAATATTGCAGATATTCACACTTCTTTTATCTAATAACGCTTATGAAACAATTTGTCACTAATTACTTTTGCGAAATAACACTTTCTGCTTAGTTTACAGAAAAAATAGATGCATTAATACAACTGTCAAGAATTCAACCTAGTACCAACAAACTTGTTAATGTGATGTAACATTAAAGTTTCCACCAATTTATTTTGCAATTATATTGTAATGTGTTGTGCTGCATGCTGTGTGGCGCACAAGTTAGCATCACAAGCTGGCTTGCTGTGGGTCACCCAGTCAAACACAACAAGTGGTAATTGTTTATCATTTAATATTTATCAGTTTGTGATGGTTCTCAAAATACCCTTCATTTGTAATGTTTTATTTTATTCTGAAATATTCAGTGTTGTATAAATAGCTGCACTCTCCTTCCAGGAGTTTAATTTTGTTCCGGCTGTATTGGTGTTCGTAATAAACATGCTTTCAGTGCCAAGTACTGTACTTCATTGATGATCGTGCTTTCTGATTTGGACAATTATGATGACATTGTTTGATGGAGATGCCTGGTACTTCAAAACGTATACATCACTGTGGCTCCAATTAGGCAATGTAAAAGCTGTAGCTATACAGGAGCCAGAATATCAGCCGACCAATAATTCCAAAATAACAATAAGTCTGGTGAACAGCAGTCACTCATCAGCTTAAAATTGCTCACACAGTGAAGATGATATTGCGTCATTTCTACAGAAGGCTAATGACCCGCTGGAAGGAAAGGGTTCTCTCTTGAGAAGACCATAGAACATGTTATGAATTTGACCAGTCTCTCACACCACTCTGTTCTTCAGTTATTTACAAACAATAGCTGCTATTATTCAGTTACCAGTAAGAATAATCATTTATTCAGTATATTTGCCACTATGGTTTACTCGATGAAAAGGTTGTTAGTAGTATAATTCAGTTGCTTCACCAGCACCTCTCTTCTTGAAAGAAACTTTTATAAAGTAAAAAGGTGGGAATGGTTGTAAAGTTAAAAAGAAATTAATCGAATCATATTTATTTAATATTCTGTCTGATCTTGGAGGCACATAGAAGTATTAAAAACTTGAATACACAGTATTAATGATCCACAATAATATTTGTTTAATAGTTCATTATGAATCTACTTTCAGCTTACAAGGCCGTCGTCATATATGACATGGCCTAGGAAGCCAAAAGCTGGTTCATAACAAACTATTAAATAGATATTGTGGAAAATTAATACTTTGCAAGCAAGTTTTTAATAATCAAATTCTGAGAACAAAGGCATTAAACTGATAGCTCAATGAACTGTGTGATAGTTTATTGTTGTTGGTTATATGTCTGTGTTAAAATATGTACTAGAGTTGGTCTCAGATTTTATCATCTTCCAAACGTTCTGGTCTTCTGGAAAACACTTGTACAACAGTATTCAAATTCCATCCACCCATTCATCCTATACATCTGTTTCGCTTACATCTTGCTGGACATTTGTGACATATGTGTTGTTTACACAAATGATTTCTTTATGAATTTTATTGAATACAGGGTGTATACGTGGACAAGGAAAAAAAATTCACGGATTTTTCCCGGATATCTCGGTTAAAAATACACTTTCTCCCAGGTGAAAATACACTTTTTCCATGTTAAGTGACAGTATACTCTTATTCGGCACTGTAAAACTCATCAATCCTATGAATGTTAATGGTTTTATATACCAGAGTAGAATTTCCCGGCACTTTAGAAAACATAACTCAGAGGGGAGAAACACGTTTTGAAAGACCTTTCATGTGCAGAAACATGTACGCTGCATATTTTCGTATTATGAAGGTATAAATTAGAATTCCACCAAACACTACATGTCACTTTCCGAAGCATTGAAATCGAGATTGCGATGCGCTTTTGTAAGCCAGTCGTGGCTCATGTCACGTGATCTCACCAGCTGATGACAGCATAGGACACGTGATGTAGTCAGCCAATAGCAAGATCACTCTTAAGCACCGTGAACACACAAATAAGAAAAGTTAATGGTTTAAATTAATATACATAGCATTCACCTATAATATTGGTCTCGAAGATTAATTAGATGGAAGAGAAGCTAAGCTTCCACATATAATGTTGATCTTTTTTGCACTTGTTACACTTTAAGATACATCACACAAATGTGCCAGTAAAATTTTTAATAACAATGTAAATGTTTGATCTTGTGGGCTTGAAATTCTCCTCAAGGATCGTCCTCAAAGAGTTGTTTTTTAAATGAGAGTCAAGCGCTTTGTGATTTAAGAAATTTATTGTACATTCTTGCACATAGCTCATCTTATGTAAAAGGAAATCTCCTTTGAATGTAATGCTTTTCGAACCACCATTCGCAATATTTTCCCGCGACCAGTTAGAAAGAGGTTCATTTCAGCAGTTGCAAGAGAGCACCAGATAACAAGCGTCACCGCGCTTGCGCAGCTACGATGTCACTGGAAGCCCATATGTTCATACGTGTAAAACATTAAAAGATCTTACATTATGTCATAAAAGAAACAAGATATTGACGGCCGAGGTGGCCGAGCGGTTCTAGCCACAACAGTCTGGAAACGCGCTGCTGCTACGGTCGCATGTTCGAATCCTGCCTTGGGCATGGATGTGTGTGATATATTTAGGTTAGTTAGATTTAAGTACTTCTGAATTCTAGGGGACTGATGACCTCAGAAGTTAAGTCCCATAGTGCTCAGAGCCATTTGAACCATTTTGAAACGAGACATCAGAGGATACTTCAAGAGCGTCGGAATTTTGTGAACCATACTAAAACGCATAATTCGGCTTAAAATGCACATCTGTATACAACTTTTCTTGGAGTACCAGTACTGTATTATCTCATGTTTGGTTCTTTATTATGGCAGAAGGCCATAAGTGCACTTGAAATGCAGCGAACAGTTGAAACTAGCCAATAGTGTGAAATTAAACACTTCTTTTCAAATAAGTTGACTGCCTCAACAGAAAAGATTAATAAAAGCCAAATCTCTTTAGCAAACCAGCCAAAATATCTTCATTGTTCTGTAAGGCGATTAACGTTTGACTCTCAGAAAGGTGGAAATAAAATCTAAAACTAATAACATATTTTAGCCCTCCATAATTATGCAAACATATTTTAATTCATTTGATAGCTCCCAGCCACAAAAATCTGTTTTGTTATCATTTAACGTGAGAGCAATGAATGAAGGGGAAACAACAAAATGACTAAATGTAAACAGGCCACGTGGAGACGACCCACCACAACTCAGACTGCTCTGTGCATCAGCCCCAGATTTACTAATTTCAGAACCGGGGCAATATTAAGTAGTGGTGCCCAGCCACCTATCTGTAACGAGAAACGGGAGGAGGTATTACTCATATGCGACCCAACTGCGCGTGCGCAAGAGCCCGCCCGCAACAGCTCAAACTAATCTAATTTTAACAGTTGTCACACCACACTCATCGGAGGCAATTGCATAGTCTTCCTAAAGCCTTTGACACACTTTGCTGTTGGCAGACGCTTGTATGAGTACTGTTTTGTTGTTGTATATGGTGCATTTCCTTTGCAACCTAAGTTTTATTTTCTTTCTTTTTTTTTCTCCTGTTCATGTTTTGTTGCTCAGTATTATTCTGCGGTAGCAGAATACAGTAATATCCTTTGTTAGAGTATTGGTTCTTACCAGTCAATATCACAAAAATTTAACTGAAAACTAAAACAATTAAAAATTTTCGGAATTCTAAACAATCCCCGGGTTTTTCCTGGTTTTCTCCCGGATGAAAAAATTCCCGGGTTTTCCCAGATCTCCCGGTTTTCCCGGGTCGTATACACCCTGTGAATAGCATTATCACAAAAAATTGTAATTTGTCATTATGTCATTGGCATATAGTTAATAATTATGTATTTTCCTTAGGAAATATATGGATACAAGAAGTGTCCTTGGAAAACTGCTGGGACATGGACGCTGATACTGCTCACATGTGGACTAGCAAGATTACTTTTCCACTGGAAACCAACCTGGATGCTCAAGTCTACACACAAAAGATGCTCACTTCAGAGTGCTGAGAAAGTGTTGGTTGCTGTAAGTAGTCATTGATGGATATGTTTATAAAACTGTATGTAAACTTGAGGGAGGGGAGAATGCTTTTACATAAAGAAATGGTTGTATCTTGTCAGAGTAGTGTGTATTGACTGATTATCGTATGGCATTGCTGACTAGGTTACCCTGAGAGATAGATTTAGTCACCTACCAGGAAAAATTTTCCATTCATTCTCGCCCACCAACACATTTCCTTCATGAAGTGTGAGGATTGTGCGTTAAGTATACCTGTTGATTGTAGGTGACCATAATTGGTGTGTGTAGTGAGACATCGTGTTTATGTTGTATGATGAGGATGATGGCTTACTCCTCTCAAATGGCATCATAGGGCCTGCTGGGCTTAAATGTCCCCATCTGACAGACGAATCACCACCAACAGTGTCGTATGCCCTCTTTTCGTGAAATGTTGTAGAGATTTTTGGTATGTAATCCAGGTATTGACACAAAGTGTAGTGATAAAGAATTTATGCCACCACGTCCCTTCCCATTGCCAGCTAAATACTGGTGGTGAAAATTTCTTCAATCTCCAAGATTTGAACCAGCCTACCGCACAGGCTTACATTACGATTTTGGCTATGCAGGTGGATAGTAGTGTGTATATAAAAAGGTGACTGAGCAATACATTCTGCACAGAAAGAGAGGAAATATATTGTGACATGCGTTTGCTCTCTCTCTCTCTCTCTCTCTCTCTCTCTCTCTCTCTTTCACTCACTCACTCGCTCTCTTGCTCTTGCTCTTGCTCTTGCTCTTGCTCTCTTAGTCCCACATTAGATGCTTATTAAAACTTTCTCTCCTGGCAACTGATGATGGAGGGGTATGTTCCACATTGGGGCACAGCTTCTGCTTCTGATATTTTCTTGAAAAGTTGAGCCAGAAATATGTGACAGTGTCCCATGTACAGCAGCAGAC